>NW_028225187.1:29687048-29698564 GCF_052327205.1 Somniosus microcephalus | reverse complement strand
GTTTGGATAGTGTGATGTCTCAGCTCACAGTGGTGTTTGGATAGTGTGATGTCTCAGCTCACAGTGGTGTTTGGATAGTGTGATGTCTCAGCTCACAGTGGTGTTTGGATAGTGTGATGTCTCAGCTCACAGTGGTGTTTGGATAGTGTGATGTCTCAGCTCACAGTGGTGTTTGGATAGTGTGATGTCTCAGCTCACAGTGGTGTTTGGATAGTGTGATGTCTCAGCTCACAGTGGTGTTTGGATAGTGTGATGTCTCAGCTCACAGTGGTGTTTGGATAGTGTGATGTCTCAGCTCACAGTGGTGTTTGGATAGTGTGATGTCTCAGCTCACAGTGGTGTTTGGATAGTGTGATGTCTCAGCTCACAGTGGTGTTTGGATAGTGTGATGTCTCAGCTCACAGTGGTGTTTGGATAGTGTGATGTCTCAGCTCACAGTGGTGTTTGGATAGTGTGATGTCTCAGCTCACAGTGGTGTTTGGATAGTGTGATGTCTCAGCTCACAGTGGTGTTTGGATAGTGTGATGTCTCAGCTCACAGTGGTGTTTGGATAGTGTGATGTCTCAGCTCACAGTGGTGTTTGGATAGTGTGATGTCTCAGCTCACAGTGGTGTTTGGATAGTGTGATGTCTCAGCTCACAGTGGTGTTTGGATAGTGTGATGTCTCAGCTCACAGTGGTGTTTGGATAGTGTGATGTCTCAGCTCACAGTGGTGTTTGGATAGTGTGATGTCTCAGCTCACAGTGGTGTTTGGATAGTGTGATGTCTCAGCTCACAGTGGTGTTTGGATAGTGTGATGTCTCAGCTCACAGTGGTGTTTGGATAGTGTGATGTCTCAGCTCACAGTGGTGTTTGGATAGTGTGATGTCTCAGCTCACAGTGGTGTTTGGATAGTGTGATGTCTCAGCTCACAGTGGTGTTTGGATAGTGTGATGTCTCAGCTCACAGTGGTGTTTGGATAGTGTGATGTCTCAGCTCACAGTGGTGTTTGGATAGTGTGATGTCTCAGCTCACAGTGGTGTTTGGATAGTGTGATGTCTCAGCTCACAGTGGTGTTTGGATAGTGTGATGTCTCAGCTCACAGTGGTGTTTGGATAGTGTGATGTCTCAGCTCACAGTGGTGTTTGGATAGTGTGATGTCTCAGCTCACAGTGGTGTTTGGATAGTGTGATGTCTCAGCTCACAGTGGTGTTTGGATAGTGTGATGTCTCAGCTCACAGTGGTGTTTGGATAGTGTGATGTCTCAGCTCACAGTGGTGTTTGGATAGTGTGATGTCTCAGCTCACAGTGGTGTTTGGATAGTGTGATGTCTCAGCTCACAGTGGTGTTTGGATAGTGTGATGTCTCAGCTCACAGTGGTGTTTGGATAGTGTGATGTCTCAGCTCACAGTGGTGTTTGGATAGTGTGATGTCTCAGCTCACAGTGGTGTTTGGATAGTGTGATGTCTCAGCTCACAGTGGTGTTTGGATAGTGTGATGTCTCAGCTCACAGTGGTGTTTGGATAGTGTGATGTCTCAGCTCACAGTGGTGTTTGGATAGTGTGATGTCTCAGCTCACAGTGGTGTTTGGATAGTGTGATGTCTCAGCTCACAGTGGTGTTTGGATAGTGTGATGTCTCAGCTCACAGTGGTGTTTGGATAGTGTGATGTCTCAGCTCACAGTGGTGTTTGGATAGTGTGATGTCTCAGCTCACAGTGGTGTTTGGATAGTGTGATGTCTCAGCTCACAGTGGTGTTTGGATAGTGTGATGTCTCAGCTCACAGTGGTGTTTGGATAGTGTGATGTCTCAGCTCACAGTGGTGTTTGGATAGTGTGATGTCTCAGCTCACAGTGGTGTTTGGATAGTGTGATGTCTCAGCTCACAGTGGTGTTTGGATAGTGTGATGTCTCAGCTCACAGTGGTGTTTGGATAGTGTGATGTCTCAGCTCACAGTGGTGTTTGGATAGTGTGATGTCTCAGCTCACAGTGGTGTTTGGATAGTGTGATGTCTCAGCTCACAGTGGTGTTTGGATAGTGTGATGTCTCAGCTCACAGTGGTGTTTGGATAGTGTGATGTCTCAGCTCACAGTGGTGTTTGGATAGTGTGATGTCTCAGCTCACAGTGGTGTTTGGATAGTGTGATGTCTCAGCTCACAGTGGTGTTTGGATAGTGTGATGTCTCAGCTCACAGTGGTGTTTGGATAGTGTGATGTCTCAGCTCACAGTGGTGTTTGGATAGTGTGATGTCTCAGCTCACAGTGGTGTTTGGATAGTGTGATGTCTCAGCTCACAGTGGTGTTTGGATAGTGTGATGTCTCAGCTCACAGTGGTGTTTGGATAGTGTGATGTCTCAGCTCACAGTGGTGTTTGGATAGTGTGATGTCTCAGCTCACAGTGGTGTTTGGATAGTGTGATGTCTCAGCTCACAGTGGTGTTTGGATAGTGTGATGTCTCAGCTCACAGTGGTGTTTGGATAGTGTGATGTCTCAGCTCACAGTGGTGTTTGGATAGTGTGATGTCTCAGCTCACAGTGGTGTTTGGATAGTGTGATGTCTCAGCTCACAGTGGTGTTTGGATAGTGTGATGTCTCAGCTCACAGTGGTGTTTGGATAGTGTGATGTCTCAGCTCACAGTGGTGTTTGGATAGTGTGATGTCTCAGCTCACAGTGGTGTTTGGATAGTGTGATGTCTCAGCTCACAGTGGTGTTTGGATAGTGTGATGTCTCAGCTCACAGTGGTGTTTGGATAGTGTGATGTCTCAGCTCACAGTGGTGTTTGGATAGTGTGATGTCTCAGCTCACAGTGGTGTTTGGATAGTGTGATGTCTCAGCTCACAGTGGTGTTTGGATAGTGTGATGTCTCAGCTCACAGTGGTGTTTGGATAGTGTGATGTCTCAGCTCACAGTGGTGTTTGGATAGTGTGATGTCTCAGCTCACAGTGGTGTTTGGATAGTGTGATGTCTCAGCTCACAGTGGTGTTTGGATAGTGTGATGTCTCAGCTCACAGTGGTGTTTGGATAGTGTGATGTCTCAGCTCACAGTGGTGTTTGGATAGTGTGATGTCTCAGCTCACAGTGGTGTTTGGATAGTGTGATGTCTCAGCTCACAGTGGTGTTTGGATAGTGTGATGTCTCAGCTCACAGTGGTGTTTGGATAGTGTGATGTCTCAGCTCACAGTGGTGTTTGGATAGTGTGATGTCTCAGCTCACAGTGGTGTTTGGATAGTGTGATGTCTCAGCTCACAGTGGTGTTTGGATAGTGTGATGTCTCAGCTCACAGTGGTGTTTGGATAGTGTGATGTCTCAGCTCACAGTGGTGTTTGGATAGTGTGATGTCTCAGCTCACAGTGGTGTTTGGATAGTGTGATGTCTCAGCTCACAGTGGTGTTTGGATAGTGTGATGTCTCAGCTCACAGTGGTGTTTGGATAGTGTGATGTCTCAGCTCACAGTGGTGTTTGGATAGTGTGATGTCTCAGCTCACAGTGGTGTTTGGATAGTGTGATGTCTCAGCTCACAGTGGTGTTTGGATAGTGTGATGTCTCAGCTCACAGTGGTGTTTGGATAGTGTGATGTCTCAGCTCACAGTGGTGTTTGGATAGTGTGATGTCTCAGCTCACAGTGGTGTTTGGATAGTGTGATGTCTCAGCTCACAGTGGTGTTTGGATAGTGTGATGTCTCAGCTCACAGTGGTGTTTGGATAGTGTGATGTCTCAGCTCACAGTGGTGTTTGGATAGTGTGATGTCTCAGCTCACAGTGGTGTTTGGATAGTGTGATGTCTCAGCTCACAGTGGTGTTTGGATAGTGTGATGTCTCAGCTCACAGTGGTGTTTGGATAGTGTGATGTCTCAGCTCACAGTGGTGTTTGGATAGTGTGATGTCTCAGCTCACAGTGGTGTTTGGATAGTGTGATGTCTCAGCTCACAGTGGTGTTTGGATAGTGTGATGTCTCAGCTCACAGTGGTGTTTGGATAGTGTGATGTCTCAGCTCACAGTGGTGTTTGGATAGTGTGATGTCTCAGCTCACAGTGGTGTTTGGATAGTGTGATGTCTCAGCTCACAGTGGTGTTTGGATAGTGTGATGTCTCAGCTCACAGTGGTGTTTGGATAGTGTGATGTCTCAGCTCACAGTGGTGTTTGGATAGTGTGATGTCTCAGCTCACAGTGGTGTTTGGATAGTGTGATGTCTCAGCTCACAGTGGTGTTTGGATAGTGTGATGTCTCAGCTCACAGTGGTGTTTGGATAGTGTGATGTCTCAGCTCACAGTGGTGTTTGGATAGTGTGATGTCTCAGCTCACAGTGGTGTTTGGATAGTGTGATGTCTCAGCTCACAGTGGTGTTTGGATAGTGTGATGTCTCAGCTCACAGTGGTGTTTGGATAGTGTGATGTCTCAGCTCACAGTGGTGTTTGGATAGTGTGATGTCTCAGCTCACAGTGGTGTTTGGATAGTGTGATGTCTCAGCTCACAGTGGTGTTTGGATAGTGTGATGTCTCAGCTCACAGTGGTGTTTGGATAGTGTGATGTCTCAGCTCACAGTGGTGTTTGGATAGTGTGATGTCTCAGCTCACAGTGGTGTTTGGATAGTGTGATGTCTCAGCTCACAGTGGTGTTTGGATAGTGTGATGTCTCAGCTCACAGTGGTGTTTGGATAGTGTGATGTCTCAGCTCACAGTGGTGTTTGGATAGTGTGATGTCTCAGCTCACAGTGGTGTTTGGATAGTGTGATGTCTCAGCTCACAGTGGTGTTTGGATAGTGTGATGTCTCAGCTCACAGTGGTGTTTGGATAGTGTGATGTCTCAGCTCACAGTGGTGTTTGGATAGTGTGATGTCTCAGCTCACAGTGGTGTTTGGATAGTGTGATGTCTCAGCTCACAGTGGTGTTTGGATAGTGTGATGTCTCAGCTGTGGTGTTTGGATAGTGTGATGTCTCAGCTCACAGTGGTGTTTGGATAGTGTGATGTCTCAGCTCACAGTGGTGTTTGGATAGTGTGATGTCTCAGCTCACGTGAGTCAGCTCAGTGGTGTTTGGATAGTGTGATGTCTCAGCTCACAGTGGTGTTTGGATAGTGTGATGTCTCAGCTCACAGTGGTGTTGGATAGTGTGATCCCTCAGTGGTGTTTGGATAGTGTGATGTCTCAGCTCACAGTGGTGTTTGGATAGTGTGATGTCTCAGCTCACAGTGGTGTTTGGATAGTGTGATGTCTCAGCTCACAGTGGTGTTTGGATAGTGTGATGTCTCAGCTCACAGTGGTGTTTGGATAGTGTGATGTCTCAGCTCACAGTGGTGTTTGGATAGTGTGATGTCTCAGCTCACAGTGGTGTTTGGATAGTGTGATGTCTCAGCTCACAGTGGTGTTTGGATAGTGTGATGTCTCAGCTCACAGTGGTGTTTGGATAGTGTGATGTCTCAGCTCACAGTGGTGTTTGGATAGTGTGATGTCTCAGCTCACAGTGGTGTTTGGATAGTGTGATGTCTCAGCTCACAGTGGTGTTTGGATAGTGTGATGTCTCAGCTCACAGTGGTGTTTGGATAGTGTGATGTCTCAGCTCACAGTGGTGTTTGGATAGTGTGATGTCTCAGCTCACAGTGGTGTTTGGATAGTGTGATGTCTCAGCTCACAGTGGTGTTTGGATAGTGTGATGTCTCAGCTCACAGTGGTGTTTGGATAGTGTGATGTCTCAGCTCACAGTGGTGTTTGGATAGTGTGATGTCTCAGCTCACAGTGGTGTTTGGATAGTGTGATGTCTCAGCTCACAGTGGTGTTTGGATAGTGTGATGTCTCAGCTCACAGTGGTGTTTGGATAGTGTGATGTCTCAGCTCACAGTGGTGTTTGGATAGTGTGATGTCTCAGCTCACAGTGGTGTTTGGATAGTGTGATGTCTCAGCTCACAGTGGTGTTTGGATAGTGTGATGTCTCAGCTCACAGTGGTGTTTGGATAGTGTGATGTCTCAGCTCACAGTGGTGTTTGGATAGTGTGATGTCTCAGCTCACAGTGGTGTTTGGATAGTGTGATGTCTCAGCTCACAGTGGTGTTTGGATAGTGTGATGTCTCAGCTCACAGTGGTGTTTGGATAGTGTGATGTCTCAGCTCACAGTGGTGTTTGGATAGTGTGATGTCTCAGCTCACAGTGGTGTTTGGATAGTGTGATGTCTCAGCTCACAGTGGTGTTTGGATAGTGTGATGTCTCAGCTCACAGTGGTGTTTGGATAGTGTGATGTCTCAGCTCACAGTGGTGTTTGGATAGTGTGATGTCTCAGCTCACAGTGGTGTTTGGATAGTGTGATGTCTCAGCTCACAGTGGTGTTTGGATAGTGTGATGTCTCAGCTCACAGTGGTGTTTGGATAGTGTGATGTCTCAGCTCACAGTGGTGTTTGGATAGTGTGATGTCTCAGCTCACAGTGGTGTTTGGATAGTGTGATGTCTCAGCTCACAGTGGTGTTTGGATAGTGTGATGTCTCAGCTCACAGTGGTGTTTGGATAGTGTGATGTCTCAGCTCACAGTGGTGTTTGGATAGTGTGATGTCTCAGCTCACAGTGGTGTTTGGATAGTGTGATGTCTCAGCTCACAGTGGTGTTTGGATAGTGTGATGTCTCAGCTCACAGTGGTGTTTGGATAGTGTGATGTCTCAGCTCACAGTGGTGTTTGGATAGTGTGATGTCTCAGCTCACAGTGGTGTTTGGATAGTGTGATGTCTCAGCTCACAGTGGTGTTTGGATAGTGTGATGTCTCAGCTCACAGTGGTGTTTGGATAGTGTGATGTCTCAGCTCACAGTGGTGTTTGGATAGTGTGATGTCTCAGCTCACAGTGGGGTTTGGATAGTGTGATGTCTCAGCTCACAGTGGTGTTTGGATAGTGTGATGTCTCAGCTCACAGTGGTGTTTGGATAGTGTGATGTCTCAGCTCACAGTGGTGTTTGGATAGTGTGATGTCTCAGCTCACAGTGGTGTATGGATAGTGTGATGTCTCAGCTCACAGTGGTGTTTGGATAGTGTGATGTCTCAGCTCACAGTGGGGTTTGGATAGTGTGATGTCTCAGCTCACAGTGGTGTTTGGATAGTGTGATGTCTCAGCTCACAGTGGTGTTTGGATAGTGTGATGTCTCAGCTCACAGTGGGGTTTGGATAGTGTGATGTCTCAGCTCACAGTGGTGTTTGGATAGTGTGATGTCTCAGCTCACAGTGGTGTTTGGATAGTGTGAGAGAGAAAGAGATTACAGATTGAATCTCACCGTCCCACATGGCACCAACGGAACAGCCGGCCGTATCTCTCTTCCATCCATCCATCCTTTCACCTGGACCGAGCCTGGAGCAGGGCGAGAGGGGCTGGGGGCTGGGAGAGAGGGGCTGGGGGCTGGGAGAGAGAGATTGAGACAGGACTCGCTCACACCGTTCACACCAGAGAATCTCACACACACTAACACAGAATGGCCAATGGGACCCAGTTCACACAGACACACAGACCAACATTCATTACCTGGACACTCAGAAAGAGTTTCAACACTAAAGAGACACAAAATACTACATTACCTGAACACTGAGTGGAAATTACAGTCAAAAGAGCCACTCACCAAATATAAAAACACCATCCCGCAGTCAGAAAGAGTGAGACACACATGGGTCTACCTTTTTATAGTCCCGACCTGTCACTCAAACTTCCCTCCACCCACTCCACAGCCCCCCAGCCTATCAGGTTGCTGCTTCCTCCACCTGAAGCCCGCCCCCCAGGTGTGGGTCAGTCCAAGTTGAGTCTGCCTATCTCCAGGGGAGTGGGGTAGTCCCAAATGGCCTCCCAAATGGTTCCTTCCTGTCTCTGGCCAACAGCTGCCCTTCCCCCAGACCCCTGACTGCAGGCAGACAGACACAGCCGAGGACTGATGGACCTTGGGGAGGCCTCCCTCCACTCACCTGCAACAGGGACATCACCCTCCCTGTCTGAGGCTGCTGCTTCCTCCCACACCCCCCATTGCTCAAGAAGTCTTGTTTGATGGTTCTTATTCCAAGCTACATTTCTGTGCTTTGCCAACCTCATGCTGTGTGTGGCTGGCTCCCTGTTTAATGCTGACTTCCCCCAGCTTTCCCCTGTGCAGTGTGTGTTGTGCATCCGTTTATCTGTCTCAGCAGCTGGACACATGCAATGAAATGTGGGTCAGCTGAACGAAAGAGATGCTCACCTTCCAATATACAGTTTTGCAAATCTCCCGCTCGCCCTCTGTGGGTTTATCAATGTTACTGCACTATAGGTAAATCTCTCGCTCGCCCTCTGTAGGTTTATCAATGTTACTGCACTATAGGTAAATCTCTCGCTCGCCCTCTGTAGGTTTATCAATGTTACTGCACTATAGGTAAATCTCTCGCTCACCCTCTGTAGGTTTATCAATGTTACTGCACTATAGGTAAACTCTCGCTCACCCTCTGTAGATTTATCAATGTTACTGCACTATAGGTAAATCTCTCGCTCGCCCTCTGTAGGTTTATCAATGTTACTGCACTATAGGTAAATCTCTCGCTCGCCCTCTGTAGGTTTATCAATGTTACTGCACTATAGGTAAATCTCTCGCTCACCCTCTGTAGGTTTATCAATGTTACTGCACTATAGGTAAACTCTCGCTCACCCTCTGTAGGTTTATCAATGTTACTGCACTATAGGTAAACTCTCGCTCACCCTCTGTAGGTTTATCAATGTTATTGCACTATAGGTAAATCTCTCGCTCGCCCTCTGTAGGTTTATCAATGTTACTGCACTATAGGTAAACTCTCGCTCACCCTCTGTAGGTTTATCAATGTTACTGCACTATAGGTAAACTCTCGCTCACCCTCTGTAGGTTTATCAATGTTACTGCACTATAGGTAAACTCTCGCTCACCCTCTGTAGGTTTATCAATATCACTGCACTATAGGTAAATCTCTCGCTCACCCTCTGTAGGTTTATCAATGTTACTGCACTATAGGTAAACTCTCGCTCACCCTCTGTAGGTTTATCAATGTTACTGCACTATAGGTAAACTCTCGCTCACCCTCTGTAGATTTATCAATGTTACTGCACTATAGGTAAATCTCTCGCTCGCCCTCTGTAGGTTTATCAATGTTACTGCACTATAGGTAAATCTCTCGCTCGCCCTCTGTAGGTTTATCAATGTTACTGCACTATAGGTAAATCTCTCGCTCACCCTCTGTAGGTTTATCAATGTTACTGCACTATAGGTAAATCTCTCGCTCGCCCTCTGTAGGTTTATCAATATCACTGCACTATAGGTAAATCTCTCGCTCGCCCTCTGGAGGTTTATCAATGTCACTGCACGTTAGGTAAATCTCTCGCTCGCCCTCTGTAGTTTTATCAATGTCACTGCACTCCACATGTCGGCTGACAACACCCAGCTCCAGCTCTCCACCATCTCTCTCCACCCTCCACTACTACACATGTCTGCTGATAACACAGTCACATCCCACCCCATACAAAGACCCCTCCACCACCCACATACCACACCCCACCCATACACAACACGCACCCCCAGACAGACACCCCTCCCCACACACACACAGCGCCATAACACACACACACCCCACCCCCACACCCCTACGACAGCCGCGACGCGTCAGGGACCCAACTGCTACTTCTGCGGGCAGCCAAAGCACACCAGAAATCTGTGCCTGGCGAAAGGCACCACCTGCTTTAAGTGCGGTAAGAAAGGGCACTTCGGGAAGGTGTGCAGAGGGAACCCCGCCGGAAAACCAACCGCCGGAAAACCCGCCACCGCCGCGTGTGCGCCGTGGGAGCGGCCATCTTGGGCGCTATCTTGCCCGACCTCGTGGGGTCCGCCATCTTGTGAGCAGACAGCGTGGACGCCATCTTGTATCGATCAGGGCCCTACAGTGGCATCGGTCACAGTGGACCAGACCAGGCCGCACCCGCTATCCAGATCAATGGTGGACATCGAGGTAAACGGGTGCCGGGTTAAATGCTTAATTGACAGTGGAAGCACGGAGAGCTTTATCCACCCAGAACTGGCACAACAACTCTCCCTAAAGGTGGTCCCTACTCAGGGTACCATCTCTATGGCTGACAAAACCCAGACATCGACCATTCTGGGTTACTGCACGGTACAATTGTTCGTTAACGGAACTGTATATGATAATTTTAAAGTATTAATCATGAAGAACCTATGTGCGAGCGTGATCTTGGGCCTGGATTTCCAGTGCAACCACCAAAGCATCACGCTCAAGTACGGTGGGTCCCAGCCGCCCCTCACAGTGTGCGGTCTGGCTACCCTGAAGGTAAAGCCGCCTTCGCTATTCGCGAACCTTACCCCTAACTGCCGGCCAATAGCGACCAAAAGCAGGAGGTACAGCTGGGAGGACAGGCGGTTTATCGCGACCGAGGTAGACAGGCTCCTGAAAGAGCGCATTATTGAACGCAGCAACAGCCCGTGGCACGCCCAAGTGGTAGTGGTAAGGGGTAGTGAGAAGAAACGGATGGTGATCGACTATAGTCAAACGATCAACAGGTACACCCAACTAGACACCTACCCGCTACCCCGCATATCAGAAATGGTGAACCAAATCGCCCAATACCGGGTGTTCTCCACCATCGACCTCAAGTCAGCGTACCACCAGCTCCCTATCAGACCAGAGGACCGCCGGTACACCGCCTTCGAGGTGAACGGACGCCTCTAGCAATTCCTCAGAGTCCCCTTTGGGGTGACGAACGGGGTCTCGGTCTTTCAGAGGGAGATGGACCACATGGTCGATGACCACCACTTGCAGGCAACCTTCCCCTACCTCGACAACGTCACCATCTGCGGTCACAACCAGCAGGATCATGACTCGAACCTCGAGAGGTTCCTGAAAACCGCACAAAAACTCATCCTCACCTACAACGAGGACAAGTGCGAGGGGCCGATTGGCCGACTCCTGCTCCTATTTCTTATGTTCTTGTAAGGGTTGTGTATCTTTGGAGTTTTCTAACGCAGTTCAGTCGTTGAGTACATTCCTAACTGAGATGGATATGTACATTACGGAAATCAAGGTATATGGGGCTAGGTCGGTAATTTTCAGTTGAGGTCGAGGATCAGCCATGATCTTATTGAATGGCGGAGCATGATCGAGGGCCGCATGGCCAAATCCTGCTCCTATTTCTTATGATCTAATGTACCGATTTAGGCCGGCGGTGTTGAGAACTGTGGCTCGTCTGGCTTAGTTCATTAAATAAGCATCGCAGTAGGAAGCAGCATCAACTGGAAGATGGCTGCACGGAAGACGTGCATTTTCTTCAATGGGTTGCAAAATAAAATATTTTCGACGGTTAAAATTGCTTTGACGGTTTCAAGAGCGTTAAATAACGTAGTATTTTCCTTTGGCTTAGGCCTCTCGTAATGTCATAATGGGGTGAAGTGCTTGTTCTACTTTCTGCTTGAAACTTTGTTTAATTGGAGCTTTGAATCTCGGCAGACGAACCGAAAGGCAGCAGTTCAAATTAAGTAAAAACTGATCATTTGGGACAACGTCCTCGCTGCCGTAGTCGGCAGGATT
>NW_028225187.1:29334548-29684548 GCF_052327205.1 Somniosus microcephalus | reverse complement strand
CCTGAGCTCTCATACTGGAATGGTGTAGTGTGGAAAGACCTGAGCTCCCATACTGGAATGGTGCAGTGTGGAAAGACCTGAGCTCCCATACTGGAATGGTGTAGTGTGGAAAGACCTGAGCTCCCATACTGGAATGGTGTAGTGTGGAAAGACCTGAGCTCCCATGCTGGAATGGTGTAGTGTGGAAAGACCTGAGCTCCCATACTGGAATGGTGTAGTGTGGAAAGACCTGAGCTCCCATACTGGAATGGTGTAGTGTGGAAAGACCTGAGCTCCCATACTGGAATGGTGTAGTATGGAAAGACCTGAGCTCCCATACTGGAATGGTGTAGTGTGGAAATACCTGAGCTCTCATACTGGAATGGTGTAGTATGGAAAGACCTGAGCTCCCATACTGGAATGGTGTAGTATGGAAAGACCTGAGCTCACATACTGGAATGGTGTAGTGTGGAAAGTCCTGAGCTCCCATGCTGGAATGGTGTAGTGTGGAAAGACCTGAGCTCCCATACTGGAATTGTGCAGTATGGAAAGACCTGAGCTCTCATACTGGAATGGTGTAGTATGGAAAGACCTGAGCTCCCATACTGGAATGGTGTAGTGTGGAAAGACCTGAGCTCCCATACTGGAATGGTGTAGTATGGAAAGACCTGAGCTCTCATACTGGAATGGTGTAGTGTGGAAAGACCTGAGCTCCCATACTGGAATGGTGGATTATGGAAAGACCTGAGCTCCCATACTGGAATGGTGTAGTATGGAAAGACCTGAGCTCTCATACTGGAATGGTGTAGTATGGAAAGACCCGAGCTCCTATACTGGAATGGTGTAGTATGGAAAGACCTGAGCTCCCATACTGGAATGGTGTAGTGTGGAAATACCTGAGCTCTCATACTGGAATGGTGTAGTATGGAAAGACCTGAGCTCCCATACTGGAATGGTGTAGTGTGGAAAGACCTGAGCTCTCATACTGGAATGGTGTAGTATGGAAAGACCTGAGCTCTCATACTGGAATGGTGTAGTATGGAAAGACCTGAGCTCCCATACTGGAATGGTGTAGTGTGGAAAGACCTGAGCTCACATACTGGAATGGTGTAGTATGGAAAGGCCTGAGCTCTCATACTGGAATGGTGTAGTGTGGAAAGACCTGAGCTCCCATACTGGAATGGTGTAGTGTGGAAAGACCTGAGCTCCCATACTGGAATGGTGTAGTGTGGAAAGTCCTGAGCTCACATACTGGAATGGTGCAGTGTGGAAAGACCTGAGCACCCATACTGGAATGGTGTAGTGTGGAAAGACCTGAGCTCCCATACTGGAATGGTGTAGAATGGAAAGACCTGAGCTCCCATACTGGAATTGTGTAGTATGGAAAGACCTCAGCTCCCATACTGGAATTGTGTAGTATGGAAAGACCTGAGCTCTCAGACTGGAATGGTGTAGTATGGAAAGACCTGAGCTCCCATACTGGAATGGTGTAGTGTGGAAAGTCCTGAGCTCACATACTGGAATGGTGCAGTGTGGAAAGACCTGAGCTCCCATACTGGAATGGTGTAGTGTGGAAAGTCCTGAGCTCACATACTGGAATGGTGCAGTGTGGAAAGACCTGAGCACCCATACTGGAATGGTGTAGTGTGGAAAGACCTGAGCTCCCATACTGGAATGGTGTAGAATGGAAAGACCTGAGCTCCCATACTGGAATTGTGTAGTATGGAAAGACCTGAGCTCCCATACTGGAATTGTGTAGTATGGAAAGACCTGAGCTCCCATACTGGAATGGTGTAGTATGGAAAGACCTGAGCTCCCATACTGGAATGGTGTAGTGTGGAAAGACCTGAGCTCCCATACTGGAATGGTGTAGTATGGAAAGACCTGAGCTCTCATACTGGAATGCTGTAGTATGGAAAGACCTGAGCTCTCAGACTGGAATGGTGTAGTATGGAAAGACCTGAGCTCCCATACTGGAATGGTGTAGTATGGAAAGACCTGAGCTCACATACTGGAATGGTGTAGTATGGAAAGACCTGAGCTCCCATACTGGAATGGTGCAGTATGGAAAGACCTGAGCTCTCATACTGGAATGGTGTAGTATGGAAAGACCTGAGCTCTCATACTGGAATGGTGTAGTATGGAAAGACCTGAGCTCCCATACTGGAATGGTGCAGTGTGGAAAGACCTGAGCTCTCACACTGGAATGGTGTAGTATGGAAAGACCTGAGCTCCCATACTGGAATGGTGTAGTATGGAAAGACCTGAGCTCTCATACTGGAATGGTGTAGTATGGAAAGACCTGAGCTCCCATACTGGAATGGTGTAGTATGGAAAGACCTGAGCTCCCATACTGGAATGGTGTAGTATGGAAAGAACTGAGCTCTCATACTGGAATGGTGTAGTATGGAAGGACCTGAGCTCCCATACTGGAATGGTGTAGTATGGAAAGACCTGAGCTCTCATACTGGAATGGTGTAGTATGGAAAGACCTGAGCTCTCATACTGGAATGGTGTAGTATGGAAAGACCTGTGCTCCCATACTGGAATGGTGTAGTATGGAAAGACCTGAGCTCTCATACTGGAATGGTGTAGTATGGAAAGACCTGAGCTCCCATACTGGAATGGTGTAGTATGGAAAGACCTGAGCTCTCATACTGGAATGGTGTAGTATGGAAAGACCTGAGCTCCCATACTGGAATGGTGTAGTATGGAAAGACCTGAGCTCTCATACTGGAATGGTGTAGTATGGAAAGACCTGAGCTCTCATACTGGAATGGTGTAGTATGGAAAGACCTGTGCTCCCATACTGGAATGGTGTAGTATGGAAAGACCTGAGCTCCCATACTGGAATGGTGTAGTATGGAAAGACCTGAGCTCTCATACTGGAATGGTGTAGTATGGAAAGACCTGAGCTCCCATACTGGAATGGTGTAGTGTGGAAAGACCTGAGCGCCCATACTGGAATGGTGTAGTATGGAAAGACCTGAGCTCACATACTGGAATGGTGTAGTATGGAATGACCTGAGCTCTCATACTGGAATGGTGTAGTATGGAAAGACCTGAGCTCCCATACTGGAATTGTGTAGTATGGAAAGACCTGTGCTCCCATACTGGAATGGTGTAGTATGGAAAGACCTGAGCTCTCATACTGGAATGGTGTAGTATGGAAAGACCTGAGCTCTCATACTGGAATGGTGTAGTATGGAAAGACCTGAGCTCTCATACTGGAATGGTGTAGTATGGAAAGACCTGAGCTCCCATACTGGAATGGTGTAGTATGGAAAGACCTGAGCTCTCATACTGGAATGGTGTAGTATGGAAAGGCCTGAGCTCTCATACTGGAATGGTGTAGTATGGAAAGACCTGAGCTCACATACTGGAATGGTGTAGTGTGGAAAGACCTGAGCTCACATACTGGAATGGTGTAGTATGGAAAGACCTGAGCTCCCATACTGGAATGTTGTAGTCTGGAAAGACCTGAGCTCTCATACTGGAATGGTGTAGTGTGGAAAGACCTGAGCTCTCATACTGGAATGGTGTTGTATGGAAAGGCCTGAGCTCTCATACTGGAATGGTGTAGTATGGAAAGACCTGAGCTCACATACTGGAATGGTGTTGTATGGAAAGGCCTGAGCTCTCATACTGGAATGGTGTAGTATGGAAAGACCTGAGCTCACATACTGGAATGGTGTAGTGTGGAAAGACCTGAGCTCCCATACTGGAATGGTGTAGTTTGGAAAGACCTGAGCTCTCATACTGGAATGGTGTAGTATGGAAAGACCTGAGCTCCCATACTGGAATGGTGTAGTATGGAAAGACCTGAGCTCCCATATTGGAATGGTGTAGTGTGGAAAGACCTGAGCTCTCATACTGGAATGGTGTAGTGTGGAAAGAGCTGAGCTCCCATACTGGAATGGTGTAGTATGGAAAGACCTGAGCTCCCATACTGGAATGGTGTAGTGTGGAAAGAGCTGAGCTCTCATACTGGAATGGTGTAGTATGGAAAGACCTGAGCTCACATACTGGAATGGTGCAGTGTGGAAAGACCTGAGCTCTCATAATGGAATGGTGTAGTATGGAAAGACCTGAGCTCCCATACTGGAATGGTGCAGTATGGAAAGACCTGAGCTCCCATACTGGAATGGTGCAGTATGGAAAGACCTGAGCTCCCATACTGGAATGGTGTAGTGTGGAATGACCTGAGCTCTCATACTGGAATGGTGTAGTATGGAAAGACCTGAGCTCCCATACTGGAATGGTGTAGTATGGAATGACCTGAGCTCTCATACTGGAATGGTGTAGTATGGAAAGACCTGAGCTCTCATACTGGAATTGTGTAGTATGGAAAGACCTGAGCTCCCATACTGGAATGGTGTAGTATGGAAAGACCTGAGCTCCCATACTGGAATGGTGTAGTGTGGAAAGACCTGAGCTCTCATACTGGAATGGTGTAGTATGGAATGACCTGAGCTCTCATACTGGAATGGTGTAGTATGGAAAGACCTGAGCTCTCATACTGGAATGGTGTAGTATGGAAAGACCTGAGCTCCCATACTGGAATGGTGTAGTATGGAAAGACCTGAGCTCTCATACTGGAATGGTGTAGTATGGAAAGACCTGAGCTCCCATACTGGAATGGTGTAGTGTGGAAAGACCTGAGCTCTCATACTGGAATGGTGTAGTGTGGAAAGACCTGAGCTCTCATACTGGAATGGTGTAGTATGGAAAGACCTGAGCTCCCATACTGGAATGGTGTAGTCTGGAAAGACCTGAGCTCCCATACTGGAATGGTGTAGTATGGAAAGAACTGAGCTCACATACTGGAATGGTGTAGTATGGAAAGACCTGAGCTCCCATACTGGAATGGTGTAGTATGGAAAGAACTGAGCTCACATACTGGAATGGTGTAGTATGGAAAGACCTGAGCTCTCATACTGGAATGGTGTAGTATGGAAAGACCTGAGCTCCCATACTGGAATGGTGTAGTATGGAAAGACCTGAGCTCCCATACTGGAATGGTGTAGTATGGAAAGAACTGAGCTCACATACTGGAATGGTGTAGTATGGAAAGACCTGAGCTCCCATACTGGCATGGTATAGTATGGAAAGACCTGAGCTCTCATACTGGAATGGTGTAGTGTGGAAAGACCTGAGCTCACATACTGGAATGGTGTAGTATGGAAAGACCTGAGCTCTCAGACTGGAATGGTGTAGTGTGGAAAGACCTGAGCTCCCATACTGGAATGGTGTAGTATGGAAAGACCTGAGCTCCCATACTGGAATGGTGTAGTATGGAAAGACCTGAGCTCTCATACTGGAATGGTGTAGTATGGAAAGACCTGAGCTCACACACTGGAATGGTGTCGTATGGAAAGACCTGAGCTCCCATACTGGAATGGTGTAGTATGGAAAGACCTGAGCTCTCATACTGGAATGGTGTAGTATGGAAAGACCTGAGCTCCCATACTGGAATGGTGTAGTATGGAAAGACCTGAGCTCTCATACTGGAATGGTGTAGTATGGAAAGACCTGAGCTCTCATACTGGAATGGTGTAGTATGGAAAGACCTGAGCTCTCATACTGGAATGGTGTAGTGTGGAAAGACCTGAGCTCCCATACTGGAATGGTGTAGTATGGAAAGACCTGAGCTCCCATACTGGAATGGTGTAGTATGGAAAGACCTGAGCTCTCATACTGGAATGGTGTAGTATGGAAAGACCTGAGCTCACATACTGGAATGGTGTAGTATGGAAAGACCTGAGCTCCCATATTGGAATGGTGTAGTATGGAAAGACCTGAGCTCCCATACTGGAATGGTGTAGTATGGAAAGACCTGAGCTCTCATACTGGAATGGTGTAGTGTGGAAAGACCTGAGCTCCCATACTGGAATGGTGGATTATGGAAAGAACTGAGGTCCCATACTGGAATGGTGTAGTATGGAAAGACCTGAGCTCCCATACTGGAATGGTGTAGTGTGGAAAGACCTGAGCTCCCATACTGGAGTGGTGTAGTATGGAAAGACCTGAGCTCTCATACTGGAATGGTGTAGTATGGAAAGACCCGAGCTCCTATACTGGAATGGTGTAGTGTGGAAATACCTGAGCTCTCATACTGGAATGGTGTAGTATGGAAAGACCTGAGCTCCCATACTGGAATGGTGTAGTATGGAAAGACCTGAGCTCACATACTGGAATGGTGTAGTGTGGAAAGTCCTGAGCTCCCATGCTGGAATGGTGTAGTATGGAAAGACCTGAGCTCTCATACTGGAATGGTGTAGTGTGGAAAGACCTGAGCTCCCATACTGGAATGGTGCAGTGTGGAAAGACCTGAGCTCCCATACTGGAATGGTGTAGTGTGGAAAGACCTGAGCTCCCATACTGGAATGGTGTAGTGTGGAAAGACCTGAGCTCCCATGCTGGAATGGTGTAGTGTGGAAAGACCTGAGCTCCCATACTGGAATGGTGTAGTGTGGAAAGACCTGAGCTCCCATACTGGAATGGTGTAGTGTGGAAAGACCTGAGCTCCCATACTGGAATGGTGTAGTATGGAAAGACCTGAGCTCCCATACTGGAATGGTGTAGTGTGGAAATACCTGAGCTCTCATACTGGAATGGTGTAGTATGGAAAGACCTGAGCTCCCATACTGGAATGGTGTAGTATGGAAAGACCTGAGCTCACATACTGGAATGGTGTAGTGTGGAAAGTCCTGAGCTCCCATGCTGGAATGGTGTAGTGTGGAAAGACCTGAGCTCCCATACTGGAATTGTGCAGTATGGAAAGACCTGAGCTCTCATACTGGAATGGTGTAGTATGGAAAGACCTGAGCTCCCATACTGGAATGGTGTAGTGTGGAAAGACCTGAGCTCCCAAACTGGAATGGTGTAGTATGGAAAGACCTGAGCTCTCATACTGGAATGGTGTAGTGTGGAAAGACCTGAGCTCCCATACTGGAATGGTGGATTATGGAAAGAACTGAGGTCCCATACTGGAATGGTGTAGTATGGAAAGACCTGAGCTCCCATACTGGAATGGTGTAGTATGGAAAGACCTGAGCTCTCATACTGGAATGGTGTAGTATGGAAAGACCCGAGCTCCTATACTGGAATGGTGTAGTATGGAAGGACCTGAGCTCCCATACTGGAATGGTGTAGTGTGGAAATACCTGAGCTCTCATACTGGAATGGTGTAGTATGGAAAGACCTGAGCTCCCATACTGGAATGGTGTAGTGTGGAAAGACCTGAGCTCTCATACTGGAATGGTGTAGTATGGAAAGACCTGAGCTCTCATACTGGAATGGTGTAGTATGGAAAGACCTGAGCTCTCATACTGGAATGGTGTAGTATGGAAAGACCTGAGCTCCCATACTGGAATGGTGTAGTGTGGAAAGTCCTGAGCTCACATACTGGAATGGTGCAGTGTGGAAAGACCTGAGCACCCATACTGGAATGGTGTAGTGTGGAAAGACCTGAGCTCCCATACTGGAATGGTGTAGAATGGAAAGACCTGAGCTCCCATACTGGAATTGTGTAGTATGGAAAGACCTGAGCTCCCATACTGGAATTGTGTAGTATGGAAAGACCTGAGCTCTCAGACTGGAATGGTGTAGTATGGAAAGACCTGAGCTCCCATACTGGAATGGTGTAGTGTGGAAAGTCCTGAGCTCACATACTGGAATGGTGCAGTGTGGAAAGACCTGAGCTCCCATACTGGAATGGTGTAGTGTGGAAAGTCCTGAGCTCACATACTGGAATGGTGCAGTGTGGAAAGACCTGAGCACCCATACTGGAATGGTGTAGTGTGGAAAGACCTGAGCTCCCATACTGGAATGGTGTAGAATGGAAAGACCTGAGCTCCCATACTGGAATTGTGTAGTATGGAAAGACCTGAGCTCCCATACTGGAATTGTGTAGTATGGAAAGACCTGAGCTCCCATACTGGAATGGTGTAGTATGGAAAGACCTGAGCTCCCATACTGGAATGGTGTAGTGTGGAAAGACCTGAGCTCCCATACTGGAATGGTGTAGTATGGAAAGACCTGAGCTCTCATACTGGAATGCTGTAGTATGGAAAGACCTGAGCTCTCAGACTGGAATGGTGTAGTATGGAAAGACCTGAGCTCCCATACTGGAATGGTGTAGTGTGGAAAGACCTGAGCTCCCATACTGGAATGGTGTAGTATGGAAAGACCTGAGCTCCCATACTGAAATGGTGTAGTGTGGAAAGACCTGAGCTCCCATACTGGAATGGTGTAGTATGGAAAGACCTGAGCTCCCATACTGGAATGGTGTAGTGTGGAAAGACCTGAGCTCCCATACTGGAATGGTGTAGTATGGAAAGACCTGAGCTCACATACTGGAATGGTGTAGTATGGAAAGACCTGAGCTCCCATACTGGAATGGTGTATAGTGGAAAGACCTGAGCTCTCATATTGGAATGGTGTAGTATGGAAAGACCTGAGCTCTCATACTGGAATGGTGTAGTATGGAAAGACCTGAGCTCTCATACTGGAATGGTGTAGTATGGAAAGACCTGAGCTCCCATACTGGAATGGTGCAGTATGGAAAGACCTGAGCTCTCATACTGGAATGGTGTAGTATGGAAAGACCTGAGCTCTCATACTGGAATGGTGTAGTATGGAAAGACCTGAGCTCCCATACTGGAATGGTGCAGTGTGGAAAGACCTGAGCTCTCACACTGGAATGGTGTAGTATGGAAAGACCTGAGCTCCCATACTGGAATGGTGTAGTATGGAAAGACCTGAGCTCTCATACTGGAATGGTGTAGTATGGAAAGACCTGAGCTCCCATACTGGAATGGTGTAGTATGGAAAGACCTGAGCTCCCATACTGGAATGGTGTAGTATGGAAAGACCTGAGCTCTCATACTGGAATGGTGTAGTATGGAAGGACCTGAGCTCCCATACTGGAATGGTGTAGTATGGAAAGACCTGAGCTCTCATACTGGAATGGTGTAGTATGGAAAGACCTGAGCTCTCATACTGGAATGGTGTAGTATGGAAAGACCTGTGCTCCCATACTGGAATGGTGTAGTATGGAAAGACCTGAGCTCTCATACTGGAATGGTGTAGTATGGAAAGACCTGAGCTCCCATACTGGAATGGTGTAGTATGGAAAGACCTGAGCTCTCATACTGGAATGGTGTAGTATGGAAAGACCTGAGCTCCCATACTGGAATGGTGTAGTATGGAAAGACCTGAGCTCTCATACTGGAATGGTGTAGTATGGAAAGACCTGAGCTCTCATACTGGAATGGTGTAGTATGGAAAGACCTGTGCTCCCATAATGGAATGGTGTAGTATGGAAAGACCTGAGCTCCCATACTGGAATGGTGTAGTATGGAAAGACCTGAGCTCTCATACTGGAATGGTGTAGTATGGAAAGACCTGAGCTCCCATACTGGAATGGTGTAGTGTGGAAAGACCTGAGCTCCCATACTGGAATGGTGTAGTATGGAAAGACCTGAGCTCACATACTGGAATGGTGTAGTATGGAAAGACCTGAGCTCCCATACTGGAATTGTGTAGTATGGAAAGACCTGTGCTCCCATACTGGAATGGTGTAGTATGGAAAGACCTGAGCTCTCATACTGGAATGGTGTAGTATGGAAAGACCTGAGCTCTCATACTGGAATGGTGTAGTATGGAAAGACCTGAGCTCTCATACTGGAATGGTGTAGTATGGAAAGACCTGAGCTCCCATACTGGAATGGTGTAGTATGGAAAGACCTGAGCTCACATACTGGAATGGTGTAGTGTGGAAAGACCTGAGCTCCCATACTGGAATGGTGTAGTGTGGAAAGAGCTGAGCTCCCATACTGGAATGGTGTAGTATGGAAAGACCTGAGCTCACATACTGGAATGGTGTAGTGTGGAAAGACCTGAGCTCTCATACTGGAATTGTGTAGTATGGAAAGACCTGAGCTCCCATACTGGAATGGTGTAGTATGGAAAGACCTGAGCTCTCATACTGGAATGGTGTAGTATGGAAAGACCTGAGCTCCCATACTGGAATGGTGTAGTATGGAAAGACCTGAGCTCCCATATTGGAATGGTGTAGTGTGGAAAGACCTGAGCTCTCATACTGGAATGGTGTAGTGTGGAAAGAGCTGAGCTCCCATACTGGAATGGTGTAGTATGGAAAGACCTGAGCTCCCATACTGGAATGGTGTAGTGTGGAAAGACCTGAGCTCTCATACTGGAATGGTGTAGTATGGAAAGACCTGAGCTCCCATACTGGAATGGTGTAGTGTGGAAAGACCTGAGCTCTCATACTGGAATGGTGTAGTATGGAAAGACCTGAGCTCCCATACTGGAATGGTGTAGTCTGGAAAGACCTGAGCTCCCATACTGGAATGGTGTAGTATGGAAAGAACTGAGCTCACATACTGGAATGGTGTAGTATGGAAAGACCTGAGCTCCCATACTGGAATGGTGTAGTATGGAAAGAACTGAGCTCACATACTGGAATGGTGTAGTATGGAAAGACCTGAGCTCTCATACTGGAATGGTGTAGTATGGAAAGACCTGAGCTCCCATACTGGAATGGTGTAGTATGGAAAGACCTGAGCTCCCATACTGGAATGGTGTAGTATGGAAAGAACTGAGCTCACATACTGGAATGGTGTAGTATGGAAAGACCTGAGCTCCCATACTGGCATGGTATAGTATGGAAAGACCTGAGCTCTCATACTGGAATGGTGTAGTATGGAAAGACCTGAGCTCTCATACTGGAATGGTGTAGTATGGAAAGACCTGAGCTCCCATACTGGAATGGTGTAGTATGGAAAGACCTGAGCTCTCAGACTGGAATGGTGTAGTGTGGAAAGACCTGAGCTCCCATACTGGAATGGTGTAGTATGGAAAGACCTGAGCTCTCATACTGGAATGGTGTAGTATGGAAAGACCTGAGCTATCATACTGGAATGGTGTAGTATGGAAAGACCTGAGCTCCCATATTGGAATGGTGTAGTATGGAAAGACCTGAGCTCTCATACTGGAATGGTGTTTTATGGAAAGACCTGAGCTCCCATACTGGAATGGTGTTTTATGGAAAGACCTGAGCTCCCATACTGGAATGGTGTAGTATGGAAAGACCTGAGCTCTCATACTGGAATGGTGTAGTATGGAAAGACCTGAGCTCTCATACTGGAATGGTGTAGTGTGGAAAGACCTGAGCTCCCATACTGGAATGGTGTAGTATGGAAAGATCTGAGCTCTCACACTGGAATGGTGCAGTATGGAAAGACCTGAGCTCTCATACTGGAATGGTGTAGTGTGGAAAGACCTGAGCTCTCATACTGGAATGGTGTAGTATGGAAAGACCTGAGCTCCCATACTGGAATGGTGTAGTATGGAAAGACCTGAGCTCCCATACTGGAATGGTGTTTTATGGAAAGACCTGAGCTCCCATACTGGAATGGTGTAGTATGGAAAGACCTGAGCTCCCATACTGGAATGGTGTAGTATGGAAAGACCTGAGCTCTCATACTGGAATGGTGTAGTATGGAAAGACCTGAGCTCTCATACTGGAATGGTGTAGCATGGAAAGACCTGAGCTCTCATACTGGAATGGTGTTTTATGGAAAGACCTGAGCTCCCATACTGGAATGGTGTAGTATGGAAAGACCTGAGCTCCCATACTGGAATGGTGTAGTATGGAAAGACCTGAGCTCTCATACTGGAATGGTGTAGTATGGAAAGACCTGAGCTCCCATACTGGAATGGTGTAGTATGGAAAGACCTGAGCTCCCATACTGGAATGGTGTAGTATGGAAAGACCTGAGCTCCCATACTGGAATGGTGTAGTATGGAAAGACCTGAGCTCCCATACTGGAATGGTGCAGTATGGAAAGACCTGAGCTCTCATACTGGAATGGTGTAGTATGGAAAGACCTGAGCTCCCATACTGGAATGGTGTAGTATGGAAAGACCTGAGCTCCCATACTGGAATGGTGTAGTATGGAAAGACCTGAGCTCTCACACTGGAATGGTGTAGTATGGAAAGACCTGAGCTCCCATACTGGAATGGTGTAGTATGGAAAGACCTGAGCTCTCATACTGGAATGGTGCAGTATGGAAAGACCTGAGCTCTCATACTGGAATGGTGTAGTATGGAAAGACCTGAGCTCTCAGACTGGAATGGTGTCGCATGGAAAGACCTGAGCTCTCATACTGGAATGGTGTCGTGTGGAAAGACCTGAGCTCTCATACTGGAATGGTGTAGTATGGAAAGACCTGAGCTCCCATACTGGAATGGTGTAGTGTGGAAAGACCTGAGCTCCCATACTGGAATGGTGTAGTATGGAAAGACCTGAGCTCCCATACTGGAATGGTGTAGTGTGGAAAGACCTGAGCTCCCATACTGGAATGGTGTTGTATGGAAAGACCTGAGCTCCCATACTGGAATGGTGTAGTGTGGAAAGACCTGAGCTCCCATACTGGAATGGTGTAGTATGGAAAGACCTGAGCTCCCATACTGGAATGGTGTAGTATGGAAAGACCTGAGCTCACATACTGGAATGGTGTAGTATGGAAAGATCTGAGCTCCCATACTGGAATGGTGTAGTATGGAAAGACCTGAGCTCTCATACTGGAATGGTGTAGTATGGAAAGACCTGAGCTCCCATATTGGAATGGTGTAGTGTGGAAAGACCTGAGCTCTCATACTGGAATGGTGTAGTATGGAAAACCTGAGCTCCCATACTGGAATGGTGTAGTATGGAAAGACCTGAGCTCCCATATTGGAATGGTGTAGTATGGAAAGACCTGAGCTCCCATACTGGAATGGTGTAGTATGGAAAGACCTGAGCTCTCATACTGGAATGGTGTAGAATGGAAAGACCTGAGCTCTCATACTGGAATGGTGCAGTATGGAAAGACCTGAGCTCCCATACTGGAATGGTGTAGTATGGAAAGACCTGACCTCACATACTGGAATGGTGTAGTGTGGAAAGACCTGAGCTCTCATACTGGAATGGTGTAGTATGGAAAGACCTGAGCTCCCATACTGGAATGGTGTAGTGTGGAAAGACCTGAGCTCTCATACTGGAATGGTGTAGTATGGAAAGACCTGAGCTCTCATACTGGAATGGTGTAGTGTGGAAAGACCTGAGCTCCCATACTGGAATGGTGCAGTGTGGAAAGACCTGAGCTCTCATAGTGGAATGGTGTAGTATGGAAAGACCTGAGCTCCCATACTGGAATGGTGTAGTATGGAAAGACCTGAGCTCCCATACTGGAATGGTGTAGTATGGAAAGACCTGAGCTCACATACTGGAATGGTGTAGTATGGAAAGACCTGAGCTATCATACTGGAATGGTGTAGTATGGAAAGACCTGAGCTCCCATACTGGAATGGTGTAGTATGGAAAGACCTGAGCTCTCATACTGGAATGGTGTAGTATGGAAAGACCTGAGCTCTCATACTGGAATGGTGTAGTATGGAAAGACCTGAGCTCTCATACTGGAATGGTGTAGTATGGAAAGACCTGAGCTCTCATACTGGAATGGTGTAGTGTGGAAAGACCTGAGCTCCCATATTGGAATGGTGTAGTGTGGAAAGACCTGAGCTCTCATACTGGAATGGTGTAGTATGGAAAGACCTGAGCTCCCATACTGGAATGGTGTAGTATGGAAAGACCTGAGCTCTCATACTGGAATGGTGTAGTATGGAAAGACCTGAGCTCTCATACTGGAATGGTGTAGTGATGGAAAGACCTGAGCTCCCATACTGGAATGGTGTTTTATGGAAAGACCTGAGCTCTCATACTGGAATGGTGTAGTATGGAAAGACCTGAGCTCCCATACTGGAATGGTGTAGTATGGAAAGACCTGAGCTCTCATACTGGAATGATGTAGTATGGAAAGACCTGAGCTCTCATACTGGAATGGTGTTTTATGGAAAGACCTGAGCTCTCATACTGGAATGGTGTAGTATGGAAAGACCTGAGCTCCCATACTGGAATGGTGTAGTATGGAAAGACCTGAGCTCTCATACTGGAATGGTGTAGTATGGAAAGACCTGAGCTCTCATACTGGAATGGTGTAGTATGGAAAGACCTGAGCTCTCATACTGGAATGGTGCAGTGTGGAAAGACCTGAGCTCTCATACTGGAATGGTGTAGTATGGAAAGACCTGAGCTCTCAGACTGGAATGGTGTAGTATGGAAAGACCTGAGCTCCCATACTGGAATGGTGTAGTATGGAAAGACCTGAGCTCTCATACTGGAATGGTGTAGTATGGAAAGACCTGAGCTCTCATACTGGAATGGTGTAGTATGGAAAGACCTGAGCTCCCATACTGGAATGGTGTAGTGTGGAAAGACCTGAGCTCCCATACTGGAATGGTGTAGTATGGACAGACCTGAGCTCACATACTGGAATGGTGTAGTATGGAAAGACCTGAGCTCCCATACTGGAATGGTGTAGTGTGGAAAGACCTGAGCTCTCATACTGGAATGGTGTAGTATGGAAAGACCTGAGCTCTCAGACTGGAATGGTGTAGTATGGAAAGACCTGAGCTCCCATACTGGAATGGTGTAGTATGGAAAGACCTGAGCTCTCATACTGGAATGGTGTAGTATGGAAAGACCTGAGCTCTCATACTGGAATGGTGTAGTATGGAAAGACCTGAGCTCCCATACTGGAATGGTGTAGTGTGGAAAGACCTGAGCTCCCATACTGGAATGGTGTAGTATGGACAGACCTGAGCTCTCATACTGGAATGGTGTAGTATGGAAAGACCTGAGCTCACATACTGGAATGGTGTAGTGTGGAAAGACCTGAGCTCTCAGACTGGAATGGTGTAGTATGGAAAGACCTGAGCTCTCATACTGGAATGGTGCAGTGTGGAAAGACCTGAGGTCCCATACTGGAATGGTGTAGTATGGAAAGACCTGAGCTCTCATACTGGAATGGTGTAGTATGGAAAGACCTGAGCTCACATACTGGAATGGTGTAGTATGGAAAGACCTGAGCTCACATACTGGAATGGTGTAGTATGGAAAGACCGGAGCTATCATACTGGAATGGTGTAGTATGGAAAGACCTGAGCTCCCATACTAGAATGGTGTAGTATGGAAAGACCTGAGCTCTCATACTGGAATGGTGTAGTATGGAAAGACCTGAGCTCTCATACTGGAATGGTGTAGTATGGAAAGACCTGAGCTCTCATACTGGAATGGTGTAGTGTGGAAAGACCTGAGCTCTCAGACTGGAATGGTGTAGTATGGAAAGACCTGAGCTCCCATACTGGAATGGTGTAGTATGGAAAGACCTGAGCTCCCATACTGGAATTGTGTAGTATGGAAAGACCTGAGCTATCATACTGGAATGGTGTAGTATGGAAAGACCTGAGCTCCCATACTGGAATGGTGTAGTGTGGAAAGACCTGAGCTCCCATACTGGAATGGTGTAGTATGGAAAGACCTGAGCTCACATACTGGAATGGTGTAGTATGGAAAGACCTGAGCTATCATACTGGAATGGTGTAGTATGGAAATACCTGAGCTCCCATACTGGAATGGTGTAGTATGGAAAGACCTGAGCTCTCATACTGGAATGGTGTAGTATGGAAAGACCTGAGCTCTCATACTGGAATGGTGTAGTATGGAAAGACCTGAGCTCTCATACTGGAATGGTGTAGTGTGGAAAGACCTGAGCTCTCAGACTGGAATGGTGTAGTATGGAAAGACCTGAGCTCTCATACTGGAATGGTGTAGTTTGGAAAGACCTGAGCTCACATACTGGAATGGTGTAGTGTGGAAAGACCTGAGCTCTCAGACTGGAATGGTGTAGTATGGAAAAACCTGAGCTCCCATACTGGAATGGTGTAGTATGGAAAGAACTGAGCTCTCATACTGGAATGGTGTAGTATGGAAAGACCTGAGCTCACATACTGGAATGGTGTAGTATGGAAAGACCTGAGCTATCATACTGGAATGGTGTAGTATGGAAAGACCTGAGCTCCCATACTGGAATGGTGTAGTATGGAAAGACCTGAGCTCTCATACTGGAATGGTGTAGCATGGAAAGACCTGAGCTCCCATACTGGAATGGTGTAGTATGGAAAGACCTGAGCTCTCATACTGGAATGGTGTAGTGTGGAAAGACCTGAGCTCCCATACTGGAATTGTGTAGTATGGAAAGACCTGAGCTCCCATACTGGAATGGTACAGTATGGAAAGACCTGAGCTCCCATACTGGAATGGTGTAGTATGGAAAGACCTGAGCTCTCAGACTGGACTGGTGTAGTGTGGAAAGACCTGAGCTCCCACACTGGAATGGTGTAGTGTGGAAAGACCTGAGCTCCCATACTGGAATGGTGTAGTGTGGAAAGACCTGAGCTCCCATACTGGAATGGTGTAGTATGGAAAGACCTGAGCTCTCATACTG
This sequence comes from Somniosus microcephalus, assembly GCF_052327205.1. NCBI lineage: Eukaryota > Metazoa > Chordata > Chondrichthyes > Squaliformes > Somniosidae > Somniosus > Somniosus microcephalus. Next base: position 29,668,153 of record NW_028225187.1, on the reverse strand, counting down.
GAATGGTGTAGTATGGAAAGAACTGAGCTCTCAGACTGGACTGGTGTAGTGTGGAAAGACCTGAGCTCCCATACTGGAATGGTGTACTGATGGAAAGACCTGAGCTCCCATACTGGAATGGTGTAGCATGGAAAGACCTGAGCTCTCAGACTGGAATGGTGTAGTATGGAAAGACCTGAGCTCACATACTGGAATGGTGTAGTATGGAAAGACCTGAGCTCTCATATTGGAATGGTGTAGTATGGAAAGACCTGAGCTCCCATACTGGAATGGTGCAGTATGGAAAGACCTGAGCTCCCATATTGGAATGGTGTAGTATGGAAAGACCTGAGCTCCCATACTGGAATGGTGTAGTATGGAAAGACCTGAGCTCTCATACTGGAATGGTGTAGAATGGAAAGACCTGAGCTCTCATACTGGAATGGTGCAGTATGGAAAGACCTGAGCTCCCATACTGGAATGGTGTAGTTTGGAAAGACCTGACCTCACATACTGGAATGGTGTAGTGTGGAAAGACCTGAGCTCTCATACTGGAATGGTGTAGTATGGAAAGACCTGAGCTCCCATACTGGAATGGTGTAGTGTGGAAAGACCTGAGCTCTCATACTGGAATGGTGTAGTATGGAAAGACCTGAGCTCTCATACTGGAATGGTGTAGTGTGGAAAGACCTGAGCTCCCATACTGGAATGGTGCAGTGTGGAAAGACCTGAGCTCTCATAGTGGAATGGTGTAGTATGGAAAGACCTGAGCTCCCATACTGGAATGGTGTAGTATGGAAAGACCTGAGCTCCCATACTGGAATGGTGTAGTATGGAAAGACCTGAGCTCCCATACTGGAATGGTGTAGTATGGAAAGACCAGAGCTCTCATACTGGAATGGTGTAGTATGGAAAGACCTGAGCTCCCATACTGGAATGGTGTAGTATGGAAAGACCTGAGCTCCCAGACTGGAATGGTGTAGTATGGAAAGACCTGAGCTCCCATACTGGAATGGTGTAGTATGGAAAGACCTGAGCTCCCATACTGGAATGGTGTAGTATGGAAAGACCTGAGCTCTCATACTGGAATGGTGTAGTATGGAAAGACTTGAGCTCCCATACTGGAATGGTGTAGTATGGAAAGACTTGAGCTCTCATACTGGAATGGTGTAGTATGGAAAGACCTGAGCTCCCATACTGGAATGGTGTAGTATGGAAAGACCTGAGCTCCCATACTGGAATGGTGTAGTATGGAAAGACCTGAGCTCTCATACTGGAATGGTGTAGTATGGAAAGACTTGAGCTCCCATACTGGAATGGTGTAGTATGGAAAGACCTGAGCTCCCATACTGGAATGGTGTAGTATGGAAAGACTTGAGCTCTCATACTGGAATGGTGTAGTATGGAAAGACCTGAGCTCTCTTACTGGAATGGTGTATTATGGAAAGACCTGAGCTCCCATACTGGAATGGTGTAGTATGGAACGACCTGAGCTCACATACTGGAATGGTGTAGTATGGAAAGACCTGAGCTCCCATACTGGAATGGTGTAGTATGGAAAGACCTGAGCTCTCATACTGGAATGGTGTAGTATGGAAAGACCTGAGCTCTCTTACTGGAATGGTGTATTATGGAAAGACCTGAGCTCCCATACTGGAATGGTGTAGTATGGAAAGACCTGAGCTCACATACTGGAATGGTGTAGTATGGAAAGACCTGAGCTCCCATACTGGAATGGTGTAGTATGGAAAGACCTGAGCTCCCATACTGGAATGGTGTAGTATGGAAAGACCTGAGCTCCCATATTGGAATGGTGCAGTGTGGAAAGACCTGAGCTCTCATACTGGAATGGTGTAGTATGGAAAGACCTGAGCTCCCATACTGGAATGGTGTAGTATGGAAAGACCTGAGCTCCCATACTGGAATGGTGTAGTATGGAAAGACCTGAGCTCCCATACTGGAATGGTGTAGTATGGAAAGACCTGAGCTCCCATACTGGAATGGTGTAGTGTGGAAAGACCTGAGCTCTCATACTGGAATGGTGTAGTGTGGAAAGACCTGAGCTCTCATACTGGAATGGTGTATTATGGAAAGACCTGAGCTCCCATACTGGAATGGTGTAGTATGGAAAGACCTGAGCTCACATGCTGGAATGGTGTAGTATGGAAAGACCTGAGCTCCCATACTGGAATGGTGTAGTGTGGAAAGACCTGAGCTCCCATACTGGAATGGTGTAGTATGGAAAGACCTGAGCTCACATACTGGAATGGTGTAGTATGGAAAGACCTGAGCTCTCATACTGGAATGGTGTAGTATGGAAAGACCTGAGCTCCCATACTGGAATGGTGTAGTATGGAAAGACCTGAGCTCCCATACTGGAATGGTGTAGTATGGAAAGACCTGAGCTCCCATACTGGAATGGTGTAGTATGGAAAGACCTGAGCTCACATACTGGAATGGTGTAGTATGGAAAGACCTGAGCTCCCATACTGGAATGGTGTAGTATGGAAAGACCTGAGCTCCCATACTGGAATGGTGTAGTATGGAAAGACCTGAGCTCACATACTGGAATGGTGTAGTATGGAAAGACCTGAGCTCCCATACTGGAATGGTGTATTATGGAAAGACCTGAGCTCCCATACTGGAATGGTGTATTATGGAAAGACCTGAGCTCTCATACTGGAATGGTGTAGTATGGAAAGACCTGAGCTCCCATACTGGAATGGTGTAGTATGGAAAGACCTGAGCTCCCATACTGGAATGGTGTATTATGGAAAGACCTGAGCTCCCATACTGGAATGGTGTATTATGGAAAGACCTGAGCTCTCATACTGGAATGGTGTAGTATGGAAAGACCTGAGCTCCCATACTGGAATGGTGTAGTATGGAAAGACCTGAGCTCCCATACTGGAATGGTGTATTATGGAAAGACCTGAGCTCTCATACTGGAATGGTGTAGTATGGAAAGACCTGAGCTCCCATACTGGAATGGTGTATTATGGAAAGACCTGAGCTCCCATACTGGAATGGTGTAGTATGGAAAGACCTGAGCTCCCATACTGGAATGGTGTAGTATGGAAAGACCTGAGCTCTCATACTGGAATGGTGTAGTATGGAAAGACCTGAGCTCCCATACTGGAATGGTGTAGTGTGGAAAGACCTGAGCTCACATACTGGAATGGTGTAGTGTGGAAAGACCTGAGCTCTCATACTGGAATGGTGTCGTGTGGAAAGACCTGAGCTCTCATACTGGAATGGTGTAGTATGGAAAGACCTGAGCTCCCATACTGGAATGGTGTAGTGTGGAAAGACCTGAGCTCCCATACTGGAATGGTGTAGTATGGAAAGGCCTGAGCTCCCATACTGGAATGGTGTAGTGTGGAAAGACCTGAGCTCACATACTGGAATGGTGTAGTGTGGAAAGACCTGAGCTCTCATATTGGAATGGTGTAGTGTGGAAAGACCTGAGCTCACATACTGGAATGGTGTAGTATGGAAAGACCTGAGCTCACATACTGGAATGGTGTAGTGTGGAAAGACCTGAGCTCCCATACTGGAATGGTGTAGTATGGAAAGACCTGAGCTCCCATACTGGAATGGTGCAGTGTGGAAAGACCTGAGCTCTCATACTGGAATGGTGTAGTGTGGAAAGACCTGAGCTCTCATATTGGAATGGTGTAGTGTGGAAAGACCTGAGCTCTCATATTGGAATGGTGTAGTGTGGAAAGACCTGAGCTCTCATACTGGAATGGCGTAGTATGGAAAGACCTGAGCTCACATACTGGAATGGTGTAGTGTGGAAAGACCTGAGCTCCCATACTGGAATGGTGAAGTGTGGAAAGACCTGAGCTCTCATACTGGAATGGTGTAGTATGGAAAGACCTGAGCTCACATACTGGAATGGTGTAGTGTGGAAAGACCTGAGCTCTCATACTGGAATGGTGTAGTATGGAAAGACCTGAGCTCTCATACTGGAATGGTGTAGTATGGAAAGACCTGAGCTCTCAGACTGGAATGGTGTAGTATGGAAAGACCTGAGCTCACATACTGGAATGGTGCAGTGTGGAAAGATCTGAGCTCTCAGACTGGAATGGTGCAGTGTGGAAAGACCTGAGCTCCCATACTGCAATGGTGTAGTGTGGAAAGACCTGAGCTCCCATACTGGAATGGTGTAGTATGGAAAGACCTGAGCTCTCATACTGGAATGGTGTAGTATGGAAAGACCTGACCTCACATACTGGAATGGTGTAGCATGGAAAGACCAGAGCTCTCATACTGGAATGGTGTATTATGGAAAGACCGGAGCTCCCATACTGGAATGGTGTAGTGTGGAAAGACCTGAGCTCTCATACTGCAATGGTGTAGTTTGGAAAGACCTGAGCTCACATACTGGAATGGTGTAGTATGGAAAGACCTGAGCTCCCATACTGGAATGGTGTAGTATGGAAAGACCTGAGCTCTCATACTGGAATGGTGTAGTATGGAAAGACCTGAGATCTCATACTGGAATGGTGTAGTGTGGAAAGACCTGAGCTCTCATACTGGAATGGTGTATTATGGAAAGACCTGAGCTCTCATACTGGAATGGTGTAGTATGGAAAGACCTGAGCTCCCATACTGGAATGGTGTAGTATGGAAAGACCTGAGCTCCCATACTGGAATGGTGTATTATGGAAAGACCTGAGCTCTCATACTGGAATGGTGTAGTATGGAAAGACCTGAGCTCCCATACTGGAATGGTGTATTATGGAAAGACCTGAGCTCCCATACTGGAATGGTGTAGTATGGAAAGACCTGAGCTCCCATACTGGAATGGTGTAGTATGGAAAGACCTGAGCTCTCATACTGGAATGGTGTAGTATGGAAAGACCTGAGCTCCCATACTGGAATGGTGTAGTGTGGAAAGACCTGAGCTCACATACTGGAATGGTGTAGTGTGGAAAGACCTGAGCTCTCATACTGGAATGGTGTCGTGTGGAAAGACCTGAGCTCTCATACTGGAATGGTGTAGTATGGAAAGACCTGAGCTCCCATACTGGAATGGTGTAGTGTGGAAAGACCTGAGCTCCCATACTGGAATGGTGTAGTATGGAAAGGCCTGAGCTCCCATACTGGAATGGTGTAGTGTGGAAAGACCTGAGCTCACATACTGGAATGGTGTAGTGTGGAAAGACCTGAGCTCTCATACTGGAATGGTGTAGTATGGAAAGACCTGAGCTCCCATACTGGAATGGTGTAGTATGGAAAGACCTGAGCTCTCATATTGGAATGGTGTAGTGTGGAAAGACCTGAGCTCTCATATTGGAATGGTGTAGTGTGGAAAGACCTGAGCTCTCATATTGGAATGGTGTAGTATGGAAAGACCTGAGCTCTCATACTGGAATGGTGTAGTATGGAAAGACCTGAGCTCCCATACTGGAATGGTGTAGTGTGGAAAGACCTGAGCTCACATACTGGAATGGTGTAGTGTGGAAAGACCTGAGCTCTCATATTGGAATGGTGTAGTGTGGAAAGACCTGAGCTCTCATATTGGAATGGTGTAGTGTGGAAAGACCTGAGCTCTCATACTGGAATGGTGTAGTGTGGAAAGACCTGAGCTCACATACTGGAATGGTGTAGTGTGGAAAGACCTGAGCTCCCATACTGGAATGGTGTAGTATGGAAAGACCTGAGCTCCCATACTGGAATGGTGAAGTGTGGAAAGACCTGAGCTCTCATACTGGAATGGTGTAGTATGGAAAGACCTGAGCTCACATACTGGAATGGTGTAGTGTGGAAAGACCTGAGCTCTCATACTGGAATGGTGTAGTATGGAAAGACCTGAGCTCTCATACTGGAATGGTGTAGTATGGAAAGACCTGAGCTCTCAGATTGGAATGGTGTAGTATGGAAAGACCTGAGCTCACATACTGGAATGGTGCAGTGTGGAAAGATCTGAGCTCTCAGACTGGAATGGTGCAGTGTGGAAAGACCTGAGCTCCCATACTGCAATGGTGTAGTGTGGAAAGACCTGAGCTCCCATACTGGAATGGTGTAGTATGGAAAGACCTGAGCTCTCATACTGGAATGGTGTAGTATGGAAAGACCTGACCTCACATACTGGAATGGTGTAGCATGGAAAGACCAGAGCTCCCATACTGGAATGGTGTAGTGTGGAAAGACCTGAGCTCTCATACTGCAATGGTGTAGTTTGGAAAGACCTGAGCTCACATACTGGAATGGTGTAGTATGGAAAGACCTGAGCTCCCATACTGGAATGGTGTAGTATGGAAAGACCTGAGCTCTCATACTGGAATGGTGTAGTATGGAAAGACCTGAGATCTCATACTGGAATGGTGTAGTGTGGAAAGACCTGAGCTCTCATACTGGAATGGTGTAGTGTGGAAAGACCTGAGCTCCCATACTGGAATGGTGTATTATGGAAAGACCTGAGCTCCCATACTGGAATGGTGTATTATGGAAAGACCTGAGCTCCCATACTGGAATGGTGTAGTTTGGAACGACCTGAGCTCCCATACTGGAATGGTGTAGTATGGAAAGACCTGAGCTCCCATACTGGAATGGTGTAGTATGGAACGACCTGAGCTCCCATACTGGAATGGTGTAGTATGGAAAGAACTGAGCTCACATACTGGAATGGTGTAGTATGTAACGACCTGAGCTCCCATACTGGAATGGTGTAGTGTGGAAAGACCTGAGCTCCCATACTGCAATAGTGTAATATGGAAAGACCTGAGCTCTCATACAGGAATGGCGTAGTATGGAAAGAACTGAGCTCACATACTGGAATGGTGTAGTGTGGAAAGACCTGAGCTCCCATACTGGAATGGTGTAGTATGGAAAGACCTGAGCTCTCATACTGGAATGGTGTAGTGTGGAAAGACCTGAGCTCTCATACTGGAATGGTGTTGTATGGAAAGACCTGAGCTCCCATACTGGAATGGTGTTGTATGGAAAGACCTGTGCTCCCATACTGGAATGGTGTAGTATGGAAAGACCTGAGCTCTCATACTGGAATGGTGTAGTATGGAAAGACCTGAGCTCTCATACTGGAATGGTGTTGTATGGAAAGACCTGTGCTCCCATACTGGAATGGTGTTGTATGGAAAGACCTGACCTCACATACTGGAATGGTGTAGTATGGAAAGACCTGAGCTCCCATACTGGAATGGTGTTGTATGGAAAGACCTGACCTCACATACTGGAATGGTGTAGTGTGGAAAGACCTGAGCTCTCATACTGGAATGGTGTTGTATGGAAAGACCTGACCTCACATACTGGAATGGTGTAGTGTGGAAAGACCTGTGCTCCCATACTGGAATGGTGTTGTATGGAAAGACCTGAGCTCTCATACTGGAGTGGTGTAGTGTGGAAAGACCTGAGCTCCCACACTGGAATGGTGTAGTATGGAAAGACCTGAGCTCTCATACTGGAATGGTGTTGTATGGAAAGACCTGAGCTCACAAACTGGAATGGTGTAGTATGGAAAGACCTGAGCTCACATACTGGAATGGTGTAGTATGGAAAGACCTGAGCTCTCATACTGGAATGGTGTAGTATGGAAAGACCTGAGCTCTCATACTGGAATGGTGTAGTATGGAAAGACCTGAGCTCTCATACTGGAATGGTGTTGTATGGAAAGACCTGAGCTCCCATACTGGAATGGTGTTGTATGGAAAGACCTGTGCTCCCATACTGGAATGGTGTAGTATGGAAAGACCTGAGCTCCCATACTGGAATGGTGTAGTATGGAAAGACCTGAGCTCCCATACTGGAATGGTGTAGTGTGGAAAGACCTGAGCTCCCATACTGGAATGGTGTAGTATGGAAAGACCTGAGCTCACATACTGGAATGGTGTAGTATGGAAAGACCTGAGCTCACATACTGGAATGGTGTAGTGTGGAAAGACCTGAGCTCTCATACTGGAATGGTGTAGTATGGAAAGAGCTGAGCTCTCATACTGGAATGGTGTTGTATGGAAAGACCTGAGCTCCCATACTGGAATGGTGTTGTATGGAAAGACCTGTGCTCCCATACTGGAATGGTGTAGTATGGAAAGACCTGAGCTCTCATACTGGAATGGTGTTGTATGGAAAGACCTGAGCTCCCATACTGGAATGGTGTTGTATGGAAAGACCTGTGCTCCCATACTGGAATGGTGTTGTATGGAAAGACCTGAGCTCTCATACTGGAATGGTGTTGTATGGAAAGACCTGTGCTCCCATACTGGAATGGTGTAGTATGGAAAGACCTGAGCTCTCATACTGGAATGGTGTAGTATGGAAAGACCTGAGCTCCCATACTGGAATGGTGTAGTATGGAAAGACCTGAGCTCCCATACTGGAATGGTGTAGTATGGAAAGACCTGAGCTCCCATACTGGAATGGTGTAGTGTGGAAAGACCTGAGCTCCCATACTGGAATGGTGTAGTATGGAAAGACCTGAGCTCCCATACTGGAATGGTGTAGTGTGGAAAGACCTGAGCTCCCATACTGGAATGGTGCAGTATGGAAAGACCTGAGCTCCCATACTGGAATGGCGTAGTATGGAAAGACCTGAGCTCACATACTGGAATGGTGTAGTGTGGAAAGACCTGAGCTCTCATACTGCAATGGTGTAGTATGGAAAGACCTGAGCTCTCATACTGGAATGGTGTAGTATGGAAAGACCTGAGCTCCCATACTGGAATGGTGTAGTATGGAAAGACCTGAGCTCCCATACTGGAATGGTGTAGTATGGAAAGACCTGAGCTCCCATACTGGAATGGTGTAGTGTGGAAAGACCTGAGCTCCCATACTGGAATGGTGTAGTATGGAAAGACCTGAGCTCCCATACTGGAATGGTGTAGTGTGGAAAGACCTGAGCTCCCATACTGGAATGGTGCAGTATGGAAAGACCTGAGCTCCCATACTGGAATGGTGTAGTATGGAAAGACCTGAGCTCACATACTGGAATGGTGTAGTGTGGAAAGACCTGAGCTCTCATACTGGAATGGTGTAGTATGGAAAGACCTGAGCTCTCATACTGGAAGGTGTAGTGTGGAAAGACCTGAGCTCCCATACTGGAATGGTGTAGTGTGGAAAGCCCTGAACTCTCATACTGGAATGGTGTAGTATGGAAAGACCTGAGCTCCCATACTGGAATGGTGTAGTATGGAAAGACCTGAGCTCTCATACTGGAATGGTGTAGTATGGAAAGACCTGAGCTCTCATACTGGAATGGTGTAGTATGGAAAGACCTGAGCTCTCATACTGGAATGGTGTAGTATGGAAAGTCCTGAGCTCCCATACTGGAATGGTGTAGTATGGAAAGACCTGAGCTCCCATACTGGAATGGTGTAGTATGGAAAGCCCTGACCTCTCATACTGGAATGGTGTTGTATGGAAAGACCTGAGCTCCCATACTGGAATGGTGTAGTGTGGAAAGACCTGAGCTCTCATACTGGAATGGTGTAGTATGGAAAGACCCGAGCTCTCATACTGGAATGGTGCAGTATGGAAAGACCTGAGCTCCCATACTGGAATTGTGTAGTGTGGAAAGACCTGAGCTCACATACTGGAATGGTGTAGTATGGAAAGACCTGAGCTCTCATACTGGAATGGTGTAGAGTGGAAAGACCTGAGCTCCCATACTGGAATGGTGTAGTATGGAAAGACCTGAGCTCTCACACTGGAATGGTGTAGAGTGGAAAGACCTGAGCTCCCATACTGGAATGGTGTAGTATGGAAAGACCTGAGCTCACATACTGGAATGGTGTAGTATGGAAAGACCTGAGCTCCCATACTGGAATGGTGTAGTATGGAAAGACCTGAGCTCTCATACTGGAATGGTGCAGTGTGGAAAGACCTGAGCTCACATACTGGAATGGTGTAGTGTGGAAAGACCTGAGCTCCCATACTGGAATGGTGTAGTATGGAAAGACCTGAGCTCTCACACTGGAATGGTGTAGTGTGGAAAGACCTGAGCTCTCATACTGGAATGGTGTAGTATGGAAAGACCTGAGCTCTCATACTGGAATGGTGTAGTATGGAAAGACCTGAGCTCTCATACTGGAATGGTGTAGTGTGGAAAGACCTGCGCTCTCAAACTGGAATGATGTAGTATGGACAGACCTGAGCTCTCATACTGGAATGGTGTAGTATGGAAAGACCTGAGCTCTCATACTGGAATGGTGTAGTATGGAAAGACCTGAGCTCCCATACTGGAATGGTGTAGTATGGAAAGACCTGAGCTCCCATACTGGAATGATGTAGTATGGACAGACCTGAGCTCCCATACTGGAATGGTACAGTATGGAAAGACCTGAGCTCACATACTGGAATGGTGTAGTATGGAAAGACCTGAGCTCCCATACTGGAATGGTGTAGTATGGAAAGACCTGAGCTCTCATACTGGAATGGTGTAGTGTGGAAAGACCTGCGCTCTCATACTGGAATGATGTAGTATGGACAGACCTGAGCTCCCATACTGGAATGGTACAGTATGGAAAGACCTGAGCTCCCATACTGGAATGGTGCAGTATGGAAAGACCTGAGCTCTCATACTGGAATGGTGTAGTGTGGAAAGACCTGCGCTCTCATACTGGAATGATGTAGTATGGAAAGACCTGAGCTCCCATACTGGAATGGTACAGTATGGAAAGACCTGAGCTCCCATACTGGAATGGTACAGTATGGAAAGACCTGAGCTCCCATACTGGAATGGTGGAGTATGGAAAGACCTGAGCTCTCATACTGGAATGGTGTAGTGTGGAAAGACCTGAGCTCCCATACTGGAATCGTGTAGTATGGAAAGACCTGAGCTCCCATACTAGAATGGTGTAATATGGAAAGACCTGAGCTCCCATACTGGAATGGTGTAGTATGGAAAGACCTGAGCTCTCATACTGGAATGGTGTAGTATGGAAAGACTTGAGCTCCCATACTGGAATGGTGTAGTATGGAAATACCTGAGCTCTCATACTGGAATGATGTAGTATGGAAAGACCTGAGCTCCCATACTGGAATGGTGTAGTATGGAAAGGCCTGAGCTCTCATACTGGAATGGTGTAGTATGGAAAGACCTGAGCTCACATACTGGAATGGTGTAGTATGGAAAGACCTGAGCTCTCATAATGGAATGGTGTAGTATGGAAAGACCTGAGCTCTCATAATGGAATGGTGTAGTGTGGAAAGACCTGAGCTCTCATACTGGAATGGTGTAGTATGGAAAGACCTGAGCTCTCATAATGGAATGGTGTAGTGTGGAAAGACCTGAGCTCCCATACTGGAATGGTGTAGTATGGAAAGACCTGAGCTCTCATACTGGAATGGTGTAGTATGGAAAGACCTGAGCTCCCATACTGGAATGGTGTAGTATGGAAAGACCTGAGCTCCCATACTGGAATGGTGTAGTATGGAAAGAACTGAGCTCACATACTGGAATGGTGTAGTATGGAAAGTCCTGAGCTCTCATACTGGAATGGTGTAGTATGGAAAGACCTGAGCTCTCATACTGGAATGGTGTAGTATGGAACGACCTGAGCTCCCATACTGGAATGGTGTAGTATGGAAAGAACTGAGCTCACATACTGGAATGGTGTAGTATGGAAAGTCCTGAGCTCCCATACTGGAATGGTGTAGTATGGAAAGACCTGAGCTCCCATACTGGAATGGTGTAGTATGGAAAGACCTGAGCTCTCATACTGGAATGGTGTAGTATGGAAAGACCTGAGCTCTCATACTGGAATGGTGTAGTATGGAAAGACCTGAGCTCTCATACTGGAATGGTGTAGTATGGAAAGACCTGAGCTCCGATACTGGAATGGTGTAGTATGGAAAGACCTGAGCTCTCATACTGGAATGGTGTAGTATGGAAAGACCTGAGCTCCCATACTGGAATGGTGTAGTATGGAAAGACCTGAGCTCTCATACTGGAATGGTGTAGTATGGAAAGACCTGAGCTCTCATACTGGAATGGTGTAGTGTGGAAAGACCTGAGCTCTCATACTGGAATGGTGTAGCATGGAAAGACCTGAGCTCTCATACTGGAATGGTGTAGTATGGAAAGACCTGAGCTCTCATACTGGAATGGTGTAGTATGGAAAGCCCTGAGCTCTCATACTGGAATGGTGTAGTATGGAAAGACCTGAGCTCCGATACTGGAATGGTGTAGTATGGAAAGACCTGAGCTCTCATACTGGAATGGTGTAGTATGGAAAGACCTGAGCTCCGATACTGGAATGGTGTAGTATGGAAAGACCTGAGCTCTCATACTGGAATGGTGTAGTATGGAAAGACCTGAGCTCCCATACTGGAATGGCGTAGTGTGGAAAGACCTGAGCTCCCATACTGGAATGGTGTAGTATGGAAAGACCTGAGCTCACATACTGGAATGGTGTAGTGTGGAAAGACCTGAGCTCCCATACTGGAATGGTGTAGTATGGAAAGACCTGAGCTCCCATACTGGAATGGTGTAGTATGGAAAGACCTGAGCTCCCATACTGGAATGGTGTAGTATGGAAAGACCTGAGCTCACATACTGGAATGGTGTAGTGTGGAAAGACCTGAGCTCTCAGACTGGAATGGTGTAGTATGGAAAGACCTGAGCTCCCATACTGGAATGGTGTAGTGTGGAAAGACCTGAGCTCTCATACTGGAATGGTGCAGTGTGGAAAGACCTGAGCTCCCATACTGGAATGGTGTAGTATGGAAAGACCTGAGCTCCCATACTGGAATGGTGTAGTATGGAAAGACCTGCGCTCTCATACTGGAATGGTGTAGTATGGAAAGACCTGAGCTCTCAGACTGGGATGGTGTAGTATGGAAAGACCTGAGCTCTCAGACTGGGATGGTGTAGTATGGAAAGACCTGAGCTCCCATACTGGAATGGTGTAGTATGGAAAGACCTGAGCTCTCATACTGCAATGGTGTAGTGTGGAAAGACCTGAGCTCTCAGCCTGGAATGGTGTAGTATGGAAAGACCTGAGCTCTCATACTGGAATGGTGTAGTATGGAAAGACCTGAGCTCACATACTGCAATGGTGTAGTATGGAAAGAGCTGAGCTCTCATACTGGAATGGTGTAGTATGGAAAGACCTGAGCTCCCATACTGGAATGGTGTAGTATGGAAAGACCTGAGCTCTCATACTGGAATGGTGTAGTATGGAAAGACCTGAGCTCACATACTGCAATGGTGTAGTATGGAAAGACCTGAGCTCCCATACTGGAATGGTGTAGTATGGAAAGACCTGAGCTCACATACTGGAATTGTGTAGTGTGGAAAGACCTGAGCTCCCATACTGGAATGGTGTAGTATGGAAAGACCTGAGCTCACATACTGGAATTGTGTAGTATGGAAAGACCTGAGCTCCCATACTGGAATGGTGTAGTATGGAAAGACCTGAGCTCACATACTGGAATTGTGTAGTGTGGAAAGACCTGAGCTCCCATACTGGAATGGTGTAGTATGGAAAGACCTGAGCTCCCATACTGGAATGGTGTAGTGTGGAAAGACCTGACCTCACATACTGGAATGGTGTAGTATGGAAAGACCTGAGCTCTCACACTGCAATGGTGTAGTGTGGAAAGACCTGAGCTCTCATACTGGAATGGTGTAGTGTGGAAAGACCTGAGCTCCCATACTGGAATGGTGTAGTATGGAAAGACCTGAGCTCACATACTGGAATGGTGTAGTATGGAAAGACCTGAGCTCCCATACTGGAATTGTGTAGTGTGGAAAGACCCGAGCTCCCATACTGGAATGGTGTAGTGTGGAAAGACCTGAGCTCTCATACTGGAATGGTGTAGTGTGGAAAGACCTGAGCTCCCATACTGGAATGGTGTAGTATGGAAAGACCTGAGCTCACATACTGGAATGGTGTAGTATGGAAAGACCTGAGCTCCCATACTGGAATTGTGTAGTGTGGAAAGACCCGAGCTCCCATACTGGAATGGTGTAGTGTGGAAAGACCTGAGCTCTCATACTGGAATGGTGTTGTGTGGAAAGACCTGAGCTCCCATACTGGAATGGTGTAGTATGGAAAGACCTGAGCTCCCATACTGGAATGGTGTAGTATGGAAAGACCTGAGCTCTCATACTGGAATGGTGTAGTATGGAAAGACCTGAGCTCCCATACTGGAATGGTGTAGTATGGAAAGACCTGTGCTCCCATACTGGAATTGTGTAGTATGGAAAGACCTGAGCTCACAAACTGGAATGGTGTAGTGTGGAAAGACCTGAGCTCTCATACTGGAATGGTGTAGTATGGAAAGACCTGAGCTCACATACTGGAATGGTGTAGTGTGGAAAGACCTGAGCTCTCATACTGGAATGGTGTAGTATGGAAAGACCCGAGCTCCCATACTGGAATGGTGTAGTGTGGAAAGGCCTGAGCTCTCATACTGGAATGGTGTTGTGTGGAAAGACCTGAGCTCCCATACTGGAATGGTGTAGTATGGAAAGACCTGAGCTCCCATACTGGAATGGTGTAGTGTGGAAAGACCTGAGCTCCCATACTGGAATGGTGTAGTATGGAAAGACCTGAGCTCACATACTGGAATGGTGTAGTATGGAAAGACCTGAGCTCCCATACTGGAATGGTGTAGTATGGAAAGACCTGAGCTCCCATACTGGAATGGTGTAGTATGGAAAGACCTGAGCTCTCATACTGGAATGGTGTAGTATGGAAAGACCTGAGCTCACAAACTGGAATGGTGTAGTATGGAAAGACCTGAGCTCTCAAACTGGAATGGTGTAGTATGGAAAGACCTGAGCTCTCATACTGGAATGGTGTAGTATGGAAAGACCTGACCTCACATACTGGAATGGTGTAGTATGGAATGACCTGAGCTCTCATACTGGAATGGTGTAGTATGGAAAGACCTGAGCTCACAAACTGGAATGGTGTAGTATGGAAAGACCTGAGCTCTCATACTGGAATGATGTAGTATGGAAAGACCTGAGCTCTCATACTGGAATGGTGTAGTGTGGAAAGACCTGAGCTCCCATACTGGAATGGTGTAGTATGGAAAGACTTGAGCTCCCATACTGGAATGGTGTAGTATGGAAAGACCTGAGCTCCCATACTGGAATGGTGTAGTATGGAAAGACCTGAGCTCTCACACTGCAATGGTGTAGTATGGAAAGACCTGAGGTCCCATACTGGAATGGTGTAGTATGGAAAGACCTGACCTCACATACTGGAATGGTGTAGTATGGAACGACCTGAGCTCTCATACTGGAATGGTGTAGTGTGGAAAGACCTGAGGTCCCATACTGGAATGGTGTAGTATGGAAAGACCTGAGCTCACATACTGGAATGGTGTAGTGTGGAAAGACCTGAGCTCTCATACTGGAATGGTGTAGTATGGAACGACCTGAGCTCTCATACTGGAATGGTGTAGTGTGGAAAGACCTGAGCTCTCATACTGGAATGGTGTAGTATGGAAAGACCTGAGCTCTCATACTGGAATGGTGTAGTATGTAACGACCTGAGCTCCCATACTGGAATGGTGTAGTATGGAAAGACCTGAGCTCTCATACTGGAATGGTGTAGTATGCAAAGATCTGAGCTGTCATGCTGGAATGGTCCAATATGGAAAGACCTGAGCTCTCATACTGGAATGGTGTAGTATGGAATTACCTGAGCTCTCATACTGGAATGGTGTAGTATGGAAAGACCTGAGCTCTCATACTGGAATGGTGCAGTATGGAAAGACCTGAGCTCTCATACAGGAATGGTGTAGTATGGAAAGACCTGAGCTCTCATACTGGAATGGTCCAATATGGAAAGACCTGAGCTCTCATACTGGAATGGTGTAGTATGGAATTACCTGAGCTCTCATACTGGAATGGTGTAGTGTGGAAAGACCTGAGCTCCCATACTGCAATGGTGTAATATGGAAAGACCTGAGCTCTCATACAGGAATGGCGTAGTATGGAAAGAACTGAGCTCACATACTGGAATGGTGTAGTGTGGAAAGACCTGAGCTCCCATACTGGAATTTTGTAGTATGGAAAGACCAGAGCTCTCATACTGGAATGGTGTCGTATGGAAAGACCAGAGCTCTCATACTGGAATGGTGTAATATGGAAAGACCTGTGCTCCCATACTGGAATGGTGTTGTATGGAAAGACATGAACTCTCATACTGGAATGGTGTAGTATGGAAAGACCTGAGCTCCCATACTGGAATGATGTAGTATGGAAAGACCTGAGCTCTCATACTGGAATGGTGTAGTATGGAAAGACCTGAGCTCCCATACTGGAATGGTGTAGTATGGAAAGACCTGAGCTCTCATACTGGAATGGTGTAGTATGGAAAGACCTGAGCTCCCATACTGGAATGGTGTAGTGTGGAAAGACCTGAGCTCTCATACTGGAATGGTGTAGTATGGAAAGACCTGAGCTCCCATACTGGAATGGTGTAGTATGGAAAGACCTGAGCTCACAGACTGGAATGGTGTAGTATGGAAAGACCTGAGCTCCCATACTGGAATGGTGTCGTATGGAAAGACCTGAGCTCTCGTACTGGAATGGTGTAGTATGGAAAGACCTGAGCTCTCATACTGGAATGGTGTAGTGTGGAAAGACCTGAGCTCTCATACTGGAATGGTGTCGTATGGAAAGACCTGAGCTCCCATACTGGAATGGTGTAGTGTGGAAAGACCTGAGCTCTCATACTGGAATGGTGTAGTATGGAAAGACCTGAGCTCCCATACTGGAATGGTGTAGTATGGAAAGACCTGAGCTCTCATACTGGAATGGTGTAATATGGAAAGACCTGAGCTCCCATACTGGAATGGTGTAGTATGGAAAGACCTGAGCTCTCATACTGGAATGATGTAGTGTGGAAAGACCTGAGCTCTCATACTGGAATGATGTAGTATGGAAAGACCTGAGCTCACATACTGGAATGGTATAGTATGGAAAGACCTGAGCTCCCATACTGGAATGGTGTAGTATGGAAAGACCTGAGCTCACATACTGGAATGGTATAGTATGGAAAGACCTGAGCTCCCATGCTGGAATGGTGTAGTATGGAAAGACCTGAGCTCTCATACTGGAATGGTGTAGTATGGAAAGACCTGAGCTCTCATGCTGGAATGGTGTAGTATGGAAAGACCTGAGCTCCCATACTGGAATGGTGTAGTATGGAAAGACCTGAGCTCCCATACTGGAATGGTGTAGTATGGAAAGACCTGAGCTCTCATACTGGAATGGTGTAGTGTGGAAAGACCTGAGCTCCCATACTGGAATGGTGTAGTATGGAAAGACCTGAGCTCCCATGCTGGAATGGTGTCGTATGGAAAGACCTGAGCTCACATACTGGAATGGTGCAGTATGGAAAGACCTGAGCTCCCATACTGGAATGGTGTAGTGTGGAAAGACCTGAGCTCCCATGCTGGAATGGTGCAGTATGGAAAGACCTGAGCTCCCATACTGGAATGGTGTAGTATGGAAAAACCTGAGCTCTCATACTGGAATGGTATAGTATGGAAAGACCTGAGCACTCATACTGGAATGGAGTAGTATGGAACGACCTGAGCTCCCATACTGGAATGGTGTAGTATGGAAAGACCTGAGCTCCCATCCTGGAATGGTGTTGTATGGAAAGACCTGAGCTCCCATACTGGAATGGTGTAGTGTGGAAAGACCTGAGCTCCCATACTGGAATGGTGTAGTATGGAAAGACCTGAGCTCCCATACTGGAATGGTGTAGTATGGAAAGACCTGAGCTCTCATACTGGAATGGTGTAGTATGGAAAGACCTGAGCTCCCATACTGGAATGGTGTAGTATGGAAAGACCTGAGCTCCCATACTGGAATGGTGTAGCATGGAAAGGCCTGGGCTCCCAAACTGGAATGGTGTAGTGTGGAAAGACCTGAGCTCTCATACTGGAATGGTGCAGTATGGAAAGACCTGAGCTCCCATACTGGAATGGTGTAGTATGGAAAGACCTGAGCTCTCATACTGGAATGGTGTAATATGGAAAGACCTGAGCTCACAGACTGGAATGGTGTAGTGTGGAAAGGCCTGAGCTCACAGACTGGAATGGTATAGCATGGAAAGACCTGAGCTCCCATACTGGAATGGTGTAGTATGGGAAGACCTGAGCTCCCATACTGGAATGGTGTAGTATGGAAAGACCTGAGCTCTCACACTGGAATGGTGTAGTATGGAAAGACCTGAGCTCCCATACTGGAATGGTGTAGTATGGAAAGACCTGAGCTCCCATACTGGAATGGTGTAGCATGGAAAGACCTGAGCTCTCATACTGGAATGGTGTAGTATGGAAAGACCTGAGCTCCCATACTGGAATGGTGTAGTATGGAAAGACCTGAGCTCCCATACTGGAATGGTGTAGTATGGAAAGACCTGAGCTCACATACTGGAATTGTGTAGTATGGAAAGACCTGAGCTCCCATACTGGAATGGTGTAGTATGGAAAGACCTGAGCTCACATACTGGAATTGTGTAGTGTGGAAAGACCTGAGCTCCCATACTGGAATGGTGTAGTATGGAAAGACCTGAGCTCCCATACTGGAATGGTGTAGTGTGGAAAGACCTGACCTCACATACTGGAATGGTGTAGTATGGAAAGACCTGAGCTCTCACACTGCAATGGTGTAGTGTGGAAAGACCTGAGCTCTCATACTGGAATGGTGTAGTGTGGAAAGACCTGAGCTCCCATACTGGAATGGTGCAGTGTGGAAAGACCTGAGCTCCCATACTGGAATGGTGTAGTATGGAAAGGCCTGAGCTCCCATACTGGAATGGTGTAGTATGGAAAGACCTGAGCTCACATACTGGAATGGTGTAGTATGGAAAGACCTGAGCTCCCATACTGGAATTGTGTAGTGTGGAAAGACCCGAGCTCCCATACTGGAATGGTGTAGTGTGGAAAGACCTGAGCTCTCATACTGGAATGGTGTAGTGTGGAAAGACCTGAGCTCCCATACTGGAATGGTGCAGTATGGAAAGACCTGAGCTCCCATACTGGAATGGTGTAGTATGGAAAGGCCTGAGCTCCCATACTGGAATGGTGTAGTATGGAAAGACCTGAGCTCACATACTGGAATGGTGTAGTATGGAAAGACCTGAGCTCCCATACTGGAATTGTGTAGTGTGGAAAGACCCGAGCTCCCATACTGGAATGGTGTAGTGTGGAAAGACCTGAGCTCTCATACTGGAATGGTGTAGTGTGGAAAGACCTGAGCTCCCATACTGGAATGGTGTAGTATGGAAAGACCTGAGCTCACATACTGGAATGGTGTAGTATGGAAAGACCTGAGCTCCCATACTGGAATTGTGTAGTGTGGAAAGACCCGAGCTCCCATACTGGAATGGTGTAGTGTGGAAAGACCTGAGCTCTCATACTGGAATGGTGTTGTGTGGAAAGACCTGAGCTCCCATACTGGAATGGTGTAGTATGGAAAGACCTGAGCTCCCATACTGGAATGGTGTAGTATGGAAAGACCTGAGCTCTCATACTGGAATGGTGTAGTATGGAAAGACCTGAGCTCCCATACTGGAATGGTGTAGTATGGAAAGACCTGTGCTCCCATACTGGAATTGTGTAGTATGGAAAGACCTGAGCTCACAAACTGGAATGGTGTAGTGTGGAAAGACCTGAGCTCTCATACTGGAATGGTGTAGTATGGAAAGACCTGAGCTCACATACTGGAATGGTGTAGTGTGGAAAGACCTGAGCTCTCATACTGGAATGGTGTAGTATGGAAAGACCCGAGCTCCCATACTGGAATGGTGTAGTGTGGAAAGACCTGAGCTCTCATACTGGAATGGTGTTGTGTGGAAAGACCTGAGCTCCCATACTGGAATGGTGTAGTATGGAAAGACCTGAGCTCCCATACTGGAATGGTGTAGTGTGGAAAGACCTGAGCTCCCATACTGGAATGGTGTAGTATGGAAAGACCTGAGCTCACATACTGGAATGGTGTAGTATGGAAAGACCTGAGCTCCCATACTGGAATGGTGTAGTATGGAAAGACCTGAGCTCCCATACTGGAATGGTGTAGTATGGAAAGACCTGAGCTCTCATACTGGAATGGTGTAGTATGGAAAGACCTGAGCTCACAAACTGGAATGGTGTAGTATGGAAAGACCTGAGCTCTCAAACTGGAATGGTGTAGTATGGAAAGACCTGAGCTCTCATACTGGAATGGTGTAGTATGGAAAGACCTGACCTCACATACTGGAATGGTGTAGTATGGAATGACCTGAGCTCTCATACTGGAATGGTGTAGTATGGAAAGACCTGAGCTCACAAACTGGAATGGTGTAGTATGGAAAGACCTGAGCTCTCATACTGGAATGATGTAGTATGGAAAGACCTGAGCTCTCATACTGGAATGGTGTAGTGTGGAAAGACCTGAGCTCCCATACTGGAATGGTGTAGTATGGAAAGACTTGAGCTCCCATACTGGAATGGTGTAGTATGGAAAGACCTGAGCTCCCATACTGGAATGGTGTAGTATGGAAAGACCTGAGCTCTCACACTGCAATGGTGTAGTATGGAAAGACCTGAGGTCCCATACTGGAATGGTGTAGTATGGAAAGACCTGACCTCACATACTGGAATGGTGTAGTATGGAACGACCTGAGCTCTCATACTGGAATGGTGTAGTGTGGAAAGACCTGAGGTCCCATACTGGAATGGTGTAGTATGGAAAGACCTGAGCTCACATACTGGAATGGTGTAGTGTGGAAAGACCTGAGCTCTCATACTGGAATGGTGTAGTATGGAACGACCTGAGCTCTCATACTGGAATGGTGTAGTGTGGAAAGACCTGAGCTCTCATACTGGAATGGTGTAGTATGGAAAGACCTGAGCTCTCATACTGGAATGGTGTAGTATGTAACGACCTGAGCTCCCATACTGGAATGGTGTAGTATGGAAAGACCTGAGCTCTCATACTGGAATGGTGTAGTATGCAAAGATCTGAGCTGTCATGCTGGAATGGTCCAATATGGAAAGACCTGAGCTCTCATACTGGAATGGTGTAGTATGGAATTACCTGAGCTCTCATACTGGAATGGTGTAGTATGGAAAGACCTGAGCTCTCATACTGGAATGGTGCAGTATGGAAAGACCTGAGCTCTCATACAGGAATGGTGTAGTATGGAAAGACCTGAGCTCTCATACTGGAATGGTCCAATATGGAAAGACCTGAGCTCTCATACTGGAATGGTGTAGTATGGAATTACCTGAGCTCTCATACTGGAATGGTGTAGTGTGGAAAGACCTGAGCTCCCATACTGCAATGGTGTAATATGGAAAGACCTGAGCTCTCATACAGGAATGGCGTAGTATGGAAAGAACTGAGCTCACATACTGGAATGGTGTAGTGTGGAAAGACCTGAGCTCCCATACTGGAATTTTGTAGTATGGAAAGACCAGAGCTCTCATACTGGAATGGTGTCGTATGGAAAGACCAGAGCTCTCATACTGGAATGGTGTAATATGGAAAGACCTGTGCTCCCATACTGGAATGGTGTTGTATGGAAAGACATGAACTCTCATACTGGAATGGTGTAGTATGGAAAGACCTGAGCTCCCATACTGGAATGATGTAGTATGGAAAGACCTGAGCTCTCATACTGGAATGGTGTAGTATGGAAAGACCTGAGCTCCCATACTGGAATGGTGTAGTATGGAAAGACCTGAGCTCTCATACTGGAATGGTGTAGTATGGAAAGACCTGAGCTCCCATACTGGAATGGTGTAGTGTGGAAAGACCTGAGCTCTCATACTGGAATGGTGTAGTATGGAAAGACCTGAGCTCCCATACTGGAATGGTGTAGTATGGAAAGACCTGAGCTCACAGACTGGAATGGTGTAGTATGGAAAGACCTGAGCTCCCATACTGGAATGGTGTCGTATGGAAAGACCTGAGCTCTCGTACTGGAATGGTGTAGTATGGAAAGACCTGAGCTCTCATACTGGAATGGTGTAGTGTGGAAAGACCTGAGCTCTCATACTGGAATGGTGTCGTATGGAAAGACCTGAGCTCCCATACTGGAATGGTGTAGTGTGGAAAGACCTGAGCTCTCATACTGGAATGGTGTAGTGTGGAAAGACCTGAGCTCCCATACTGGAATGGTGTAGTATGGAAAGACCTGAGCTCTCATACTGGAATGGTGTAATATGGAAAGACCTGAGCTCCCATACTGGAATGGTGTAATATGGAAAGACCTGAGCTCCCATACTGGAATGGTGTAGTATGGAAAGACCTGAGCTCTCATACTGGAATGGTGTAGTATGGAAAGACCTGAGCTCTCATACTGGAATGATGTAGTGTGGAAAGACCTGAGCTCTCATACTGGAATGATGTAGTATGGAAAGACCTGAGCTCACATACTGGAATGGTATAGTATGGAAAGACCTGAGCTCCCATACTGGAATGGTGTAGTATGGAAAGACCTGAGCTCACATACTGGAATGGTATAGTATGGAAAGACCTGAGCTCCCATGCTGGAATGGTGTAGTATGGAAAGACCTGAGCTCTCATACTGGAATGGTGTAGTATGGAAAGACCTGAGCTCTCATGCTGGAATGGTGTAGTATGGAAAGACCTGAGCTCCCATACTGGAATGGTGTAGTATGGAAAGACCTGAGCTCCCATACTGGAATGGTGTAGTATGGAAAGACCTGAGCTCTCATACTGGAATGGTGTAGTGTGGAAAGACCTGAGCTCCCATACTGGAATGGTGTAGTATGGAAAGACCTGAGCTCCCATGCTGGAATGGTGTCGTATGGAAAGACCTGAGCTCACATACTGGAATGGTGCAGTATGGAAAGACCTGAGCTCCCATACTGGAATGGTGTAGTGTGGAAAGACCTGAGCTCCCATGCTGGAATGGTGCAGTATGGAAAGACCTGAGCTCCCATACTGGAATGGTGTAGTATGGAAAAACCTGAGCTCTCATACTGGAATGGTATAGTATGGAAAGACCTGAGCACTCATACTGGAATGGAGTAGTATGGAACGACCTGAGCTCCCATACTGGAATGGTGTAGTATGGAAAGACCTGAGCTCCCATCCTGGAATGGTGTTGTATGGAAAGACCTGAGCTCCCATACTGGAATGGTGTAGTGTGGAAAGACCTGAGCTCCCATACTGGAATGGTGTAGTATGGAAAGACCTGAGCTCCCATACTGGAATGGTGTAGTATGGAAAGACCTGAGCTCTCATACTGGAATGGTGTAGTATGGAAAGACCTGAGCTCCCATACTGGAATGGTGTAGTATGGAAAGACCTGAGCTCCCATACTGGAATGGTGTAGCATGGAAAGGCCTGGGCTCCCAAACTGGAATGGTGTAGTGTGGAAAGACCTGAGCTCTCATACTGGAATGGTGCAGTATGGAAAGACCTGAGCTCCCATACTGGAATGGTGTAGTATGGAAAGACCTGAGCTCTCATACTGGAATGGTGTAATATGGAAAGACCTGAGCTCACAGACTGGAATGGTGTAGTGTGGAAAGGCCTGAGCTCACAGACTGGAATGGTATAGCATGGAAAGACCTGAGCTCCCATACTGGAATGGTGTAGTATGGGAAGACCTGAGCTCCCATACTGGAATGGTGTAGTATGGAAAGACCTGAGCTCTCACACTGGAATGGTGTAGTATGGAAAGACCTGAGCTCCCATACTGGAATGGTGTAGTATGGAAAGACCTGAGCTCCCATACTGGAATGGTGTAGCATGGAAAGACCTGAGCTCTCATACTGGAATGGTGTAGTATGGAAAGACCTGAGCTCCCATACTGGAATGGTGTAGTATGGAAAGACCTGAGCTCCCATACTGGAATGGTGTAGTATGGAAAGACCTGAGCTCTCATACTGGAATGGTGTAATATGGAAAGACCTGAGCTCCCATACTGGAATGGTGTAGCATGGAAAGACCTGAGCTCTCATACTGGAATGGTGTAGTATGGAAAGACCTGAGCTCCCATACTGGAATGGTGTAGTATTGAAAGACCTGAGCTCTCATACTGGAATGATGTAGTATGGAAAGACCTGAGCTTACATACTGGAATGGAGTAGTATGGAAAGACCAGAGCTCCCATACTGGGATGGTGTCGTATGGAAAGACCTGAGCTCTCTTACTGGAATGGTGTAGTATGGAAAGACCTGAGCTCCCATACTGGAATGGTGTAGTGTGGAAAGACCTGAGCTCCCATACTGGAATGGTGTAGTATGGAAAGACCTGAGCTCTCATACTGGAATGGTGAAGTATGGAAAGACCTGAGCTCCCATACTGGAATGGTGTAGTATGGAAAGACCTGAGCTCACATACTGGAATTGTGTAGTATGGAAAGACCTGAGCTCCCATACTGGAATGGTGTAGTATGGAAAGACCTGAGCTCACATACTGGAATTGTGTAGTGTGGAAAGACCTGAGCTCCCATACTGGAATGGTGTAGTATGGAAAGACCTGAGCTCCCATACTGGAATGGTGTAGTGTGGAAAGACCTGACCTCACATACTGGAATGGTGTAGTATGGAAAGACCTGAGCTCTCACACTGCAATGGTGTGGTGTGGAAAGACCTGAGCTCTCATACTGGAATGGTGTAGTGTGGAAAGACCTGAGCTCCCATACTGGAATGGTGTAGTATGGAAAGACCTGAGCTCACATACTGGAATGGTGTAGTATGGAAAGACCTGAGCTCCCATACTGGAATTGTGTAGTGTGGAAAGACCCGAGCTCCCATACTGGAATGGTGTAGTGTGGAAAGACCTGAGCTCTCATACTGGAATGGTGTAGTGTGGAAAGACCTGAGCTCCCATACTGGAATGGTGTAGTATGGAAAGACCTGAGCTCACATACTGGAATGGTGTAGTATGGAAAGACCTGAGCTCCCATACTGGAATTGTGTAGTGTGGAAAGACCCGAGCTCCCATACTGGAATGGTGTAGTGTGGAAAGACCTGAGCTCTCATACTGGAATGGTGTTGTGTGGAAAGACCTGAGCTCCCATACTGGAATGGTGTAGTATGGAAAGACCTGAGCTCCAATACTGGAATGGTGTAGTATGGAAAGACCTGAGCTCTCATACTGGAATGGTGTAGTATGGAAAGACCTGAGCTCCCATACTGGAATGGTGTAGTAT
This sequence comes from Somniosus microcephalus, assembly GCF_052327205.1. Taxonomy (NCBI): domain Eukaryota; kingdom Metazoa; phylum Chordata; class Chondrichthyes; order Squaliformes; family Somniosidae; genus Somniosus; species Somniosus microcephalus. The sequence goes on along the minus strand of NW_028225187.1, from coordinate 29,643,059 downwards.
GGAAAGACCTGTGCTCCCATACTGGAATTGTGTAGTATGGAAAGACCTGAGCTCACAAACTGGAATGGTGTAGTGTGGAAAGACCTGAGCTCTCATACTGGAATGGTGTAGTATGGAAAGACCTGAGCTCACATACTGGAATGGTGTAGTGTGGAAAGACCTGAGCTCTCATACTGGAATGGTGTAGTATGGAAAGACCCGAGCTCCCATACTGGAATGGTGTAGTGTGGAAAGACCTGAGCTCTCATACTGGAATGGTGTTGTGTGGAAAGACCTGAGCTCCCATACTGGAATGGTGTAGTATGGAAAGACCTGAGCTCCCATACTGGAATGGTGTAGTGTGGAAAGACCTGAGCTCCCATACAGGAATGGTGTAGTATGGAAAGACCTGAGCTCCCATACTGGAATGGTGTAGTATGGAAAGACCTGAGCTCCCATACTGGAATGGTGTAGTATGGAAAGACCTGAGCTCCCATACTGGAATGGTGTAGTATGGAAAGACCTGAGCTCTCATACTGGAATGGTGTAGTATGGAAAGACCTGAGCTCCCATACTGGAATGGTGTAGTATGGAAAGACCTGAGCTCTCATACTGGAATGGTGTAGTATGGACAGACCTGAGCTCTCATACTGGAATGGTGTAGTATGGAAAGACCTGAGCTCACAAACTGGAATGGTGTAGTATGGAAAGACCTGAGCTCTCAAACTGGAATGGTGTAGTATGGAAAGACCTGAGCTCTCATACTGGAATGGTGTAGTATGGAAAGACCTGACCTCACATACTGGAATGGTGTAGTATGGAATGACCTGAGCTCTCATACTGGAATGGTGTAGTATGGAAAGACCTGAGCTCACAAACTGGAATGGTGTAGTATGGAAAGACCTGAGCTCTCATACTGGAATGATGTAGTATGGAAAGACCTGAGCTCTCATACTGGAATGGTGTAGTGTGGAAAGACCTGAGCTCCCATACTGGAATGGTGTAGTATGGAAAGACTTGAGCTCCCATACTGGAATGGTGTAGTATGGAAAGACCTGAGCTCCCATACTGGAATGGTGTAGTATGGAAAGACCTGAGCTCTCACACTGCAATGGTGTAGTATGGAAAGACCTGAGGTCCCATACTGGAATGGTGTAGTATGGAAAGACCTGACCTCACATACTGGAATGGTGTAGTATGGAACGACCTGAGCTCTCATACTGGAATGGTGTAGTGTGGAAAGACCTGAGGTCCCATACTGGAATGGTGTAGTATGGAAAGACCTGAGCTCACATACTGGAATGGTGTAGTGTGGAAAGACCTGAGCTCTCATACTGGAATGGTGTAGTATGGAACGACCTGAGCTCTCATACTGGAATGGTGTAGTGTGGAAAGACCTGAGCTCTCATACTGGAATGGTGTAGTATGGAAAGACCTGAGCTCTCATACTGGAATGGTGTAGTATGTAACGACCTGAGCTCCCATACTGGAATGGTGTAGTATGGAAAGACCTGAGCTCTCATACTGGAATGGTGTAGTATGCAAAGATCTGAGCTGTCATGCTGGAATGGTCCAATATGGAAAGACCTGAGCTCTCATACTGGAATGGTGTAGTATGGAATTACCTGAGCTCTCATACTGGAATGGTGTAGTATGGAAAGACCTGAGCTCTCATACTGGAATGGTGCAGTATGGAAAGACCTGAGCTCTCATACAGGAATGGTGTAGTATGGAAAGACCTGAGCTCTCATACTGGAATGGTCCAATATGGAAAGACCTGAGCTCTCATACTGGAATGGTGTAGTATGGAATTACCTGAGCTCTCATACTGGAATGGTGTAGTGTGGAAAGACCTGAGCTCCCATACTGCAATGGTGTAATATGGAAAGACCTGAGCTCTCATACAGGAATGGCGTAGTATGGAAAGAACTGAGCTCACATACTGGAATGGTGTAGTGTGGAAAGACCTGAGCTCCCATACTGGAATTTTGTAGTATGGAAAGACCAGAGCTCTCATACTGGAATGGTGTCGTATGGAAAGACCAGAGCTCTCATACTGGAATGGTGTAATATGGAAAGACCTGTGCTCCCATACTGGAATGGTGTTGTATGGAAAGACATGAACTCTCATACTGGAATGGTGTAGTATGGAAAGACCTGAGCTCCCATACTGGAATGATGTAGTATGGAAAGACCTGAGCTCTCATACTGGAATGGTGTAGTATGGAAAGACCTGAGCTCCCATACTGGAATGGTGTAGTATGGAAAGACCTGAGCTCTCATACTGGAATGGTGTAGTATGGAAAGACCTGAGCTCCCATACTGGAATGGTGTAGTGTGGAAAGACCTGAGCTCTCATACTGGAATGGTGTAGTATGGAAAGACCTGAGCTCCCATACTGGAATGGTGTAGTATGGAAAGACCTGAGCTCACAGACTGGAATGGTGTAGTATGGAAAGACCTGAGCTCCCATACTGGAATGGTGTCGTATGGAAAGACCTGAGCTCTCGTACTGGAATGGTGTAGTATGGAAAGACCTGAGCTCTCATACTGGAATGGTGTAGTGTGGAAAGACCTGAGCTCTCATACTGGAATGGTGTCGTATGGAAAGACCTGAGCTCCCATACTGGAATGGTGTAGTGTGGAAAGACCTGAGCTCTCATACTGGAATGGTGTAGTATGGAAAGACCTGAGCTCCCATACTGGAATGGTGTAGTATGGAAAGACCTGAGCTCTCATACTGGAATGGTGTAATATGGAAAGACCTGAGCTCCCATACTGGAATGGTGTAGTATGGAAAGACCTGAGCTCTCATACTGGAATGGTGTAGTATGGAAAGACCTGAGCTCTCATACTGGAATGATGTAGTGTGGAAAGACCTGAGCTCTCATACTGGAATGATGTAGTATGGAAAGACCTGAGCTCACATACTGGAATGGTATAGTATGGAAAGACCTGAGCTCCCATACTGGAATGGTGTAGTATGGAAAGACCTGAGCTCACATACTGGAATGGTATAGTATGGAAAGACCTGAGCTCCCATGCTGGAATGGTGTAGTATGGAAAGACCTGAGCTCTCATACTGGAATGGTGTAGTATGGAAAGACCTGAGCTCTCATGCTGGAATGGTGTAGTATGGAAAGACCTGAGCTCCCATACTGGAATGGTGTAGTATGGAAAGACCTGAGCTCCCATACTGGAATGGTGTAGTATGGAAAGACCTGAGCTCTCATACTGGAATGGTGTAGTGTGGAAAGACCTGAGCTCCCATACTGGAATGGTGTAGTATGGAAAGACCTGAGCTCCCATGCTGGAATGGTGTCGTATGGAAAGACCTGAGCTCACATACTGGAATGGTGCAGTATGGAAAGACCTGAGCTCCCATACTGGAATGGTGTAGTGTGGAAAGACCTGAGCTCCCATGCTGGAATGGTGCAGTATGGAAAGACCTGAGCTCCCATACTGGAATGGTGTAGTATGGAAAAACCTGAGCTCTCATACTGGAATGGTATAGTATGGAAAGACCTGAGCACTCATACTGGAATGGAGTAGTATGGAACGACCTGAGCTCCCATACTGGAATGGTGTAGTATGGAAAGACCTGAGCTCCCATACTGGAATGGTGTTGTATGGAAAGACCTGAGCTCCCATACTGGAATGGTGTAGTGTGGAAAGACCTGAGCTCCCATACTGGAATGGTGTAGTATGGAAAGACCTGAGCTCCCATACTGGAATGGTGTAGTATGGAAAGACCTGAGCTCTCATACTGGAATGGTGTAGTATGGAAAGACCTGAGCTCCCATACTGGAATGGTGTAGTATGGAAAGACCTGAGCTCCCATACTGGAATGGTGTAGCATGGAAAGGCCTGGGCTCCCAAACTGGAATGGTGTAGTGTGGAAAGACCTGAGCTCTCATACTGGAATGGTGCAGTATGGAAAGACCTGAGCTCCCATACTGGAATGGTGTAGTATGGAAAGACCTGAGCTCTCATACTGGAATGGTGTAGTGTGGAAAGGCCTGAGCTCACAGACTGGAATGGTATAGCATGGAAAGACCTGAGCTCCCATACTGGAATGGTGTAGTATGGGAAGACCTGAGCTCCCATACTTTAATGGTGTAGTATGGAAAGACCTGAGCTCTCACACTGGAATGGTGTAGTATGGAAAGACCTGAGCTCCCATACTGGAATGGTGTAGTATGGAAAGACCTGAGCTCCCATACTGGAATGGTGTAGCATGGAAAGACCTGAGCTCTCATACTGGAATGGTGTAGTATGGAAAGACCTGAGCTCCCATACTGGAATGGTGTAGTATGGAAAGACCTGAGCTCCCATACTGGAATGGTGTAGTATGGAAAGACCTGAGCTCTCATACTGGAATGGTGTAATATGGAAAGACCTGAGCTCCCATACTGGAATGGTGTAGCATGGAAAGACCTGAGCTCTCATACTGGAATGGTGTAGTATGGAAAGACCTGAGCTCCCATACTGGAATGGTGTAGTATTGAAAGACCTGAGCTCTCATACTGGAATGATGTAGTATGGAAAGACCTGAGCTTACATACTGGAATGGAGTAGTATGGAAAGACCAGAGCTCCCATACTGGGATGGTGTCGTATGGAAAGACCTGAGCTCTCTTACTGGAATGGTGTAGTATGGAAAGACCTGAGCTCCCATACTGGAATGGTGTAGTGTGGAAAGACCTGAGCTCCCACACTGGAATGGTGTAGTATGGAAAGACCTGAGCTCTCATACTGGAATGGTGAAGTATGGAAAGACCTGAGCTCCCATACTGGAATGGTGTAGTGTGGAAAGACCTAAGCTCCCATACTGGAATGGTGTAGGATGGAAAGACCTCAGCTCCCTTACTGGAATGGTGTATTGTGGAAAGACCTGGGCTCCCATACTGGAATGGTGTAGTATGGAAGGACCTGAGCTCTCATACTGGAATGGTGTAGTATGGAAAGGCCTGAGTTCCCATACTGGAATGGTGTAGTATGGAAAGACCTGAGCTCTCATACTGGAATGGTGTATTGTGGAAAGACCTGAGCTCCCAAACTGGAATGGTGTAGTATGGAAAGACCTGAGCTCCCATACTGGAATGGTGTAGTATGGAAAGACCTGAGCTCTCATACTGGAATGGTGAAGTATGGAAAGACCTGAGCTCCCATACTGGAATGGTGTAGTGTGGAAAGACCTAAGCTCCCATACTGGAATGGTGTAGGATGGAAAGACCTCAGCTCCCTTACTGGAATGGTGTATTGTGGAAAGACCTGGGCTCCCATACTGGAATGGTGTAGTATGGAAGGACCTGAGCTCTCATACTGGAATGGTGTAGTATGGAAAGGCCTGAGTTCCCATACTGGAATGGTGTAGTATGGAAAGACCAGAGCTCTCATACTGGAATGGTGTCGTATGGAAAGACCAGAGCTCTCATACTGGAATGGTGTAATATGGAAAGACCTGTGCTCCCATACTGGAATGGTGTTGTATGGAAAGACATGAACTCTCATACTGGAATGGTGTAGTATGGAAAGACCTGAGCTCCCATACTGGAATGATGTAGTATGGAAAGACCTGAGCTCTCATACTGGAATGGTGTAGTATGGAAAGACCTGAGCTCCCATACTGGAATGGTGTAGTATGGAAAGACCTGAGCTCTCATACTGGAATGGTGTAGTATGGAAAGACCTGAGCTCCCATACTGGAATGGTGTAGTGTGGAAAGACCTGAGCTCTCATACTGGAATGGTGTAGTATGGAAAGACCTGAGCTCCCATACTGGAATGGTGTAGTATGGAAAGACCTGAGCTCACAGACTGGAATGGTGTAGTATGGAAAGACCTGAGCTCCCATACTGGAATGGTGTCGTATGGAAAGACCTGAGCTCTCGTACTGGAATGGTGTAGTATGGAAAGACCTGAGCTCTCATACTGGAATGGTGTAGTGTGGAAAGACCTGAGCTCTCATACTGGAATGGTGTCGTATGGAAAGACCTGAGCTCCCATACTGGAATGGTGTAGTGTGGAAAGACCTGAGCTCCCATACTGGAATGGTGTAGTATGGAAAGACCTGAGCTCTCATACTGGAATGGTGTAATATGGAAAGACCTGAGCTCTCATACTGGAATGGTGTAGTATGGAAAGACCTGAGCTCTCATACTGGAATGATGTAGTGTGGAAAGACCTGAGCTCTCATACTGGAATGATGTAGTATGGAAAGACCTGAGCTCACATACTGGAATGGTATAGTATGGAAAGACCTGAGCTCCCATACTGGAATGGTGTAGTATGGAAAGACCTGAGCTCACATACTGGAATGGTATAGTATGGAAAGACCTGAGCTCCCATGCTGGAATGGTGTAGTATGGAAAGACCTGAGCTCTCATACTGGAATGGTGTAGTATGGAAAGACCTGAGCTCTCATGCTGGAATGGTGTAGTATGGAAAGACCTGAGCTCCCATACTGGAATGGTGTAGTATGGAAAGACCTGAGCTCCCATACTGGAATGGTGTAGTATGGAAAGACCTGAGCTCTCATACTGGAATGGTGTAGTGTGGAAAGACCTGAGCTCCCATACTGGAATGGTGTAGTATGGAAAGACCTGAGCTCCCATGCTGGAATGGTGTCGTATGGAAAGACCTGAGCTCACATACTGGAATGGTGCAGTATGGAAAGACCTGAGCTCCCATACTGGAATGGTGTAGTGTGGAAAGACCTGAGCTCCCATGCTGGAATGGTGCAGTATGGAAAGACCTGAGCTCCCATACTGGAATGGTGTAGTATGGAAAAACCTGAGCTCTCATACTGGAATGGTATAGTATGGAAAGACCTGAGCACTCATACTGGAATGGAGTAGTATGGAACGACCTGAGCTCCCATACTGGAATGGTGTAGTATGGAAAGACCTGAGCTCCCATACTGGAATGGTGTTGTATGGAAAGACCTGAGCTCCCATACTGGAATGGTGTAGTGTGGAAAGACCTGAGCTCCCATACTGGAATGGTGTAGTATGGAAAGACCTGAGCTCCCATACTGGAATGGTGTAGTATGGAAAGACCTGAGCTCTCATACTGGAATGGTGTAGTATGGAAAGACCTGAGCTCCCATACTGGAATGGTGTAGTATGGAAAGACCTGAGCTCCCATACTGGAATGGTGTAGCATGGAAAGGCCTGGGCTCCCAAACTGGAATGGTGTAGTGTGGAAAGACCTGAGCTCTCATACTGGAATGGTGCAGTATGGAAAGACCTGAGCTCCCATACTGGAATGGTGTAGTATGGAAAGACCTGAGCTCTCATACTGGAATGGTGTAATATGGAAAGACCTGAGCTCACAGACTGGAATGGTGTAGTGTGGAAAGGCCTGAGCTCACAGACTGGAATGGTATAGCATGGAAAGACCTGAGCTCCCATACTGGAATGGTGTAGTATGGGAAGACCTGAGCTCCCATACTGGAATGGTGTAGTATGGAAAGACCTGAGCTCTCACACTGGAATGGTGTAGTATGGAAAGACCTGAGCTCCCATACTGGAATGGTGTAGTATGGAAAGACCTGAGCTCCCATACTGGAATGGTGTAGCATGGAAAGACCTGAGCTCTCATACTGGAATGGTGTAGTATGGAAAGACCTGAGCTCCCATACTGGAATGGTGTAGTATGGAAAGACCTGAGCTCCCATACTGGAATGGTGTAGTATGGAAAGACCTGAGCTCTCATACTGGAATGGTGTAATATGGAAAGACCTGAGCTCCCATACTGGAATGGTGTAGCATGGAAAGACCTGAGCTCTCATACTGGAATGGTGTAGTATGGAAAGACCTGAGCTCCCATACTGGAATGGTGTAGTATTGAAAGACCTGAGCTCTCATACTGGAATGATGTAGTATGGAAAGACCTGAGCTTACATACTGGAATGGAGTAGTATGGAAAGACCAGAGCTCCCATACTGGGATGGTGTCGTATGGAAAGACCTGAGCTCTCTTACTGGAATGGTGTAGTATGGAAAGACCTGAGCTCCCATACTGGAATGGTGTAGTGTGGAAAGACCTGAGCTCCCATACTGGAATGGTGTAGTATGGAAAGACCTGAGCTCTCATACTGGAATGGTGAAGTATGGAAAGACCTGAGCTCCCATACTGGAATGGTGTAGTGTGGAAAGACCTAAGCTCCCATACTGGAATGGTGTAGGATGGAAAGACCTCAGCTCCCTTACTGGAATGGTGTATTGTGGAAAGACCTGGGCTCCCATACTGGAATGGTGTAGTATGGAAGGACCTGAGCTCTCATACTGGAATGGTGTAGTATGGAAAGGCCTGAGTTCCCATACTGGAATGGTGTAGTATGGAAAGACCTGAGCTCTCATACTGGAATGGTGTATTGTGGAAAGACCTGAGCTCCCAAACTGGAATGGTGTAGTATGGAAAGACCTGAGCTCCCATATTGGAATGGTGTAGTATGGAAGGACCTGAGCTCTCATACTGGAATGGTGTAGTATGGAAAGGCCTGAGTTCCCATACTGGAATGGTGTAGTATGGAAAGACCTGAGCTCTCATACTGGAATGGTGTATTGTGGAAAGACCTGAGCTCCCAAACTGGAATGGTGCAGTATGGAAAGACCTGAGCTCCCATACTGGAATGGTGTAGTATGGAAAGATCTGAGCTCTCATACTGGAATTGTGTAGTGTGGAAAGACCTGAGCTCTCATACTGGAATGGTGTAGTATGGAAAGACCTGAGCTCTCATACAGGAATGGTGTAGTATGGAAAGACCTGAGCTCCCATACTGGAATGGTGTAGTATGGAAAGACCTGAGCTCTCATACTGGAATGGTGTAGTATGGAAAGACCTGTGCTCACATACTGGAATGGTGTAGTTTGGAAAGATCTGAGCTCTCATACTGGAATTGTGTAATATGGAAAGACCTGAGCTCTCATACTGGAATGGTGTAGTATGGAATGACCTGAGCTCTCATTCTGGAATGGTGTAGTATGGAAAGACCTGAGGTCTCACACTGGAATGGTGTAGTATGGAAAGACCTGAGCTCTCATACTGGAATGGTGTAGTATGGAAAGACCTGAGCTCTCATACTGGAATGGTGTAGCGTGGAAAGACCTGAGCTCCGATACTGGAATAGTGTAGTATGGAAAGACCTGAGCTCCCATACTGGAATGGTGTAGTATGGAAAGACCTGAGCTCTCATACTGGAATGGTGTAGTGTGGAAAGACCTGAGCTCTCATACTGGAATGGTGTAGTATGGAAAGACCTGAGCTCCCATACTGGAATGTTGTAGTATGGAAGTCCTGAGCTCTCATACTGGAATGGTGCAGTATGGAAAGACCTGAGCTCCCATACTGGAATGGTGTAGTATGGAAAGTCCTGAGCTCCCATACTGGAATGGTGTAGTATGGAAAGACCTGAGCTCTCATACTGGAATGGTGTAGTATGGAAAGACCTGAGCTCCCATATTGGAATGGTGTAGTGTGGAAAGACCTGAGCTCCCATACTGGAATTGTGTAGTATGGAAAGACCTGAGCTCCCATACTGGAATGGTGCAGTATGGAAAGACCTGAGCTCACATACTGGAATGGTGTAGTATGGAAAGACCTGAGCTCACATACTGGAATGGTGTAGTGTGGAAAGACCTGAGCTCCCATACTGGAATTGTGCAGTATGGAAAGACCTGAGCTCCCATACTGGAATGGTGTAGTATGGAAAGACCTGAGCTCTCATACTGGAATGGTGTAGTATGGAAAGACCTGAGCTCCCATACTGGAATGGTGTAGTGTGGAAAGACCAGAGCTCTCATACTGGAATGGTGTAGTGTGGAAAGACCTGAGCTCCCATACTGGAATTGTGTAGTATGGAAAGACCCGAGCTCCCATACTGGAATGGTGTAGTGTGGAAAGACCTGAGCTCTCATACTGGAATGGTGTAGTGTGGAAAGACCTGAGCTCCCATACTGGAATGGTGTAGTATGGAAAGACCTGAGGTCCCATACTGGAATGGTGTAGTATGGAAAGACCTGAGCTCCCATACTGGAATGGTGTAGTATGGAAAGACCTGAGCTCTCATACTGGAATGGTGTAGTATGGAAAGACCTGAGCTCCCATACTGGAATGGTGTAGTGTGGAAAGACCTGAGCTCCCATACTGGAATGGTGTAGTTTGGAAAGACCTGAGCTCTCATACTGGAATGGTGTAGTATGGAAAGACCTGAGCTCTCATGCTGGAATGGTGTAGTATGGAAAGACCTGAGCTCCCATACTGGAATGGTGTAGTGTGGAAAGACCTGAGCTCACACACTGGAATGGCGTAGTATGGAAAGACCTGAGCTCCCATACTGGAATGGTGTTGTATGGAAAGACCTGAGCTCCCATACTGGAATGGTGTAGTGTGGAAAGACCTGAGCTCCATACTGGAATGGTGTAGTATGGACAGACCTGAGCTCTCATACTGGAATGGTGCAGTATGGAAAGACCTGAGCTCTCATACTGGAATGGTGTAGTATGGAAAGACCTGAGCTCCCATACTGCAATGGTGTAGTATGGAAAGACCTGAGCTCTCATACTGCAATGGTGTAGTATGGAAAGACCTGAGCTCTCATACTGCAATGGTGTAGTATGGAAAGACCTGAGCTCACATACTGGAAGGTGTAGTGTGGAAAGACCTGAGCTCCCATACTGGAATGGTATAGTATGGAAAGACCTGAGCGCCCATACTGGAATGGTGTAGTATGGAAAGACCTGAGCTCCCATACTGGAATGGTGTTGTATGGAAAGACCTGAGCTCCCATACTGGAATGGTGTTGTATGGAAAGACCTGAGTTCTCATACTGGAATGGCATAGTATGGAAAGACCTGAGCTCCCATACTGCAATGGTGTAGTGTGGAAAGACCTGAGCTCTCATACTGCAATGGTGTAGTGTGGAAAGACCTGAGCTCTCATACTGGAATGGTGTAGTATGGAAAGACCTGAGCTCCCATACTGCAATGGTGTAGTATGGAAAGACCTGAGCTCTCATACTGGAATGGTGTCGTATGGAAAGAACTGAGCTCTCATGCTGGAATGGTGTAGTTTGGAAAGACCTGAGCTCACATACTGGAATGATGTAGTATGGAAAGAACTGAGCTCACATACTGGAATGGTGTAGTATGGAAAGACCTGAGCTCACATACTGGAATGGTGTAGTATGGAAAGACCTGAGCTCTCATACTGGAATGGTGTAGTGTGGAAAGACCTGAGCTCTCATACTGGAATGGTGTAGTATGGAAAGCCGTGACCTCTCATACTGGAATGGTGTAGTGTGGAAAGACCTGAGCTCCCATACTGGAATGGTGTAGTATGGAAAGACCTGAGGTCTCATATTGGAATGGTGTAGTATGGAAAGACCTGAGCTCTCATACTGGAATGGTGTAGTATGGAAAGACCTGAGCTCCCATGCTGGAATGGTGTAGTGTGGAAAGACCTGAGCTCCCATACTGGAATGGTGTAGTATGGAAAGACCTGAGCTCCCATACTGGAATGGTGTAGTATGGAAAGACCTGAGCTCTCATACTGGAATGGTGTAGTATGGAAAGTCCTGAGCTCCCATACTGGAATGGTGTAGTATGGAAAGACCTGAGCTCTCATACTGGAATGGTGTAGTGTGGAAAGTCCTGAGCTCCCATACTGGAATGGTGTACTGATGGAAAGACCTGAGCTCTCATATTGGAATGATGTATTGTGGAAAGACCTGAGCTCCCATACTGGAATGGTGCAGTGTGGAAAGACCTGAGCTCTCATACTGGAATGGTGTAGTGTGGAAAGACCTGAGCTCTCATACTGGGATGGTGCAGTGTGGAAAGACCTGAGCTCCCATACTGGGATGGTGCAGTGTGGAAAGACCTGAGCTCTCATACTGGAATGGTGTAGTATGGAAAGACCTGAGCTCTCATACTGGAATGGTGTAGTGTGGAAAGACCTGAGCTCCCATACTGGGATGGTGCAGTATGGAAAGACCTGAGCTCCCATACTGGAATGGTGCAGTGTGGAAAGACCTGAGCTCCCATACTGGAATGGTGTAGTATGGAAAGACCTGAGCTCCCATACTGGAATGGTGTAGTATGGAAAGACCTGAGCTCCCACACTGGAATGGTGTATTGTGGAAAGACCTGAGCTCCCATACTGGGATGGTGTAGTATGGAAAGACCTGAGCTCTCATACTGGAATGGTGCAGTGTGGAAAGCCCTGACCTCTCATACTGGAATGGTGTAGTATGGAAAGACCTGAGCACCCATACTGGAATGGTGTAGTATGGAAAGACCTGAGCTCCCATAATGGAATGGTGTAGTGTGGAAAGCCCTGACCTCTCATACTGGAATGGTGCAGTGTGGAAAGACCTGAGCACCCATACTGGAATGGTGTAGTATGGAAAGACCTGAGCTCTCATACTGGAATGGTGTAGTATGGAAAGACCTGAGCTCCCATACTGGAATGGTGTAGTGTGGAAAGACCTGAGCTCCCATACTGGAATGGTGTAGTATGGAAAGACCTGAGCTCACATACTGGAATGGTGTAGTGTGGAAAGACCTGAGCTCCCATACTGGAATGGTGTATTATGGAAAGACCTGAGCTCACATACTGGAATGGTGTAGTGTGGAAATACCTGAGCTCTTATACTGGAATGGTGTAGTATGGAAAGACCTGAGCTCCCATACTGGAATGGTGTAGTATGGAAAGACCTGAGCTCCCATACTGGAATGGTGTAGTATGGAAAGACCTGAGCTCTCATACAGGAATGGTGTAGTATGGAAAGACCTGAGTTCTCATACTGGAATTGTGTAGTATGGAAAGACCTGAGCTCCCATTCTGCAATGGTGTAGTATGGAAAGACCTGAGCTCTCACACTGCAATGGTGTCGTATGGAAAGGCCTGAGCGCACATACTGGAATGGTGTTGTATGGAAAGACCTGAGCTCCCATCCTGGAATGGTGTAGTGTGGAAAGACCTGAGCTCCCATACTGGAATGGTGCAGTGTGGAAAGACCTGAGCTCTCATACTGGAATGGTGTAATATGGAAAGACCTGAGCTCTCATACTGGAATGGTGTAGTGTGGAAAGACCTGAGCTCTCATTCTGCAATAGTGTAGTGTGGAAAGACCTGAGCTCCCATACTGGAATGGTGTAGTATGGAAAGACCTGAGCTCACATACTGGAATGGTGTAGTATGGAAAGACCTGAGCTCCCATACAGGCATGGTATAGTATGGAAAGACCTGAGCGCCCATACTGGAATGGTGTAGTATGGAAAGACCTGAGCTCCCATACTGGAATGGTGTTGTATGGAAAGACCTGACCTCACATACTGGAATGATGTAGTATGGAAAGACCTGAGCTCCCATACTGGAATGGTGTTGTATGGAAAGACCTGAGCTCCCATACTGGAATGGTGTAGTATGGAAAGACCTGAGCACTCATACTGGAATGGTGTAGTATGGAAAGACCTGAGCTCCCATACTGGAATGGTGTAGTATGGAAAGACCTGAGCTCATATACTGGAACGGTGTAGTGTGGAAAGACCTGAGCTCTCATATTGGAATGGTGTAGTGTGGAAAGACCTGAGCTCCCATACTGGAATGGTGTAGTTTGGAAATACCTGAGCTCTCATACTGGAATGGTGTTGTATGGAAAGACCTGAGCTCCCATACTGGAATGGTGTAGTATGGAAAGACCTGAGCTCCCATACTGGAATGCCGTAGTATGGAAAGACCTGAGCTCCCATACTGCAATGGTGTAGTATGGAAAGACCTGAGCGCTCACAATGCAATGGTGTAGTATGGAAAGACCTGAGCTCACATACTGGAATGGTGTAGTATGGAAAGACCTGAGCTCCCATACTGGAATGGTGTTGTATGGAAAGACCTGAGCTCCCATACTGGAATGGTGTAGTGTGGAAAGACCTGAGCTCCCATACTGGTATGGTGTAGTATGGACAGACCTGAGCTCTCATACTGGAATGGTATAGTATGGAAAGACCTGAGCTCTCATACTGGAATGGTGTAGTATGGACAGACCTGAGCTCCCATACTGGAATGGTGTAGTATGGAAAGACCTGAGCTCCCATACTGGAATGGTGTAGTATGGAAAGACCTGAGCTCCCATACTGGAATGGTGTAGCGTGGAAAGACCTGAGCTCTCATACTGGAATGGTGTAGTGTGGAAAGACCTGAGCTCACATACTGGAATGGTGTAGTATGGAAAGACCTGAGCTCTCATACTGGAATGGTGTAGCGTGGAAAGACCTGAGCTCTCATACTGGAATGGTGTAGTATGGAAAGACCTGAGCTCTCATACTGGAATGGTGTAGTATGGAAAGACCTGAGCTCTCATACTGGAATGGTGTTGTATGGAAAGACCTGAGCTCTCATACTGGAATGGTGTAGTATGGAAAGACCTGAGCTCACATACTGGAATGGTGTAGTGTGGAAAGACCTGAGCTCCCATACTGGAATGGTGTAGTGTGGAAAGACCTGAGCTCCCATACTGGAATGGTGTAGTATGGAAAGACCTGAGCTCTCATACTGGAATGGTGTAGTATGGAAAGACCTGAGCTCCCATACTGGAATGGTGTAGTATGGAAAGACCTGAGCTCTCATACTGGAATGGTGTAGTATGGAAAGACCTGAGCTCACATACTGGAATGGTGTAGTATGGAAAGACCTGAGCTCACATACTGGAATGGTGTAGTATGGAAAGACCTGAGCTCCCATACTGGAATGGTGTAGTATGGAAAGACCTGAGCTCACATACTGGAATGGTGTAGTATGGAAAGACCTGAGCTCACATACTGGAATGGTGTAGTATGGAAAGACCTGAGCTCACATACTGGAATGGTGTAGTATGGAAAGACCTGAGCTCTCATACTGGAATGGTGTAGTATGGAAAGACCTGAGCTCACATACTGGAATGGTGTAGTATGGAAAGACCTGAGCTCTCATACTGGAATGGTGTAGTGTGGAAAGACCTGAGCGCCCATACTGGAATGGTGTTGTATGGAAAGACCTGAGCTCTCATACTGGAATGGTGTAGTATGGAAAGACCTGAGCTCACATACTGGAATGGTGTAGTATGGAAAGACCTGAGCTCTCATACTGGAATGGTGTAGTATGGAAAGACCTGAGCTCCCATACTGGAATGGTGTAGTGTGGAAAGACCTGAGCTCTCATACTGGAATGGTGTAGTATGGGAAGACCTGAGCTCTCATACTGGAATGGTGTAGTGTGGAAAGACCTGAGCTCACATACTGGAATGGTGTAGTATGGAAAGACCTGAGCTCACATACTGGAATGGTGTAGTGTGGAAAGACCTGAGCTCACATACTGGAATGGTGTAGTGTGGAAAGACCTGAGCTCTCATACTGGAATGGTGTAGTGTGGAAAGACCTGAGCTCTCATACTGGAATGGTGTAGTATGGAAAGACCTGAGCGCCCATACTGGAATGGTGTAGTATGGAAAGACCTGAGCTCCCATACTGGAATGGTTTTGTATGGAAAGACCTGACCTCACATACTGGAATGATGTAGTATGGAAAGACCTGAGCTCCCATACTGGAATGGTGTAGTTTGGAAAGACCTGAGCTCACATACTGGAATGGTGTAGTATGGAAAGACCTGAGCTCCCATACTGGAATGGTGTAGTATGGAAAGACCTGAGCTCTCATACTGGAATGGTGTAGTATGGAAAGACCTGAGCTCTCATACTGGAATGGTGTAGTATGGAAAGACCTGAGCTCACATACTGGAATGGTGTAGTATGGAAAGACCTGAGCTCACATACTGGAATGGTGTAGTATGGAAGTCCTGAGCTCACATACTGGAATGGTGTAGTATGGAAAGACCTGAGCTCTCATACTGGAATGGTGCAGTATGGAAAGACCTGAGCTCCCATACTGGAATGGTGTAGTATGGAAAGTCCTGAGCTCCCATACTGGAATGATGTAGTATGGAAAGACCTGAGCTCTCATACTGGAATGGTGTAGTATGGAAAGACCTGAGCTCTCATACTGGAATGGTGTAGTATGGAAAGACCTGAGCTCTCATACTGGAATGGTGTAGTATGGAAAGACCTGAGCTCACATACTGGAATGGTGTAGTGTGGAAAGACCTGAGCTCCCATAGTGGAATGGTGTAGTGTGGAAAGACCTGAGCTCCCAAACTGGAATTGTGTAGTATGGAAAGACCTGAGCTCCCATACTGGAATGGTGCAGTATGGAAAGACCTGAGCTCTCAGACTGGAATGGTGTAGTATGGAAAGACCTGAGCTCCCATACTGGAATGGTGTAGTGTGGAAAGACCTGAGCTCCCATACTGGAATTGTGTAGTATGGAAAGACCTGAGCTCTCATACTGGAATGGTGTAGTATGGAAAGACCTGAGCTCCCATACTGGAATGGTGTAGTATGGAAAGACCTGAGCTCCCATACTGGAATTGTGTAGTATGGAAAGACCCGAGCTCCCATACTGGAATGGTGTAGTATGGAAAGACCTGAGCTCTCATACTGGAATGGTGTAGTGTGGAAAGACCTGAGCTCCCATACTGCAATGGTGTAGTGTGGAAAGACCTGAGCTCTCATACTGGAATGGTGTAGTATGGAAAGACCTGAGCTCACATACTGGAATGGTGTAGTGTGGAAAGACCTGAGCTCCCATACTGGAATGGTGTAGTATGGAAAGACCTGAGCTCTCATACTGGAATGGTGTAGTGTGGAACGACCTGAGCTCCCATACTGGAATGGTGTAGTATGGAAAGACCTGAGGTCCCATACTGGAATGGTGTAGTATGGAAAGACCTGAGCTCCCATACTGGAATGGTGTAGTATGGAAAGACCTGAGCTCTCATACTGGAATGGTGTAGTATGGAAAGACCTGAGCTCCCATACTGGAATGGTGTAGTGTGGAAAGACCTGAGCTCCCATACTGGAATGGTGTAGTATGGAAAGACCTGAGCTCTCATACTGGAATGGTGTAGTATGGAAAGACCTGAGCTCTCATGCTGGAATGGTGTAGTGTGGAAAGACCTGAGCTCTCATACTGGAATGGTGTAGTATGGAAAGACCTGAGCTCTCATACTGGAATGGTGTAGTGTGGAAAGACCTGAGCTCTCATACTGGAATGGTGTAGTGTGGAAAGACCTGAGCTCTCATACTGGAATGGTGTAGTGTGGAAAGACCTGAGCTCTCATACTGGAATGGTGCAGTATGGAAAGACCTGAGCTCTCATACTGGAATGGTGTAGTGTGGAAAGACCTGAGCTATCATACTGGAATGGTGTAGTGTGGAAAGACCTGAGCTCTCATACTGGAATGGTGTAGTATGGAAAGACCTGAGCTCACATTCTGGAATGGTGTAGTGTGGAAATACCTGAGCTCTCATGCTGGAATGGTGTAGTATGGAAAGACCTGAGCTCACATTCTGGAATGGTGTAGTGTGGAAATACCTGAGCTCTCATGCTGGAATGGTGTAGTGTGGAAAGACCTGAGCTCTCATACTGGAATGGTGTAGTATGGAAAGACCTGAGCTCCCATACTGGAATGGTGTAGTTTGGAAAGACCTGAGCTCTCAGACTGGAATGGTGTAGTATGGAAAGACCTGAGCTCTCATACTGGAATGGTGTAGTATGGAAAGACCTGAGCTCCCATACTGGAATGGTGTAGTGTGGAAAGACCTGAGCTCTCATACTGGAATGGTGTAGTATGGAAAGACCTGAGCTCTCATACTGGAATGGTGTAGTTTGGAAAGACCTGAGCTCCCATACTGGAATGGTGTAGTTTGGAAAGACCTGAGCTCACATACTGGAATGGTGTAGTATGGAAAGACCTGAGCTCTCATACTGGAATGGTGTAGTATGGAAAGACCTGAGCTCACATACTGGAATGGTGTAGTATGGAAAGACCTGAGCTCACATTCTGGAATGGTGTAGTATGGAAAGACCTGAGCTCTCATACTGGAATGGTGTAGTTTGGAAAGACCTGTGCTCCCATACTGGAATGGTGTAGTTTGGAAAGACCTGAGCTCACATACTGGAATGGTGTAGTATGGAAAGACCTGAGCTCTCATACTGGAATGGTGTAGTGTGGAAAGACCTGAGCTCTCATACTGGAATGGTGTAGTATGGAAAGCCCTGACCTCTCATACTGGAATGGTGTAGTATGGAAAGACCTGAGCTCCCATACTGGAATGGTGTAGTGTGGAAAGACCTGAGCTCCCATACTGGAATGGTGTAGTATGGAAAGACCTGAGCTCCCATACTGGAATGGTGTAGTATGGAAGACCTGAGCTCTCATACTGGAATGGTGCAGTATGGAAAGACCTGAGCTCTCATACTGGAATGGTGTAGTATGGAAAGACCTGAGCTCCCATACTGGAATGGTGTAGTATGGAAAGACCTGAGCTCTCATACTGGAATGGTGTAATATGGAAAGACCTGAGCTCATATACTGGAATGGTGTAGTATGGAAAGACCTGAGCTCCCATACTGGAATGGTGTAATATGGAAAGACCTGAGCTCTCATACTGGAATGGTGTAGTGTGGAAAGACCTGAGCTCCCATACTGCAATGGTGTAGTATGGAAAGACCTGAGCTCTCATACTGCAATGGTGTAGTATGGAAAGACCTGAGCTCCCATACTGGCATGGTATAGTATGGAAAGACCTGAGCGCCCATACTGGAATGGTGTAGTATGGAAAGACCTGAGCTCCCATACTGGAATGGTGTTGTATGGAAAGACCTGACCTCACATACTGGTATGATGTAGTATGGAAAGACCTGAGCTCCCATACTGGAATGGTGTTGTATGGAAAGACCTGAGCTCCCATACTGGAATGGTGTAGTATGGAAAGACCTGAGCTCTCATACTGGAATGGTGTAGTATGGAAAGACCTGAGCTCCCATACTGGAATGGTGTAGTGTGGAAAGACCTGAGCTCTCATACTGGAATGGTGTAGTATGGAAAGACCTGAGCTCACATACTGGAACGGTGTAGTGTGGAAAGACCTGAGCTCTCATATTGGAATGGTGTAGTGTGGAAAGACCTGAGCTCCCATACTGGAATGGTGTAGTTTGGAAATACCTGAGCTCTCATACTGGAATGGTGTAGTATGGAAAGACCTGAGCTCCCATACTGGAATGGTGTAGTATGGAAAGACCTGAGCTCCCATACTGGAATGGTGTAGTATGGAAAGACCTGAGCTCTCATACAGGAATGGTGTAGTATGGAAAGACCTGAGTTCTCATACTGGAATGGCGTAGTATGGAAAGACCTGAGCTCACATACTGGAATGGTGTAGTATGGAAAGACCTGAGCTCCCATACTGGAATGGTGTTGTATGGAAAGACCTGAGCTCCCATACTGGAATGGTGTAGTTTGGAAAGACCTGAGCTCCCATACTGGTATGGTGTAGTATGGACAGACCTGAGCTCTCATACTGGAATGGTGTAGTGTGGAAAGACCTGAGCTCTCATACTGGAATGGTGTAGTGTGGAAAGACCTGAGCTCTCATACTGGAATGGTGTAGTGTGGAAAGACCTGAGCTCTCATACTGGAATGGTGTAGTATGGAAAGACCTGAGCTCACATTCTGGAATGGTGTAGTGTGGAAATACCTGAGCTCTCATGCTGGAATGGTGTAGTATGGAAAGACCTGAGCTCACATTCTGGAATGGTGTAGTGTGGAAATACCTGAGCTCTCATGCTGGAATGGTGTAGTGTGGAAAGACCTGAGCTCTCATACTGGAATGGTGTAGTATGGAAAGACCTGAGCTCCCATACTGGAATGGTGTAGTTTGGAAAGACCTGAGCTCTCAGACTGGAATGGTGTAGTATGGAAAGACCTGAGCTCTCATACTGGAATGGTGTAGTATGGAAAGACCTGAGCTCCCATACTGGAATGGTGTAGTGTGGAAAGACCTGAGCTCTCATACTGGAATGGTGTAGTATGGAAAGACCTGAGCTCTCATACTGGAATGGTGTAGTTTGGAAAGACCTGAGCTCCCATACTGGAATGGTGTAGTTTGGAAAGACCTGAGCTCACATACTGGAATGGTGTAGTATGGAAAGACCTGAGCTCTCATACTGGAATGGTGTAGTGTGGAAAGACCTGAGCTCTCATCCTGGAATGGTGTAGTATGGAAAGACCTGAGCTCTCATACTGGAATGGTGTAGTGTGGAAAGACCTGAGCTCACATACTGGAATGGTGTAGTATGGAAAGACCTGAGCTCACATTCTGGAATGGTGTAGTATGGAAAGACCTGAGCTCTCATACTGGAATGGTGTAGTATGGAAAGACCTGAGCTCTCATACTGGAATGGTGTAGTGTGGAAAGACCTGAGCTCACATACTGGAATGGTGTAGTGTGGAAAGACCTGAGCTCTCATACTGGAATGGTGTAGTATGGAAAGACCTGAGCTCACATACTGGAATGGTGTAGTATGGAAAGACCTGAGCTCCCATACTGGAATGGTGTAGTATGGAAAGACCTGAGCTCACATACTGGAATGGTGTAGTATGGAAAGACCTGAGCTCACATACTGGAATGGTGTAGTATGGAAAGACCTGAGCTCTCATACTGGAATGGTGTAGTTTGGAAAGACCTGTGCTCCCATACTGGAATGGTGTAGTTTGGAAAGACCTGAGCTCACATACTGGAATGGTGTAGTATGGAAAGACCTGAGCTCTCATACTGGAATGGTGTAGTGTGGAAAGACCTGAGCTCTCATACTGGAATGGTGTAGTATGGAAAGCCCTGACCTCTCATACTGGAATGGTGTAGTATGGAAAGACCTGAGCTCCCATACTGGAATGGTGTAGTGTGGAAAGACCTGAGCTCCCATACTGGAATGGTGTAGTATGGAAAGACCTGAGCTCCCATACTGGAATGGTGTAGTATGGAAAGACCTGAGCTCTCATACTGGAATGGTGCAGTATGGAAAGACCTGAGCTCTCATACTGGAATGGTGTAGTATGGAAAGACCTGAGCTCCCATACTGGAATGGTGTAGTATGGAAAGACCTGAGCTCTCATACTGGAATGGTGTAATATGGAAAGACCTGAGCTCATATACTGGAATGGTGTAGTATGGAAAGACCTGAGCTCCCATACTGGAATGGTGTAATATGGAAAGACCTGAGCTCTCATACTGGAATGGTGTAGTGTGGAAAGACCTGAGCTCCCATACTGCAATGGTGTAGTATGGAAAGACCTGAGCTCTCATACTGCAATGGTGTAGTATGGAAAGACCTGAGCTCCCATACTGGCATGGTATAGTATGGAAAGACCTGAGCGCCCATACTGGAATGGTGTAGTATGGAAAGACCTGAGCTCCCATACTGGAATGGTGTTGTATGGAAAGACCTGACCTCACATACTGGTATGATGTAGTATGGAAAGACCTGAGCTCCCATACTGGAATGGTGTTGTATGGAAAGACCTGAGCTCCCATACTGGAATGGTGTAGTATGGAAAGACCTGAGCTCTCATACTGGAATGGTGTAGTATGGAAAGACCTGAGCTCCCATACTGGAATGGTGTAGTGTGGAAAGACCTGAGCTCTCATACTGGAATGGTGTAGTATGGAAAGACCTGAGCTCACATACTGGAACGGTGTAGTGTGGAAAGACCTGAGCTCTCATATTGGAATGGTGTAGTGTGGAAAGACCTGAGCTCCCATACTGGAATGGTGTAGTTTGGAAATACCTGAGCTCTCATACTGGAATGGTGTAGTATGGAAAGACCTGAGCTCCCATACTGGAATGGTGTAGTATGGAAAGACCTGAGCTCCCATACTGGAATGGTGTAGTATGGAAAGACCTGAGCTCTCATACAGGAATGGTGTAGTATGGAAAGACCTGAGTTCTCATACTGGAATGGCGTAGTATGGAAAGACCTGAGCTCACATACTGGAATGGTGTAGTATGGAAAGACCTGAGCTCCCATACTGGAATGGTGTTGTATGGAAAGACCTGAGCTCCCATACTGGAATGGTGTAGTTTGGAAAGACCTGAGCTCCCATACTGGTATGGTGTAGTATGGACAGACCTGAGCTCTCATACTGGAATGGTATAGTATGGAAAGACCTGAGCTCTCATACTGGAATGGAGTAGTATGGAAAGACCTGAGCTCCCATACTGCAATGGTGTAGTATGGAAAGACCTGAGCTCTCATACTGCAATGGTGTAGTATGGAAAGACCTGAGCTCTCAGACTGGAAGGTGTAGTATGGAAAGACCTGAGCTCCCATACTGGAATGGTATAGTATGGAAAGACCTGAGCGCCCATACTGGAATGGTGTAGTATGGAAAGACGTGAGCTCCCATACTGGAATGGTGTTGTATGGAAAGACCTGACCTCACATACTGGAATGATGTAGTATGGAAAGACCTGAGCTCCCATACTGGAATGGTGTTGTATGGAAAGACCTGAGCTCCCATACTGGAATGGTGTAGTATGGAAAGACCTGAGCTCACATATTGGAATGGTGTAGTATGGAAAGACCTGAGCTCTCATACTGGAATGGTGTAGTATGGAAAGACCTGAGCTCCCATACTGGAATGGTGCAGTATGGAAAGACCTGAGCTCCTATACTGGAATGTTGTAGTATGGAAGTCCTGAGCTCTCATACTGGAATGGTGCAGTATGGAAAGACCTGAGCTCCCATACTGGAATGGTGTAGTGTGGAAAGACCTGAGCTCTCATACTGGAATGGTGTAGTATGGAAAGACCTGAGCTCCCATACTGGAATGGTGCAGTATGGAAAGACCTGAGCTCCTATACTGGAATGTTGTAGTATGGAAGTCCTGAGCTCTCATACTGGAATGGTGCAGTATGGAAAGACCTGAGCTCCCATACAGGAATGGTGTAGTATGGAAAGTCCTGAGCTCCCATACTGGAATGATGTAGTATGGAAAGACCTGAGCTCTCATACTGGAATGGTGTAGTGTGGA
Source organism: Somniosus microcephalus (assembly GCF_052327205.1). NCBI lineage: Eukaryota > Metazoa > Chordata > Chondrichthyes > Squaliformes > Somniosidae > Somniosus > Somniosus microcephalus. The sequence goes on along the minus strand of NW_028225187.1, from coordinate 29,620,111 downwards.
AAGACCTGAGCTCCCATACTGGAATTGTGTAGTATGGAAAGACCTGAGCTCCCATACTGGAATGGTGCAGTATGGAAAGACCTGAGCTCACATACTGGAATGGTGTAGTATGGAAAGTCCTGAGCTCACATACTGGAATGGTGTAGTATGGAAAGACCTGAGCTCCCATACTGGAATGGTGTAGTGTGGAAAGACCTGAGCTCCCATACTGGAATTGTGTAGTATGGAAAGACCTGAGCTCCCATACTGGAATGGTGTAGTATGGAAAGACCTGAGCTCTCATACTGGAATGGTGTAGTATGGAAAGACCTGAGCTCCCATACTGGAATGGTGTAGTATGGAAAGACCAGAGCTCTCATACTGGAATGGTGTAGTGTGGAAAGACCTGAGCTCCCATACTGGAATTGTGTAGTATGGAAAGACCCGAGCTCCCATACTGGAATGGTGTAGTGTGGAAAGACCTGAGCTCTCATATTGGAATGGTGTAGTGTGGAAAGACCTGAGCTCCCATACTGGAATGGTGCAGTATGGAAAGACCTGAGGTCCCATACTGGAATGGTGTCGTATGGAAAGACCTGAGCTCCCATACTGGAATGGTGTAGTATGGAAAGATCTGAGCTCACATACTGGAATGGTGTAGTATGGAAAGACCTGAGCTCCCATACTGGAATGGTGTAGTGTGGAAAGACCTGAGCTCCCATAGTGGAATGGTGTGGTATGGAAAGACCTGAGCTCTCATACTGGAATGGTGTAGTATGGAAAGACCTGAGCTCTCATGCTGGAATGGTGTAGTATGGAAAGACCTGAGCTCTCATACTGGAATGGTGTAGTTTGGAAAGACCTGAGCTCACATACTGGAATGGTGTAGTATGGAAAGACCTGAGCTCTCATACTGGAATGGTGTAGTGTGGAAAGACCTGAGCTCTCATACTGGAATGGTGTAGTATGGAAAGCCCTGACCTCTGATACTGGAATGGTGTAGTGTGGAAAGACCTGAGCTCCCATACTGGAATGGTGTAGTATGGAAAGACCTGAGCTCTCATACTGGAATGGTGTAGTATGGAAAGACCTGAGCTCCCATGCTGGAATGGTGTAGTGTGGAAAGACCTGAGCTCCCATACTGGAATGGTGTAGTATGGAAAGACCTGAGCTCCCATACTGGAATGGTGTAGTATGGAAAGACCTGAGCTCTCATACTGGAGTGGTGTAGTATGGAAAGTCCTGAGCTCCCATACTGGAATGGTGTAGTATGGAAAGACCTGAGCTCTCATACTGGAATGGTGTAGTATGGAAAGTCCTGAGCTCACATACTGGAATGGTGTAGTATGGAAAGACCTGAGCTCCCATACTGGAATGGTGTAGTATGGAAAGACCTGAGCTCTCATACTGGAATGGTGTAGTATGGAAAGTCCTGAGCTCCCATACTGGAATGGTGCACTGATGGAAAGACCTGAGCTCTCATACTGTAATGGTGCATTGTGGAAAGACCTGAACTCTCATATTGGAATGATGTATTGTGGAAAGACCTGAGCTCTCATACTGGAATGGTGCAGTGTGGAAAGACCTGAGCTCTCATACTGGGATGGTGCAGTGTGGAAAGACCTGAGCTCCCATACTGGAATGGTGTAGTATGGAAAGACCTGAGCTCCCATACTGGAATGGTGTAGTATGGAAAGACCTGAGCTCTCATACTGGAATGGTGTAGTATGGAAAGTCCTGAGCTCCCATACTGGAATGGTGTAGTATGGAAAGACCTGAGCTCTCATACTGGAATGGTGTAGTATGGAAAGTCCTGAGCTCCCATACTGGAATGGTGTACTGATGGAAAGACCTGAGCTCTCATACTGGAATGGTGCATTGTGGAAAGACCTGAACTCTCATATTGGAATGATGTATTGTGGAAAGACCTGAGCTCTCATACTGGAATGGTGCAGTGTGGAAAGACCTGAGCTCTCATACTGGGATGGTGCAGTGTGGAAAGACCTGAGCTCCCATACTGGGATGGTGTAGTATGGAAAGACCTGAGCTCTCATACTGGAATGGTGTAGTGTGGAAAGACCTGAGCTCCCATACTGGGATGGTGTAGTATGGAAAGACCTGAGCTCCCATACTGGAATGGTGCAGTGTGGAAAGACCTGAGCTCCCATGCTGGAATGGTGTAGTATGGAAAGACCTGAGCTCCCATACTGGAATGGTGTAGTATGGAAAGACCTGAGCTCCCAGACTAGAATGGTGTATTGTGGAAAGACCTGAGCTCCCATACTGGGATGGTGTAGTATGGAAAGACCTGAGCTCCCATACTGGAATGGTGTAGTATGGAAAGACCTGAGCTCTCATACTGGAATGGTGCAGTGTGGAAAGACCTGAGTTCTCATACTGGAATGGTGTAGTATGGAAAGACCTGAGCTCCCATACTGGAATGGTGCAGTGTGGAAAGACCTGAGCTCCCATACTGGAATGGTGTAGTATGGAAAGACCTGAGCTCCCATACTGGAATGGTGTAGTATGGAAAGACCTGAGCTCCCATACTGGAATGGTGTATTGTGGAAAGACCTGAGCTCCCATACTGGGATGGTGTAGTATGGAAAGACCTGAGCTCCCATACTGGAATGGTGTAGTATGGAAAGACCTGAGCTCCCATACTGGAATGGTGCAGTGTGGAAAGACCTGAGCTCCCATACTGGAATGGTGTAGTATGGAAAGACCTGAGCTCCCATACTGGAATGGTGTCGTATGGAAAGACCTGAGCTCCCATACTGGAATGGTGTATTGTGGAAAGACCTGAGCTCCCATTCTGGGATGGTGTAGTATGGAAAGACCTGAGCTCCCATACTGGAATGGTGTATTGTGGAAAGACCTGAGCTCCCATACTGGGATGGTGTAGTATGGAAAGACCTGAGCTCCCATACTGGAATGGTGTAGTATGGAAAGACCTGAGCTCCCATACTGGAATGGCGTAGTGTGGAAAGACCTGAGCTCCCATACTGGAATGGTGTAGTATGGAAAGACCTGAGCTCACATACTGGAATGGTGTAGTGTGGAAAGACCTGAGCTCCCAAACTGGAATGGTGTAGTATGGAAATACCTGAGCTCTCACACTGGAATGGTGTAGTATGGAAAGACCTGAGCTCCCATACTGGAATGGTGTAGTATGGAAAGACCTGAGCTCACATACTGGAATGGTGTAGTTTGGAAAGACCTGAGCTCTCATACAGGAATGGTGTAGTATGGAAAGACCTGAGTTCTCATAATGGAATTGTGTAGTATGGAAAGACCTGAGCTCCCATTCTGCAATGGTGTAGTATGGAAAGACCTGAGCGCACATACTGGAATGGTCTAGTATGGACAGACCTGAGCTCCCATACTGGAATGTTGTTGTGTGGAAAGACCTGAGCTCCCATACTGGAATGGTGTAGTGTGGAAAGACCTGAGCTCATATACTGGAATGGTGTAGTATGGAAAGACCTGAGCTCTCATACTGGAATGGTGTAATATGGAAAGACCTGAGCTCTCATACTGGAATGGTGTAGTATGGAAAGACCTGAGCTCCCATACTGCAATGGTGTAGTATGGAAAGTCCTGAGCTCACATACTGGAATGGTGTAGTATGGAAAGACCTGAGCTCTCATACTGGAATGGTGTAGTGTGGAAAGACCTGAGCTCACATACTGGAATGGTGTAGTATGGAAAGACCTGAGCTCTCATACTGGAATGGTGTAGTATGGAAAGACCTGAGCTCCCATACTGGAATGGTGTAGTATGGAAAGACCAGAGCTCTCATACTGGAATGGTGTCGTATGGAAAGACCTGAGCTCCCATACTGGAATGGTGTAGTATGGAAAGACCAGAGCTCTCATACTGGAATGGTGTAGTGTGGAAAGACCTGAGCTCACATACTGGAATGGTGTAGTATGGAAAGACCTGAGCTCTCATACTGGAATGGTGTAGTATGGAAAGACCTGAGCTCCCATACTGGAATGGTGTAGTGTGGAAAGACCTGAGCTCTCATACTGGAATGGTGTAGTATGGAAAGACCTGAGCTCCCATACTGGAATGGTGTAGTATGGAAAGACCTGAGCTCACATACTGGAATGGTGTAGTATGGAAAGACCTGAGCTCACATACTGGAATGGTGTAGTATGGAAAGACCTGACCTCACATACTGGAATGATGTAGTATGGAAAGACCTGAGATCCCATACTGGAATGGTGTTGTATGGAAAGACCTGAGCTCTCATACTGGAATGGTGTAGTATGGAAAGACCTGAGCTCTCATACTGGAATGGTGTAGTATGGAAAGACCTGAGCTCCCATACTGGAATGGTGTAGTATGGAAAGACCTGAGCTCCCATACTGGAATGGTGTAGTGTGGAAAGACCTGAGCTCACATACTGGAATGGTGTAGTGTGGAAAGACCTGAGCTCTCATATTGGAATGGTGTAGTGTGGAAAGACCTGAGCTCTCATACTGGAATGGTGTAGTGTGGAAAGACCTGAGCTCCCATACTGGAATGGTGTAGTGTGGAAAGACCTGAGCTCCTATACTGGAATGTTGTCGTTTGGAAGTCCTGAGCTCTCATACTGGAATGGTGTAGTATGGAAAGACCTGAGCTCCCATACTGGAATGGTGTAGTATGGAAAGACCTGAGCTCCCATACTGGAATGGTGTAGTAGGGAAAGACCTGAGCTCTCATACTGGAATGGTGTAGTATGGAAAGACCTGAGCTCCCATACTGGAATGGTGTAGTATGGAAAGACCTGAGCTCTCATACTGGAATGGTGTAGTATGGAAAGACCTGAGCTCCCATACTGGAATGGTGCAGTATGGAAAGACCTGAGCTCCCATACTGGAATGGTGTAGTATGGAAAGACCTGAGCTCACATACTGGAATGGTGCAGTATGGAAAGTCCTGAGCTCCCATACTGGAATGGTGTAGTATGGAAAGTCCTGAGCTCCCATACTGGAATGGTGTAGTATGGAAAGACCTGAGCTCCCATACTGGAATGGTGTAGTATGGAAAGTCCTGAGCTCCCATACTGGAATGGTGTAGTATGGAAAGACCTGAGCTCTCATACTGGAATGGTGTAGTATGGAAAGGCCTGAGCTCCCATACTGGAATGGTGTAGTATGGAAAGACCTGACCTCCCATACTGGAATGGTGTAGTGTGGAAAGACCTGAGCTCACAGACTGGAATTGTGTAGTATGGAAAGACCTGAGCTCCCATACTGGAATGGTGTAGTATGGAAAGACCTGAGCTCCGATACTGGAATGGTGTAGTGTGGAAAGACCTGAGCTCACATACTGGAATGGTGCAGTGTGGAAAGACCTGAGCTCCGATACTGGAATGGTGTAGTATGGAAAGACCTGAGCTCCGATACTGGAATGGTGTAGTGTGGAAAGACCTGAGCTCCGATACTGGAATGGTGTAGTGTGGAAAGACCTGAGCTCCCATACTGGAATTGTGTAGTATGGAAAGACCTGAGCTCCCATACTGGAATGGTGTAGTATGGAAAGACCTGAGCTCCCATACTGGAATGGTGTAGTATGGAAAGACCTGAGCTCTCATACTGGAATGGTGTAGTATGGAAAGACCTGTGCTCCCATGCTGCAATGGTGTAGTATGGAAAGGCCTGAGCTCTCATACTGCAATGGTGTAGTGTGGAAAGACCTGAGCTCCCATACTGGAATGGTGTAGTATGGAAAGACCTGAGCTCACATACTGGAATGGTGTAGTATGGAAAGACCTGAGCTCCCATACTGGAATGGTGTTGTATGGAAAGACCTGAGCTCCCATACTGGAATGGTGTAGTATGGAAAGACCTGAGCTCCCATACTGGAATGGTGTAGTATGGAAAGACCTGAGCTCTCATACTGGAATGGTGTAGTATGGAAAGACCTGAGCTCCCATACTGGAATGGTGTAGTATGGAAAGACCTGAGCTCACATACTGGAATGGTGTAGTGTGGAAAGACCTGAGCTCTCATACTGGAATGGTGTAGTGTGGAAAGACCTGAGCTCTCATACTGGAATGGTGTAGTATGGAAAGACCTGAGCTCCCATAGTGGAATGGTGTAGTATGGAAAGACCTGAGCTCCTATACTGCAATGTTGTAGTATGGAAGTCCTGAGCTCTCATACTGGAATGGTGCAGTATGGAAAGTCCTGAGCTCTCATACTGGAATGGTGTAGTGTGGAAAGACCTGAGCTCCCATACTGGAATGGTGTAGTATGGAAAGACTTGAGCTCCCATACTGGAATGATGTAGTATGGAAAGACCTGAGCTCTCATACTGGAATGGTGTAGTATGGAAAGACCTGAGCTCCCATAGTGGAATGGTGTAGTATGGAAAGACCTGAGCTCCCATACTGGAATTGTGTAGTATGGAAAGACCTGAGCTCCCATACTGGAATGGTGCAGTATGGAAAGACCTGTGCTCACATACTGGAAAGGTGTAGTATGGAAAGACCTGAGCTCCCATACTGGAATGGTGTAGTGTGGAAAGACCTGAGCTCCCATACTGGAATGTTGTAGTATGGAAAGACCTGAGCTCTCATACTGGAATTGTGTAGTATGGAAAGACCTGAGCTCCCATATTGGAATGGTGTAGTATGGAAAGACCTGAGCTCTCATACTGGAATGGTGTAGTATGGAAAGACCTGAGCTCCCATACTGGAATGGTGTAGTATGGAAAGACCAGAGCTCTCATACTGGAATGGTGTAGTGTGGAAAGACCTGAGCTCCCATACTGGAATTGTGTAGTATGGAAAGACCTGAGCTCCCATACTGGAATGGTGTAGTATGGAAAGACCTGAGCTCTCATACTGGAATGGTGTAGTATGGAAAGACCTGAGCTCCCATACTGGAATGGTGTAGTATGGAAAGACCTGAGCTCCCATACTGGAATGGTGTAGTATGGAAAGACCTGAGCTCACATACTGGAATGGTGCAGTATGGAAAGACCTGAGCTCCCATACTGGAATGGTGTAGTATGGAAAGTCCTGAGCTCCCATACTGGAATGGTGTATTATGGAAAGACCTGAGCTCTCATACTGGAATGGTGTAGTATGGAAAGGCCTGAGCTCCCATACTGGAATGGTGTAGTATGGAAAGACCTGAGCTCCCATACTGGAATGGTGTTGTATGGAAAGACCTGAGCTACCATACTGGAATGGTGTAGTATGGAAAGACCTGAGCTCACATACTGGAATGGTGCAGTATGGAAAGACCTGAGCTCCCATACTGGAATGGTGTAGTGTGGAAAGTCCTGAGCTCCCATACTGGAATGGTGTAGTATGGAAAGACCTGAGCTCTCATACTGGAATGGTGTAGTATGGAAAGGCCTGAGCTCCCATACTGGAATGGTGTAGTATGGAAAGACCTGAGCTCCCATACTGGAATGGTGTAGTGTGGAAAGACCTGAGCTCACAGACTGGAATTGTGTAGTATGGAAAGACCTGAGCTCCCATACTGGAATGGTGTAGTATGGAAAGACCTGAGCTCCGATACTGGAATGGTGTAGTGTGGAAAGACCTGAGCTCACATACTGGAATGGTGTAGTATGGAAAGACCTGAGCTCCCATACTGGAATGGTGTAGTATGGAAAGACCTGAGCTCCGATACTGGAATGGTGTAGTATGGAAAGACCTGAGCTCCGATACTGGAATGGTGTAGTGTGGAAAGACCTGAGATCCCATACTGGAATGGTGTATTATGGAAAGACCTGAGCTCACATACTGGAATGGTGTAGTATGGAAAGACCTGAGCTCCGATACTGGAATGGTGTAGTGTGGAAAGACCTGAGCTCCGATACTGGAATGGTGTAGTGTGGAAAGACCTGAGCTCCCATACTGGAATTGTGTAGTGTGGAAAGACCTGAGCTCCCATACTGGAATGGTGTAGTATGGAAAGACCTGAGCTCCCATACTGGAATGGTGTAGTATGGAAAGACCTGAGCTCTCATACTGGAATGGTGTAGTATGGAAAGACCTGAGCTCCGATACTGGAATGGTGTAGTGTGGAAAGACCTGAGCTCCGATACTGGAATGGTGTAGTGTGGAAAGACCTGAGCTCCCATACTGGAATTGTGTAGTATGGAAAGACCTGAGCTCCCATACTGGAATGGTGTAGTATGGAAAGACCTGAGCTCCCATACTGGAATGGTGTAGTATGGAAAGACCTGAGCTCTCATACTGGAATGGTGTAGTATGGAAAGACCTGTGCTCCCATGCTGCAATGGTGTAGTATGGAAAGGCCTGAGCTCTCATACTGGAATGGTGTAGTATGGAAAGACCTGAGCTCACATACTGGAATGGTGTAGTATGGAAAGACCTGAGCTCCCATACTGGAATGGTGTTGTATGGAAAGACCTGAGCTCCCATACTGGAATGGTGTAGTATGGAAAGACCTGAGCTCCCATACTGGAATGGTGTAGTATGGAAAGACCTGAGCTCTCATACTGGAATGGTGTAGTATGGAAAGACCTGAGCTCCCATACTGGAATGGTGTAGTATGGAAAGACCTGAGCGCACATACTGGAATGGTGTAGTGTGGAAAGACCTGAGCTCTCATACTGGAATGGTGTAGTGTGGAAAGACCTGAGCTCTCATACTGGAATGGTGTAGTATGGAAAGACCTGAGCTCCCATACTGGAATGGTGTAGTATGGAAAGACCTGAGCTCCTATACTGCAATGTTGTAGTATGGAAGTCCTGAGCTCTCATACTGGAATGGTGCAGTATGGAAAGACTTGAGCTCCCATACTGGAATGATGTAGTATGGAAAGACCTGAGCTCTCATACTGGAATGGTGTAGTATGGAAAGACCTGAGCTCCCATAGTGGAATGGTGTAGTGTGGAAAGACCTGAGCTCCCATACTGGAATTGTGTAGTATGGAAAGACCTGAGCTCCCATACTGGAATGGTGCAGTATGGAAAGACCTGAGCTCACATACTGGAAAGGTGTAGTATGGAAAGACCTGAGCTCCCATACTGGAATGGTGTTGTGTGGAAAGAACTGAGCTCCCATACTGGAATGTTGTAGTATGGAAAGACCTGAGCTCTCATACTGGAATTGTGTAGTATGGAAAGACCTGAGCTCCCATACTGGAATGGTGTAGTATGGAAAGACCTGAGCTCTCATACTGGAATGGTGTAGTATGGAAAGACCTGAGCTCCCATACTGGAATGGTGTAGTATGGAAAGACCAGAGCTCTCATATTGGAATGGTGTAGTGTGGAAAGACCTGAGCTCCCATACTGGAATTGTGTAGTATGGAAAGACCCGAGCTCCCATACTGGAATGGTGTAGTGTGGAAAGACCTGAGCTCTCATACTGGAATGGTGTAGTGTGGAAAGACCTGAGCTCCCATACTGGAATGGTGTAGTATGGAAAGAACTGAGGTCCCATACTGGAATGGTGTAGTATGGAAAGACCTGAGCTCCCATAGTGGAATGGTGTAGTATGGAAAGAACTGAGGTCCCATACTGGAATGGTGTAGTATGGAAAGACCTGAGCTCTCATACTGGAATGGTGTAGTATGGAAAGAACTGAGGTCCCATACTGGAATGGTGTAGTATGGAAAGACCTGAGCTCCCATACTGGAATGGTGTAGTATGGAAAGAACTGAGGTCCCATACTGGAATGGTGTAGTATGGAAAGACCTGAGCTCCCATACTGGAATGGTGTAGTATGGAAAGAACTGAGGCCCCATACTGGAATGGTGTAGTATGGAAAGACCTGAGCTCTCATACTGGAATGGTGTAGTATGGAAAGACCTGAGCTCCCATACTGGAATGGTGTAGTGTGGAAAGACCTGAGCTCCCATACTGGAATGGTGTAGTATGGAAAGACCTGAGCTCTCATACTGGAATGGTGTAGTATGGAAAGACCTGAGCTCTCATGCTGGAATGGTGTAGTATGGAAAGACCTGAGCTCTCATACTGGAATGGTGTAGTTTGGAAAGACCTGAGCTCTCATACTGGAATGGTGTAGTTTGGAAAGACCTGAGCTCACATACTGGAATGGTGTAGTATGGAAAGACCTGAGCTCACATACTGGAATGGTGTAGTATGGAAATACCTGAGCTCTCATACTGGAATGGTGTAGTGTGGAAAGACCTGAGCTCTCATACTGGAATGGTGTAGTATGGAAAGCCCTGACCTCTCATACTGGAATGGTGTAGTGTGGAAAGACCTGAGCTCCCATACTGGAATGGTGTAGTATGGAAAGACCTGAGCTCTCATACTGGAATGGTGTAGTATGGAAAGACCTGAGCTCTCCTACTGGAATGGTGTAGTATGGAAAGACCTGAGCTCCCATGCTGGAATGGTGTAGTGTGGAAAGACCTGAGCTCCCATACTGGAATGGTGTAGTATGGAAAGACCTGAGCTCCCATACTGGAATGGTGTAGTATGGAAAGACCTGAGCTCTCATACTGGAGTGGTGTAGTATGGAAAGTCCTGAGCTCCCATACTGGAATGGTGTAGTATGGAAAGACCTGAGCTCTCATACTGGAATGGTGTAGTATGGAAAGTCCTGAGCTCCCATACTGGAATGGTGTACTGATGGAAAGACCTGAGCTCTCATACTGGAATGGTGTATTGTGGAAAGACCTGAGCTCTCATATTGGAATGATGTATTGTGGAAAGACCTGAGCTCTCATACTGGAATGGTGTAGTGTGGAAAGACCTGAGCTCTCATACTGGAATGGTGCAGTGTGGAAAGACCTGAGCTCTCATACTGGGATGGTGCAGTGTGGAAAGACCTGAGCTCCCATACTGGGATGGTGTAGTATGGAAAGACCTGAGCTCTCATACTGGAATGGTGTAGTGTGGAAAGACCTGAGCTCCCATACTGGGATGGTGTAGTATGGAAAGACCTGAGCTCCCATACTGGAATGGTGCAGTGTGGAAAGACCTGAGCTCCCATACTGGAATGGTGTAGTATGGAAAGACCTGAGCTCCCATACTGGAATGGTGTAGTATGGAAAGACCTGAGCTCCCATACTGGAATGGTGTATTGTGGAAAGACCTGAGCTCCCATACTGGGATGGTGTAGTATGGAAAGACCTGAGCTCCCATACTGGAATGGTGTAGCATGGAAAGACCTGAGCTCTCATACTGGAATGGTGCAGTGTGGAAAGACCTGAGTTCTCATACTGGAATGGTGTAGTATGGAAAGACCTGAGCTCCCATACTGGAATGGCGTAATGTGGAAAGACCTGAGCTCCCATACTGGAATGGTGTAGTATGGAAAGACCTGAGCTCACATACTGGAATGGTGTAGTGTGGAAAGACCTGAGCTCCCAAACTGGAATGGTGTAGTATGGAAATACCTGAGCTCTCACACTGGAATGGTGTAGTATGGAAAGACCTGAGCTCCCATACTGGAATGGTGTAGTATGGAAAGACCTGAGCTCCCATACTGGAATGGTGTAGTATGGAAAGACCTGAGCTCTCATACAGGAATGGTGTAGTATGGAAAGACCTGAGTTCTCATACTGGAATTGTGTAGTATGGAAAGGCCTGAGCTCCCATACTGGAATGGTGTAGTATGGAAAGACCTGAGCTCACATACTGGAATGGTGTAGTATGGAAAGACCTGAGCTCCCATTCTGCAATGGTGTAGTATGGAAAGACCTGAGCTCTCACACTGCAATGGTGTAGTATGGAAAGACCTGAGCGCACATACTGGAATGGTGTAGTATGGACAGACCTGAGCTCCCATACTGGAATGTTGTTGTATGGAAAGACCTGAGCTCCCATACTGGAATGGTGTAGTATGGAAAGACCTGAGCTCTCATACTGGAATGGTGTAATATGGAAAGACCTGAGCTCTCATACTGGAATGGTGTAATATGGAAAGACCTGAGCTCTCATACTGGAATGGTGTAATATGGAAAGACCTGAGCTCCCATACTGGAATGGTGTAATATGGAAAGACCTGAGCTCCCATACTGGAATGGTGTAGTATGGAAAGACCTGAGCTCCCATACTGGAATGGTGTAGTGTGGAAAGACCTGAGCTCCCATACTGGAATGGTGTAGTGTGGAAAGACCTGAGCTCCCATACTGGAATGGTGTAGTGTGGAAAGACCTGAGCTCCCATACTGGAATGGTGTAGTATGGAAAGACCTGAGCTCCCATACTGGAATGGTGTAGTGTGGAAAGACCTGAGCTCCCATACTGGAATGGTGTAGTGTGGAAAGACCTGAGCTCTCATACTGCAATGGTGTAGTATGGAAAGACCTGAGCTCACAAACTGGAATGGTGTAGTATGGAAAGACCTGAGCTCTCATACTGGAATGGTGTAGTGTGGAAAGACCTGAGCTCCCATACTGGAATGGTGTAGTATGGAAAGACCTGAGCTCCCATACTGGCATGGTATAGTATGGAAAGACCTGAGCGCCCATACTGGAATGGTGTAGTATGGAAAGACCTGAGCTCCCATACTGGAATGGTGTTGTACGGAAAGACCTGACCTCACATACTGGAATGATGTAGTATGGAAAGACCTGAGATCCTATACTGGAATGGTGTAGTGTGGAAAGACCTGAGCTCTCATACTGGAATGGTGTAGTATGGAAAGACCTGAGCTCCCATACTGGAATGGTGTAGTATGGAAAGACCTGAGCTCCCATACTGGAATGGTGTAGTGTGGAAAGACCTGAGCTCTCATACTGGAATGGTGTAGTATGGAAAGACCTGAGCTCCCATACTGGAATGGTGTAGTGTGGAAAGACCTGAGCTCTCATATTGGAATGGTGCAGTGTGGAAAGACCTGAGCTCTCATACTGGAATGGTGTAGTGTGGAAAGACCTGAGCTCTCATACTAGAATGGTGTTGTATGGAAAGACCTGAGCTCCCATACTGGAATGGTGTAGTGTGGAAAGACCTGAGCTCTCATACTGGAATGGTGTAGTATGGAAAGACCTGAGCTCCCATACTGGAATGGTGTAGTGTGGAAAGACCTGAGCTCTCATATTGGAATGGTGCAGTGTGGAAAGACCTGAGCTCTCATACTGGAATGGTGTAGTGTGGAAAGACCTCAGCTCTCATACTGGAATGGTGCAGTATGGAAAGACCTGAGCTCCCATACTGGAATGGTGTAGTATGGAAAGACCTGAGCTCCCATACTGGAATGGTGTAGTATGGAAAGTCCTGAGCTCTCATACTGGAATGGTGTAGTATGGAAAGACCTGAGCTCTCATACTGGAATGGTGTAGTATGGAAAGACCTGAGCTCTCATACTGGAATGGTGTAGTATGGAAAGGCCTGAGCTCCCATACTGGAATGGTGTAGTATGGAAAGACCTGAGCTCCCATACTGGAATGGTGTAGTATGGAAAGACCTGAGCTCACATACTGGAATGGTGTAGTATGGAAAGACCTGAGCTCACATACTGGAATGGTGTAGTATGGAAAGACCTGAGCTCACATACTGGAATGTTGTAGTATGGAAGTCCTGAGCTCTCATACTGGAATGGTGTAGTATGGAAAGACCTGAGCTCCCATACTGGAATGATGTAGTATGGAAAGACCTGAGCTCCCATACTGGAATGATGTAGTATGGAAAGACCTGAGCTCTCATACTGGAATGGTGTAGTGTGGAAAGACCTGAGCTCTCATACTGTAATGTTGTAGTATGGAAGTCCTGAGCTCTCATACTGGAATGGTGTAGTATGGAAAGACCTGAGCTCCCATACTGGAATGATGTAGTATGGAAAGACCTGAGCTCTCATACTGGAATGGTGTAGTGTGGAAAGACCTGAGCTCCCATACTGGAATGGTGTAGTATGGAAAGACCTGAGCTCCTATACTGCAATGTTGTAGTATGGAAGTCCTGAGCTCTCATACTGGAATGGTGCAGTATGGAAAGACTTGAGCTCCCAAACTGGAATGATGTAGTATGGAAAGACCTGAGCTCTCATACTGGAATGGTGTAGTATGGAAAGACCTGAGCTCCCATAGTGGAATGGTGTAGTGTGGAAAGACCTGAGCTCCCATACTGGAATTGTGTAGTATGGAAAGACCTGAGCTCCCATACTGGAATGGTGCAGTATGGAAAGACCTGAGCTCACATACTGGAAAGGTGTAGTATGGAAAGACCTGAGCTCCCATACTGGAATGGTGTAGTGTGGAAAGACCTGAGCTCCCATACTGGAATGTTGTAGTATGGAAAGACCTGAGCTCTCATACTGGAATTGTGTAGTATGGAAAGACCTGAGCTCCCATACTGGAATGGTGTAGTATGGAAAGACCTGAGCTCTCATACTGGAATGGTGTAGTATGGAAAGACCTGAGCTCCCATACTGGAATGGTGTAGTATGGAAAGACCAGAGCTCTCATACTGGAATGGTGTAGTGTGGAAAGACCTGAGCTCCCATACTGGAATTGTGTAGTATGGAAAGACCCGAGCTCCCATACTGGAATGGTGTAGTGTGGAAAGACCTGAGCTCTCATACTGGAATGGTGTAGTGTGGAAAGACCTGAGCTCCCATACTGGAATGGTGTAGTATGGAAAGAACTGAGGTCCCATACTGGAATGGTGTAGTATGGAAAGACCTGAGCTCCCATAGTGGAATGGTGTAGTATGGAAAGAACTGAGGTCCCATACTGGAATGGTGTAGTATGGAAAGACGTGAGCTCTCATACTGGAATGGTGTAGTATGGAAAGAACTGAGGTCCCATACTGGAATGGTGTAGTATGGAAAGACCTGAGCTCCCATACTGGAATGGTGTAGTATGGAAAGAACTGAGGTCCCATACTGGAATGGTGTAGTATGGAAAGACCTGAGCTCCCATACTGGAATGGTGTAGTATGGAAAGAACTGAGGCCCCATACTGGAATGGTGTAGTATGGAAAGACCTGAGCTCTCATACTGGAATGGTGTAGTATGGAAAGACCTGAGCTCCCATACTGGAATGGTGTAGTGTGGAAAGACCTGAGCTCCCATACTGGAATGGTGTAGTATGGAAAGACCTGAGCTCTCATACTGGAATGGTGTAGTATGGAAAGACCTGAGCTCTCATGCTGGAATGGTGTAGTATGGAAAGACCTGAGCTCCCATACTGGAATGGTGTAGTATGGAAAGACCTGAGCTCTCATACTGGAATGGTGTAGTATGGAAAGCCCTGAGCTCTCATACTGGAATGGTGTAGTATGGAAAGACCTGAGCTCTCATACTGGAATGGTGTAGTATGGAAAGACCTGAGCTCTCATACTGGAATGGTGTAGTTTGGAAAGACCTGAGCTCTCATACTGGAATGGTGTAGTATGGAAAGCCCTGAGCTCTCATACTGGAATGGTGTAGTATGGAAAGACCTGAGCTCCCATACTGGAATGGTGTAGTATGGAAAGACCTGAGCTCTCATACTGGAATGGTGTAGTTTGGAAAGACCTGAGCTCTCATACTGGAATGGTGTAGTATGGAAAGACCTGAGCTCACATACTGGAATGGTGTAGTATGGAAAGACCTGAGCTCTCATACTGGAATGGTGTAGTTTGGAAAGACCTGAGCTCACATACTGGAATGGTGTAGTATGGAAAGACCTGAGCTCACATACTGGAATGGTGTAGTATGGAAAGACCTGAGCTCTCATACTGGAATGGTGTAGTGTGGAAAGACCTGAGCTCTCATACTGGAATGGTGTAGTATGGAAAGCCCTGACCTCTCATACTGGAATGGTGTAGTGTGGAAAGACCTGAGCTCCCATACTGGAATGGTGTAGTATGGAAAGACCTGAGCTCTCATACTGGAATGGTGTAGTATGGAAAGACCTGAGCTCTCCTACTGGAATGGTGTAGTATGGAAAGACCTGAGCTCCCATGCTGGAATGGTGTAGTGTGGAAAGACCTGAGCTCCCATACTGGAATGGTGTAGTATGGAAAGACCTGAGCTCCCATACTGGAATGGTGTAGTATGGAAAGACCTGAGCTCTCATACTGGAGTGGTGTAGTATGGAAAGTCCTGAGCTCCCATACTGGAATGGTGTAGTATGGAAAGACCTGAGCTCTCATACTGGAATGGTGTAGTATGGAAAGTCCTGAGCTCCCATACTGGAATGGTGTACTGATGGAAAGACCTGAGCTCTCATACTGGAATGGTGTATTGTGGAAAGACCTGAGCTCTCATATTGGAATGATGTATTGTGGAAAGACCTGAGCTCTCATACTGGAATGGTGTAGTATGGAAAGACCTGAGCTCTCATACTGGAATGGTGCAGTGTGGAAAGACCTGAGCTCTCATACTGGAATGGTGTAGTATGGAAAGACCTGAGCTCCCATACTGGGATGGTGTAGTATGGAAAGACCTGAGCTCTCATACTGGAATGGTGTAGTGTGGAAAGACCTGAGCTCCCATACTGGGATGGTGTAGTATGGAAAGACCTGAGCTCCCATACTGGAATGGTGCAGTGTGGAAAGACCTGAGCTCCCATACTGGAATGGTGTAGTATGGAAAGACCTGAGCTCCCATACTGGAATGGTGTAGTATGGAAAGACCTGAGCTCCCATACTGGAATGGTGTATTGTGGAAAGACCTGAGCTCCCATACTGGGATGGTGTAGTATGGAAAGACCTGAGCTCCCATACTGGAATGGTGTAGTATGGAAAGACCTGAGCTCTCATACTGGAATGGTGCAGTGTGGAAAGACCTGAGTTCTCATACTGGAATGGTGTAGTATGGAAAGACCTGAGCTCCCATACTGGAATGGCGTAGTGTGGAAAGACCTGAGCTCCCATACTGGAATGGTGTAGTGTGGAAAGACCTGAGCTCCCAAACTGGAATGGTGTAGTATGGAAATACCTGAGCTCTCACACTGGAATGGTGTAGTATGGAAAGACCTGAGCTCCCATACTGGAATGGTGTAGTATGGAAAGACCTGAGCTCCCATACTGGAATGGTGTAGTATGGAAAGACCTGAGCTCTCATACAGGAATGGTGTAGTATGGAAAGACCTGAGTTCTCATACTGGAATTGTGTAATATGGAAAGGCCTGAGCTCCCATACTGGAATGGTGTAGTATGGAAAGACCTGAGCTCACATACTGGAATGGTGTAGTATGGAAAGACCTGAGCTCCCATTCTGCAATGGTGTAGTATGGAAAGACCTGAGCTCTCACACTGCAATGGTGTAGTATGGAAAGACCTGAGCGCACATATTGGAATGGTGTAGTATGGACAGACCTGAGCTCCCATACTGGAATGTTGTTGTATGGAAAGACCTGAGCTCCCATACTGGAATGGTGTAGTATGGAAAGACCTGAGCTCTCATACTGGAATGGTGTAATATGGAAAGACCTGAGCTCTCATACTGGAATGGTGTAGTATGGAAAGACCTGAGCTCCCATACTGCAATGGTGTAGTATGGAAAGACCTGAGCTCTCATACTGCAATGGTGTAGTATGGAAAGACCTGAGCTCACATACTGGAATGGTGTAGTATGGAAAGACCTGAGCTCCCATACTGGAATGGTGTTGTACGGAAAGACCTGACCTCACATACTGGAATGATGTAGTATGGAAAGACCTGAGATCCTATACTGGAATGGTGTTGTATGGAAAGACCTGAGCTCCCATACTGGAATGGTGTAGTGTGGAAAGACCTGAGCTCTCATACTGGAATGGTGTAGTATGGAAAGACCTGAGCTCCCATACTGGAATGGTGTAGTGTGGAAAGACCTGAGCTCTCATATTGGAATGGTGCAGTGTGGAAAGACCTGAGCTCTCATACTGGAATGGTGTAGTATGGAAAGACCTGAGCTCCCATACTGGAATGGTGTAGTGTGGAAAGACCTGAGCTCTCATACTGGAATGGTGTAGTATGGAAAGACCTGAGCTCCCATACTGGAATGGTGTAGTGTGGAAAGACCTGAGCTCTCATATTGGAATGGTGCAGTGTGGAAAGACCTGAGCTCTCATACTGGAATGGTGTAGTGTGGAAAGACCTGAGCTCTCATACTGGAATGGTGTAGTATGGAAAGACCTGAGCTCCCATACTGGAATGGTGTAGTATGGAAAGACCTGAGCTCTCATACTGGAATGGTGTAGTGTGGAAAGACCTGAGCTCTCATACTGGAATGGTGTAGTATGGAAAGACCTGAGCTCCTATACTGGAATGTTGTCGTTTGGAAGTCCTGAGCTCTCATACTGGAATGGTGCAGTATGGAAAGACCTGAGCTCCCATACTGGAATGGTGTAGTATGGAAAGTCCTGAGCTCCCATACTGGAATGGTGTAGTATGGAAAGACCTGAGCTCTCATACTGGAATGGTGTAGTATGGAAAGGCCTGAGCTCCCATACTGGAATGGTGTAGTATGGAAAGACCTGAGCTCACAGACTGGAATTGTGTAGTATGGAAAGACCTGAGCTCCCATACTGGAATGGTATAGTATGGAAAGACCTGAGCTCCCATACTGGAATGGTGTAGTGTGGAAAGACCTGAGCTCACAGACTGGAATTGTGTAGTATGGAAAGACCTGAGCTCCCATACTGGAATGGTGTAGTATGGAAAGACCTGAGCTCTCATACTGGAATGGTGTAGTATGGAAAGACCTGAGCTCTCATACTGGAATGGTGTAGTGTGGAAAGACCTGAGCTCTCATACTGGAATGGTGTAGTATGGAAAGACCTGAGCTCTCATACTGGAATGGTGTAATATGGAAAGACCTGAGCTCACATACTGGAATGGTGTAGTATGGAAAGACCTGAGCTCTCATACTGGAATGGTGTAGTATGGAAAGACCTGAGCTCCCATACTGGAATGGTGTAGTATGGAAAGACCTGAGCTCTCATACTGGAATGGTGTAGTATGGAAAGACCTGAGCTCACATACTGGAATGGTGTAGTATGGAAAGACCTGAGCTCCCATACTGGAATGGTGTAGTATGGAAAGACCTGAGCTCCGATACTGGAATGGTGTAGTGTGGAAAGACCTGAGCTCCCATACTGGAATTGTATAGTATGGAAAGACCTGAGCTCCCATACTGGAATGGTGTAGTATGGAAAGACCTGAGCTCCCATACTGGAATGGTGTAGTATGGAAAGACCTGAGCTCCCATACTGGAATGGTGTAGTGTGGAAAGACCTGAGCTCTCATACTGGAATGGTGTAGTATGGAAAGACCTGAGCTCACATACTGGAATGGTGTAGTATGGAAAGACCTGAGCTCTCATACTGGATTGGTGTAGTATGGAAAGGCCTGAGCTCCCATACTGGAATGGTGTAGCATGGAAAGACCTGTGCTCCCATACTGGAATTGTGTAGTATGGAAAGACCTGAGCTCCCATACTGCAATGGTGTAGTATGGAAAGGCCTGAGCTCTCATACTGCAATGGTGTAGTATGGAAAGACCTGAGCTCCCATACTGGAATGGTGTAGTATGGAAAGACCTGAGCTCCCATACTGGAATGGTGTAGTATGGAAAGACCTGAGCTCACATACTGGAATGGTGTAGTATGGAAAGACCTGAGCTCCCATACTGGAATGGTGTAGTATGGAAAGACCTGAGCTCCCATACTGGAATGGTGTAGTATGGAAAGGCCTGAGCTCTCATACTGGAATGGTGTAGTATGGAAAGACCTGAGCTCTCATACTGGAATGGTGGATTATGGAAAGACCTGAGCTCTCATACTGGAATGGTGTAGTATGGAAAGACCTGAGCTCCCATACTGGAATGGTGTTGTATGGAAAAACCTGAGCTCCCATACTGGAATGGTGTTGTATGGAAAGACCTGACCTCACATACTGGAATGGTGGATTATGGAAAGACCTGAGCTCTCATACTGGAATGGTGGATTATGGAAAGACCTGAGCTCTCATACTGGAATGGTGTAGTATGGAAAGACCTGAGCTCCCATACTGGAATGGTGTTGTATGGAAAGACCTGAGCTCCCATACTGGAATGGTGTTGTATGGAAAGACCTGAGCTCCCATACTGGAATGGTGGATTATGGAAAGACCTGAGCTCTCATACTGGAATGGTGTAGTATGGAAAGACCTGAGCTCCCATACTGGAATGGTGTTGTATGGAAAGACCTGAGCTCCCATACTGGAATGGTGTTGTATGGAAAGACCTGAGCTCACATACTGGAATGGTGTAGTATGGAAAGACCTGAGCTCTCATACTGGAATGGTGTAGTGTGGAAAGACCTGAGCTCTCATACTGGAATGGTGTAGTATGGAAAGACCTGAGCTCTCATACTGGAATGGTGTAGTGTGGAAAGACCTGAGCTCTCATACTGGAATGGTGTAGTATGGAAAGACCTGAGCTCCCATACTGGAATGGTGTAGTGTGGAAAGACCTGAGCTCCCATACTGGAATGGTGTAGTATGGAAAGACCTGAGCTCTCATACTGGAATGGTGTTGTATGGAAAGACCTGAGCTCTCATACTGGAATGGTGTAGTGTGGAAAGACCTGAGCTCCCATACTGGAATGGTGTAGTATGGAAAGACCTGAGCTCCCATACTGGAATGGTGTAGTATGGAAAGACCTGAGCTCACATACTGGAATGGTGTAGTGTGGAAAGACCTGAGCTCTCATACTGGAATGGTGTAGTGTGGAAAGACCTGAGCTCTCATACTGGAATGGTGTAGTATGGAAAGACCTGAGCTCCCATACTGGAATGGTGTGGTATGGAAAGACCTGAGCTCCTATACTGGAATGTTGTAGTATGGAAGTCCTGAGCTCTCATACTGGAATGGTGCAGTATGGAAAGACTTGAGCTCCCATACTGGAATGGTGTAGTATGGAAAGTCCTGAGCTCCCATACTGGAATGATGTAGTATGGAAAGACCTGAGCTCTCATACTGGAATGGTGTAGTATGGAAAGACCTGAGCTCCCATAGTGGAATGGTGTAGTGTGGAAAGACCTGAGCTCCCATACTGGAATTGTGTAGTATGGAAAGACCTGAGCTCCCATACTGGAATGGTGTAGTATGGAAAGACCTGAGCTCACATACTGGAAAGGTGTAGTATGGAAAGACCTGAGCTCCCATACTGGAATGGTGTAGTATGGAAAGACCTGAGCTCTCACACTGGAATGATGCAGTGTGGAAAGACCTGAGCTCCCATACTGGAATTGTGTAGTATGGAAAGACCTGAGCTCCCATACTGGAATGGTGTAGTATGGAAAGACCTGAGCTCTCATACTGGAATGGTGTAGTATGGAAAGACCTGAGCTCCCATACTGGAATGGTGTAGTATGGAAAGACCAGAGCTCTCATACTGGAATGGTGTAGTGTGGAAAGACCTAACCTCCCATACTGGAATTGTGTAGTATGGAAAGACCCGAGCTCCCATACTGGAATGGTGTAGTGTGGAAAGACCTGAGCTCTCATACTGGAATGGTGTAGTGTGTAAAGACCTGAGCTCCCATACTGGAATGGTGTAGTATGGAAAGACCTGAGGTCCCATACTGGAATGGTGTAGTATGGAAAGACCTGAGCTCCCATACTGGAATGGTGTAGTATGGAAAGACCTGAGCTCTCATACTGGAATGGTGTAGTATGGAAAGACCTGAGCTCCCATACTGGAATGGTGTAGTGTGGAAAGACCTGAGCTCCCATACTGGAATGGTGTAGTATGGAAAGACCTGAGCTCTCATACTGGAATGGTGTAGTATGGAAAGACCTGAGCTCCCATACTGGAATGGTGTAGTATGGAAAGACCTGAGCTCTCATACTGGAATGGTGTAGTATGGAAAGACCTGAGCTCCCATACTGGAATGGTGTAGTATGGAAAGACCTGAGCTCTCATACTGGAATGGTGTAGTATGGAAAGACCTGAGCTCCCATACTGGAATGGTGTAGTGTGGAAAGACCTGAGCTCCCATACTGGAATGGTGTAGTATGGAAAGACCTGAGCTCTCATACTGGAATGGTGTAGTATGGAAAGACCTGAGCTCCCATACTGGAATGGTGTAGTGTGGAAAGACCTGAGCTCCCATACTGGAATGGTGTAGTATGGAAAGACCTGAGCTCTCATACTGGAATGGTGTAGTGTGGAAAGACCTGAGCTCTCATGCTGGAATGGTGTAGTGTGGAAAGACCTGAGCTCCCATACTGGAATGGTGTAGTGTGGAAAGACCTGAGCTCCCATACTGGAATGGTGTAGTGTGGAAAGACCTGAGCTCCCATACTGGAATGGTGTAGTATGGAAAGACCTGACC
Organism: Somniosus microcephalus; assembly: GCF_052327205.1. NCBI lineage: Eukaryota > Metazoa > Chordata > Chondrichthyes > Squaliformes > Somniosidae > Somniosus > Somniosus microcephalus. The sequence continues at coordinate 29,597,950 of NW_028225187.1, read as the reverse complement.
TCTCATAGTGGAATGGTGTAGTGTGGAAAGACCTGAGCTCCCATACTGGAATGGTGTAGTATGGAAAGACCTGAGCTCTCATACTGGAATGGTGTAGTATGGAAAGACCTGAGCTCTCCTACTGGAATGGTGTAGTATGGAAAGACCTGAGCTCCCATGCTGGAATGGTGTAGTGTGGAAAGACCTGAGCTCCCATACTGGAATGGTGTAGTATGGAAAGACCTGAGCTCCCATACTGGAATGGTGTAGTATGGAAAGACCTGAGCTCTCATACTGCAGTGGTGTAGTATGGAAAGTCCTGAGCTCCCATACTGGAATGGTGTAGTATGGAAAGACCTGAGCTCTCATACTGGAATGGTGTAGTATGGAAAGTCCTGAGCTCCCATACTGGAATGGTGTACTGATGGAAAGACCTGAGCTCTCATACTGGAATGGTGTATTGTGGAAAGACCTGAGCTCTCATATTGGAATGGTGTAGTATGGAAAGACCTGAGCTCTCATACTGGAATGGTGTAGTGTGGAAAGTCCTGAGCACTCATACTGGAATGGTGTATTGTGGAAAGACCTGAGCTCTCATACTGGAATGGTGTAGTGTGGAAAGACCTGAGCTCTCATACTGGGATGGTGCAGTGTGGAAAGACCTGAGCTCCCATACTGGAATGGTGTAGAGTGGAAAGACCTGAGCTCCCATACTGGAATGGTGCAGTGTGGAAAGACCTGAGCTCCCATACTGGAATGGTGTAGTATGGAAAGACCTGAGCTCCCATACTGGAATGGTGTAGTATGGAAAGACCTGAGCTCCCATACTGGAATGGTGTATTGTGGAAAGACCTGAGCTCCCATACTGGAATGGTGTAGTGTGGAAAGACCTGAGCTCATATACTGGAATGGTGTAGTGTGGAAAGACCTGAGCTCCCATACTGGAATGGTGCAGTGTGGAAAGACCTGAGCTCCCATACTGGAATGGTGTAGTATGGAAAGACCTGAGCTCCCATACTGGAATGGTGTAATATGGAAAGACCTGAGCTCCCATACTGGAATGGTGTAGTGTGGAAAGACCTGAGCTCCCATACTGGAATGGTGCAGTGTGGAAAGACCTGAGCTCCCATACTGGAATGGTGTAGTATGGAAAGACCTGAGCTCCCATACTGGAATGGTGTAATATGGAAAGACCTGAGCTCCCATACTGGAATGGTGTAGTGTGGAAAGACCTGAGCTCTCATACTGGAATGGTGCAGTGTGGAAAGACCTGAGCTCCCATACTGGAATGGTGTAGTATGGAAAGACCTGAGCTCATATACTGGAATGGTGTAGTGTGGAAAGACCTGAGCTCCCATACTGGAATGGTGTATTGTGGAAAGACCTGAGCTCCCATACTGGAATGGTGTAGTGTGGAAAGACCTGAGCTCTCATACTGGAATGGTGTAATATGGAAAGACCTGAGCTCTCATACTGGAATGGTGTAGTATGGAAAGACCTGAGCTCCCATACTGCAATGGTGTAGTATGGAAAGACCTGAGCTCTCATACTGCAATGGTGTAGTATGGAAAGACCTGAGCTCACATACTGGCATGGTATAGTATGGAAAGACCTGAGCGCCCATACTGGAATGGTGTAGTATGGAAAGACCTGAGCTCCCATACTGGAATGGTGTAGTGTGGAAAGACCTGACCTCACATACTGGAATGATGTAGTATGGAAAGACCTGAGATCCCATACTGGAATGGTGTTGTATGGAAAGACCTGAGCTCCCATACTGGAATGGTGTAGTGTGGAAAGACCTGAGCTCTCATACTGGAATGGTGTAGTATGGAAAGACCTGAGCTCCCATACTGGAATGGTGTAGTATGGAAAGACCTGAGCTCCCATACTGGAATGGTGTAGTGTGGAAAGACCTGAGCTCTCATATTGGAATGGTGTAGTATGGAAAGACCTGAGCTCCCATACTGGAATGGTGTAGTATGGAAAGACCTGAGCTCTCATACTGGAATGGTGTAGTGTGGAAAGACCTGAGCTCTCATACTGGAATGGTGTATTATGGAAAGACCTGAGCTCCCATACTGGAATGGTGTAGTATGGAAAGACCTGAGCTCCTATACTGGAATGTTGTAGTTTGGAAGTCCTGAGCTCTCATACTGGAATGGTGCAGTATGGAAAGACCTGAGCTCCCATACTGGAATGGTGTAGTATGGAAAGTCCTGAGCTCCCATACTGGAATGGTGTAGTATGGAAAGACCTGAGCTCCCATACTGGAATGGTGTAGTATGGAAAGACCTGAGCTCTCATACTGGAATGGTGTAGTATGGAAAGACCTGAGCTCACATACTGGAATGGTGTAGTATGGAAAGACCTGAGCTCCCATACTGGAATGGTGTAGTATGGAAAGACCTGAGCTCTCACACTGCAATGGTGTAGTATGGAAAGACCTGAGCTCACATACTGGAATGGTGTAGTATGGAAAGACCTGAGCTCACATACTGGAATGGTGTAGTATGGAAAGACCTGAGCTCCCATACTGGAATGGTGTAGTATGGAAAGACCTGAGCTCACATACTGGAATGGTGTAGTATGGAAAGACCTGAGCTCCCATACTGGAATGTTGTAGTATGGAAAGACCTGAGCTCTCAGACTGGAATGATGTAGTATGGAAAGACCTGAGCTCCCATACTGGAATGTTGTAGTATGGAAAGACCTGAGCTCTCAGACTGGAATGATGTAGTATGGAAAGACCTGAGCTCCCATACTGGAATGGTGTAGTATGGAAAGACCTGACCTCACATACTGGAATGGTGTAGTGTGGAAAGACCTGAGCTCCCATACTGGAATGGTGTAGTATGGAAAGACCTGAGCTCCCATACTGGAATGGTGTAGTATGGAAAGACCTGAGCTCCCATACTGGAATGGTGTAGTATGGAAAGACCTGAGATCCCATACTGGAATGGTGTAGTATGGAAAGACCTGAGCTCCCATACTGGAATGGTGTAGTATGGAAAGACCTGAGCTCCCATACTGGAATGGTGTTGTATGGAAAGACCTGAGCTCCCATACTGGAATGGTGTAGTATGGAAAGACCTGAGCTCTCATACTGGAATGGTGTAATATGGAAAGACCTGAGCTCTCATACTGGAATGGTGTAGTATGGAAAGACCTGAGCTCCCATACTGGAATGGTGTAGTATGGAAAGACCTGAGCGCCCATACTGGAATGGTGTAATATGGAAAGACCTGAGCTCTCATACTGGAATGGTGTAGTATGGAAAGACCTGAGCTCTCATACTGGAATGGTGTAGTATGGAAAGACCTGAGCTCTCATAATGGGATGGTGTAGTATGGAAAGACCTGAGCTCCCATACTGGCATGGTATAGTATGGAAAGACCTGAGCGCCCATACTGGAATGGTGTAGTATGGAAAGACCTGAGCTCCCATACTGGAATGGTGTTGTATGGAAAGACCTGAGCTCCCATACTGGAATGGTGTAGTATGGAAAGACCTGAGCTCTCATACTGGAATGGTGTAATATGGAAAGACCTGAGCTCTCATACTGGAATGGTGTAGTATGGAAAGACCTGAGCTCTCATAATGGGATGGTGTAGTATGGAAAGACCTGAGCTCCCATACTGGCATGGTATAGTATGGAAAGACCTGAGCGCCCATACTGGAATGGTGTAGTATGGAAAGACCTGAGCTCCCATACTGGAATGGTGTTGTATGGAAAGACCTGACCTCACATACTGGAATGATGTAGTATGGAAAGACCTGAGCTCCCATACAGGAATGGTGTAGTATGGAAAGACCTGAGCTCCCATACTGGAATGGTGTTGTATGGAAAGACCTGAGCTCCCATACTGGAATGGTGTAGTATGGAAAGACCTGAGCTCTCATACTGGAATGGTGTAGTATTGAAAGACCTGAGCTCCCATACTGGAATGGTGTAGTATGGAAAGACCTGAGCTCCCATACTGGAACGGTGTAGTATGGAATGACCTGAGCTCCTATACTGGAATGTTGTAGTTTGGAAGTCCTGAGCTCTCATACTGGAATGGTGTAGTATGGAAAGTCCTGAGCTCCCATACTGGAATGGTGCAGTGTGGAAAGACCTGAGCTCTCATACTGGAATGGTGTAGTATGGAAAGACCTGAGCTCCCATACTGGAATGGTGTAGTGTGGAAAGACCTGAGCTCCCATACTGGAATTGTGTAGTATGGAAAGACCTGAGCTCCCATACTGGAATGGTGCAGTATGGAAAGACCTGAGCTCACATACTGGAATGGTGTAATATGGAAAGACCTGAGCTCCCATACTGGAATGGTGTAGTGTGGAAAGACCTGAGCTCCCATACTGGAATTGTGTAGTATGGAAAGACCTGAGCTCCCATACTGGAATGGTGTAGTGTGGAAAGACCTGAGCTCCCATACTGGAATGGTGTAGTATGGAAAGACCTGAGCTCCCATACTGGAATGGTGTAGTATGGAAAGACCAGAGCTCTCATACTGGAATGGTGTAGTGTGGAAAGACCTGAGCTCCCATACTGGAATTGTGTAGTATGGAAAGACCTGAGCTCCCATACTGGAATGGTGTAGTGTGGAAAGACCTGAGCTCTCATACTGGAATGGTGTAGTGTGGAAAGACCAGAGCTCTCATACTGGAATGGTGTAGTGTGGAAAGACCTGAGCTCTCATACTGGAATGGTGTAGTATGGAAAGACCTGAGCTCTCATACTGCAATGGTGTAGTATGGAAAGACCTGAGCTCACATACTGGAAGGTGTAGTTTGGAAAGACCTGAGCTCCCATACTGGAATGGTATAGTATGGAAAGACCTGAGCGCCCATACTGGAATGGTGTAGTTTGGAAAGACCTGAGCTCCCATCCTGGAATGGTGTTGTATGGAAAGACCTGACCTCACATACTGGAATGATGTAGTATGGAAAGACCTGAGCTCCCATACTGGAATGGTGTTGTATGGAAAGACCTGAGCTCCCATACTGGAATGGTGTAGTGTGGAAAGACCTGAGCTCTCATACTGGAATGGTGTAGTATGGAAAGACCTGAGCTCCCATACTGGAATGGTGTAGTGTGGAAAGACCTGAGCTCCCATACTGGAATGGTGTAGTATGGAAAGACCTGAGCTCCCATACTGGAATGGTGTAGTATGGAAAGACCTGAGCTCACATACTGGAATGGTGTAGTATGGAAAGACCTGAGCTCTCATACTGCAATGGTGTAGTATGGAAAGACCTGAGCTCCCATACTGGAATGGTGTTGTATGGAAAGACCTGAGCTCTCATACTGCAATGGTGTAGTATGGAAAGACCTGAGCTCCCATACTGGAATGGTGTTGTATGGAAAGACCTGAGCTCTCATACTGCAATGGTGTAGTATGGAAAGACCTGAGCTCCCATACTGGAATGGTGTAGTGTGGAAAGACCTGAGCTCCCATACTGGAATGGTGTAGTATGGAAAGACCTGAGCTCTCATACTGGACTGGTGTAGTATGGAAAGACCTGAGCTCTCATACTGCAATGGTGTAGTATGGAAAGACCTGAGCTCCCATACTGGAATGGTGTAGTATGGAAAGACCTCAGGTCACATACTGGAATGGTGTAGTATGGAAAGACCTGAGCTCCCATACTGGAATGGTGTAGTATGGAAAGACCTGAGCTCTCATACTGGAATGGTGTAGTATGGAAAGACCTCAGGTCACATACTGGAATGGTGTAGTATGGAAAGACCTGAGCTCCCATACTGGAATGGTGTAGTGTGGAAAGACCTGAGCTCACATACTGGAATGGTGTAGTATGGAAAGACCTGAGCTCACATACTGGAATGGTGTAGTATGGAAAGACCTGAGCTCCCATACTGGAATGGTGTAATATGGAAAGACCTGAGCTCTCATACTGGAATGTTGTAGTCTGGAAAGACCTGAGCTCTCATACTGCAATGGTGTAGTATGGAAAGACCTGAGCTCCCACACTGGAATGGTGTAGTATGGAAAGACCTGAGCTCCCATACTGGAATGGTGTAGTATGGAAAGACCTGAGCTCTCATACTGGAATGGTGTAGTATGGAAAGACCTGAGCTCCCATACTGGAATGGTGTAGTATGGAAAGACCTGAGCTCCCATACTGGAATGGTGTAGTATGGAAAGACCTGAGCTCTCATACTGGAATGGTGTAGTATGGAAAGACCTGTGCTCCCATACTGGAATGTTGTAGTATGGAAAGACCTGAGCTCCCATACTGGAATGGTGTAGTATGGAAAGACCTGTGCTCCCATACTGCAATGGTGTAGTGTGGAAAGACCTGAGCTCTCATACTGCAATGGTGTTGTATGGAAAGACCTGAGCTCCCATACTGGAATGGTGTAGTATGGAAAGACCTGAGCTCTCATACTGGAATGGTGTAGTATGGAAAGACCTGAGCTCTCATACTGGAATGTTGTAGTATGGAAAGACCTGTGCTCCCATACTGGAATGGTGTAGTATGGAAAGACCTGAGCTCTCATACTGCAATGGTGTAGTATGGAAAGACCTGAGCTCTCATACTGCAATGGTGTAGTATGGAAAGACCTGAGCTCACATACTGGAATGGTGTAGTATGGAAAGACCTGAGCTCCCATACTGGCATGGTATAGTATGGAAAGACCTGAGCGCCCATACTGGAATGGTGTAGTATGGAAAGACCTGAGCTCCCATACTGGAATGGTGTTGTATGGAAAGACCTGACCTCACATACTGGAATGATGTAGTATGGAAAGACCTGAGCTCCCATACTGGAATGGTGTTGTATGGAAAGACCTGAGCTCCCATACTGGAATGGTGTAGTATGGAAAGACCTGAGCTCTCATACTGGAATGGTGTAGTATTGAAAGACCTGAGCTCCCATACTGGAATGGTGTAGTATGGAAAGACCTGAGCTCACATACTGGAATGGTGTAGCGTGGAAAGACCTGAGCTCTCATACTGGAATGGTGTAGTATGGAAAGACCTGAGCTCCCATACTGGAATGGTGTAGTATGGAATGACCTGAGCTCCTATACTGGAATGTTGTAGTTTGGAAGTCCTGAGCTCTCATACTGGAATGGTGTAGTATGGAAAGACCTGAGCTCCCATACTGGAATGGTGCAGTGTGGAAAGACCTGAGCTCTCATACTGGAATGGTGTAGTATGGAAAGACCTGAGCTCCCATACTGGAATGGTGTAGTGTGGAAAGACCTGAGCTCCCATACTGGAATGGTGTAGTATGGAAAGACCTGAGCTCTCATACTGGAATGGTGCAGTGTGGAAAGTCCTGAGCTCCCATACTGGAATGGTGTAGTATGGAAAGACCTGAGCTCCCATACTGGAATGGTGTAGTATGGAAAGACCTGAGCTCACATACTGGAATGGTGTAGTATGGAAAGACCTGAGCTCCCATACTGGAATGGTGTAGTATGGAAAGACCTGAGCTCCCATACTGGAATTGTGTAGTATGGAAAGACCTGAGCTCCCATACTGGAATGGTGTAGTATGGAAAGTCCTGAGCTCACATACTGGAATGGTGTAGTATGGAAAGACCTGAGCTCTCATACTGGAATGGTGTAGTATGGAAAGACCTGAGCTCTCATACTGGAATGGTGTAGTGTGGAAAGACCTGAGCTCCCATACTGGAATGGTGTAGTGTGGAAAGACCTGAGCTCTCATACTGGAATGGTGTAGTGTGGAAAGACCAGAGCTCTCATACTGGAATGGTGTAGTGTGGAAAGACCTGAGCTCTCATACTGGAATGGTGTAGTATGGAAAGACCTGAGCTCTCATACTGCAATGGTGTAGTATGGAAAGACCTGAGCTCACATACTGGAAGGTGTAGTTTGGAAAGACCTGAGCTCCCATACTGGAATGGTATAGTATGGAAAGACCTGAGCGCCCATACTGGAATGGTGTAGTTTGGAAAGACCTGAGCTCCCATCCTGGAATGGTGTTGTATGGAAAGACCTGACCTCACATACTGGAATGATGTAGTATGGAAAGACCTGAGCTCCCATACTGGAATGGTGTTGTATGGAAAGACCTGAGCTCCCATACTGGAATGGTGTAGTGTGGAAAGACCTGAGCTCTCATACTGGAATGGTGTAGTATGGAAAGACCTGAGCTCCCATACTGGAATGGTGTAGTGTGGAAAGACCTGAGCTCCCATACTGGAATGGTGTAGTATGGAAAGACCTGAGCTCCCATACTGGAATGGTGTAGTATGGAAAGACCTGAGCTCACATACTGGAATGGTGTAGTATGGAAAGACCTGAGCTCTCATACTGCAATGGTGTAGTATGGAAAGACCTGAGCTCCCATACTGGAATGGTGTTGTATGGAAAGACCTGAGCTCTCATACTGCAATGGTGTAGTATGGAAAGACCTGAGCTCCCATACTGGAATGGTGTTGTATGGAAAGACCTGAGCTCTCATACTGCAATGGTGTAGTATGGAAAGACCTGAGCTCCCATACTGGAATGGTGTAGTGTGGAAAGACCTGAGCTCCCATACTGGAATGGTGTAGTATGGAAAGACCTGAGCTCTCATACTGGACTGGTGTAGTATGGAAAGACCTGAGCTCTCATACTGCAATGGTGTAGTATGGAAAGACCTGAGCTCCCATACTGGAATGGTGTAGTATGGAAAGACCTCAGGTCACATACTGGAATGGTGTAGTATGGAAAGACCTGAGCTCCCATACTGGAATGGTGTAGTATGGAAAGACCTGAGCTCTCATACTGGAATGGTGTAGTATGGAAAGACCTCAGGTCACATACTGGAATGGTGTAGTATGGAAAGACCTGAGCTCCCATACTGGAATGGTGTAGTGTGGAAAGACCTGAGCTCACATACTGGAATGGTGTAGTATGGAAAGACCTGAGCTCACATACTGGAATGGTGTAGTATGGAAAGACCTGAGCTCCCATACTGGAATGGTGTAATATGGAAAGACCTGAGCTCTCATACTGGAATGTTGTAGTCTGGAAAGACCTGAGCTCTCATACTGCAATGGTGTAGTATGGAAAGACCTGAGCTCCCACACTGGAATGGTGTAGTATGGAAAGACCTGAGCTCCCATACTGGAATGGTGTAGTATGGAAAGACCTGAGCTCTCATACTGGAATGGTGTAGTATGGAAAGACCTGAGCTCCCATACTGGAATGGTGTAGTATGGAAAGACCTGAGCTCCCATACTGGAATGGTGTAGTATGGAAAGACCTGAGCTCTCATACTGGAATGGTGTAGTATGGAAAGACCTGTGCTCCCATACTGGAATGTTGTAGTATGGAAAGACCTGAGCTCCCATACTGGAATGGTGTAGTATGGAAAGACCTGTGCTCCCATACTGCAATGGTGTAGTGTGGAAAGACCTGAGCTCTCATACTGCAATGGTGTTGTATGGAAAGACCTGAGCTCCCATACTGGAATGGTGTAGTATGGAAAGACCTGAGCTCTCATACTGGAATGGTGTAGTATGGAAAGACCTGAGCTCTCATACTGGAATGTTGTAGTATGGAAAGACCTGTGCTCCCATACTGGAATGGTGTAGTATGGAAAGACCTGAGCTCTCATACTGCAATGGTGTAGTATGGAAAGACCTGAGCTCTCATACTGCAATGGTGTAGTATGGAAAGACCTGAGCTCACATACTGGAATGGTGTAGTATGGAAAGACCTGAGCTCCCATACTGGCATGGTATAGTATGGAAAGACCTGAGCGCCCATACTGGAATGGTGTAGTATGGAAAGACCTGAGCTCCCATACTGGAATGGTGTTGTATGGAAAGACCTGACCTCACATACTGGAATGATGTAGTATGGAAAGACCTGAGCTCCCATACTGGAATGGTGTTGTATGGAAAGACCTGAGCTCCCATACTGGAATGGTGTAGTATGGAAAGACCTGAGCTCTCATACTGGAATGGTGTAGTATTGAAAGACCTGAGCTCCCATACTGGAATGGTGTAGTATGGAAAGACCTGAGCTCACATACTGGAATGGTGTAGCGTGGAAAGACCTGAGCTCTCATACTGGAATGGTGTAGTATGGAAAGACCTGAGCTCCCATACTGGAATGGTGTAGTATGGAATGACCTGAGCTCCTATACTGGAATGTTGTAGTTTGGAAGTCCTGAGCTCTCATACTGGAATGGTGTAGTATGGAAAGACCTGAGCTCCCATACTGGAATGGTGCAGTGTGGAAAGACCTGAGCTCTCATACTGGAATGGTGTAGTATGGAAAGACCTGAGCTCCCATACTGGAATGGTGTAGTGTGGAAAGACCTGAGCTCCCATACTGGAATGGTGTAGTATGGAAAGACCTGAGCTCTCATACTGGAATGGTGCAGTGTGGAAAGTCCTGAGCTCCCATACTGGAATGGTGTAGTATGGAAAGACCTGAGCTCCCATACTGGAATGGTGTAGTATGGAAAGACCTGAGCTCACATACTGGAATGGTGTAGTATGGAAAGACCTGAGCTCCCATACTGGAATGGTGTAGTATGGAAAGACCTGAGCTCCCATACTGGAATTGTGTAGTATGGAAAGACCTGAGCTCCCATACTGGAATGGTGTAGTATGGAAAGTCCTGAGCTCACATACTGGAATGGTGTAGTATGGAAAGACCTGAGCTCTCATACTGGAATGGTGTAGTATGGAAAGACCTGAGCTCTCATACTGGAATTGTGTAGTATGGAAAGACCTGAGCTCCCATACTGGAATGGTGTAGTATGGAAAGACCTGAGCTCCCATACTGGAATTGTGTAGTATGGAAAGACCTGAGCTCCCATACTGGAATGGTGTAGTATGGAAAGACCTGAGCTCACATACTGGAATGGTGTAGTATGGAAAGACCTGAGCTCCCATACTGGAATGGTGTAGTATGGAAAGACCTGAGCTCCCATACTGGAATGGTGTAGTATGGAAAGACCTGAGCTCCCATACTGGAATGGTGTAGTGTGGAAAGACCTGAGGTCTCACACTGGAATGGTGTAGTATGGAAAGACCTGAGCTCACATACTGGAATGGTGTAGTGTGGAAAGACCTGAGGTCTCACACTGGAATGGTGTAGTATGGAAAGACCTGAGCTCCCATACTGGAATGGTGTAGTATGGAAAGACCTGAGCTCCCATACTGGAATGGTGTAGTGTGGAAAGACCTGAGCTCCCATACTGGAATGGTGTAGTGTGGAAAGACCTGAGCTCCCATACTGGAATGGTGTAGTGTGGAAATACCTGAGCTCTCATACTGGAATGGTGTAGTATGGAAAGACCTGAGCTCTCATACTGGAATGGTGTAGTATGGAAAGACCTGAGCTCCGATACTGGAATGGTGTAGTATGGAAAGACCTGAGCTCCGATACTGGAATGGTGTAGTGTGGAAAGACCTGAGCTCCCATACTGGAATTGTGTAGTATGGAAAGACCTGAGCTCTCATACTGGAATGGTGTAGTGTGGAAAGACCTGAGCTCACATACTGGAATGGTGTAGTATGGAAAGACCTGAGCTCACATACTGGAATGGTGTAGTATGGAAAGACCTGAGCTCCGATACTGGAATGGTGTAGTGTGGAAAGACCTGAGCTCCCATACTGGAATTGTGTAGTATGGAAAGACCTGAGCTCCCATACTGGAATGGTGTAGTGTGGAAAGACCTGAGCTCTCATGCTGGAATGGTGTAGTGTGGAAAGACCTGAGCTCTCATACTGGGATTGTGTAGTATGGAAAGACCTGAGCTCCCATACTGGAATGGTGTAGTGTGGAAAGACCTGAGCTCCCATACTGGAATTGTGTAGTGTGGAAAGACCTGAGCTCCCATACTGGAATTGTGTAGTATGGAAAGACCTGAGCTCCCATACTGGAATGGTGTAGAATGGAAAGACCTGAGCTCTCATACTGGAATGGTGTAGTATGGAAAGACCTGAGCTCCCATACTGGAATGGTGTAGTATGGAAAGACCTGAGCTCCCATACTGGAATGGTGTAGTATGGAAAGACCTGAGCTCTCATACTGGAATGGTGTAGTGTGGAAAGACCTGAGCTCCTATACTGGAATGGTGTAGTATGGAAAGACCTGAGCTCACATACTGGAAGGTGTAGTATGGAAAGACCTGAGCTCCCATACTGCAATGGTGTAGTATGGAAAGACCTGAGCTCCCATACTGGAATGGTGTAGTATGGAAAGACCTGAGCTCCCATACTGGAATGGTGTAGTATGGAAGTCCTGAGCTCTCATACTGGAATGGTGTAGTATGGAAAGACCTGAGCTCCCATGCTGGAATGGTGTAGTAGGGAAAGACCTGAGCTCACATACTGGAAGGTGTAGTATGGAAAGACCTGAGCTCCCATACTGGAATGGTGTAGTATGGAAAGACCTGAGCTCCCATACTGGAATGGTGTAGTTTGGAAAGACCTGAGCTCCCATACTGGAATGGTGTAGTTTGGAAAGACCTGAGCTCCCATACTGGAATGGTGTAGTATGGAAAGACCTGAGCTCCCATACTGGAATGGTGTAGTATGGAAAGACCTGAGCTCCCATACTGGAATGGTGTAGTTTGGAAAGACCTGAGCTCCCATACTGGAATGGTGTAGTTTGGAAAGACCTGAGCTCCCATACTGGAATGGTGTAGTATGGAAAGACCTGAGCTCCCATACTGGAATGGTGTAGTATGGAAAGACCTGAGCTCCCATACTGGAATGGTGTAGTTTGGAAAGACCTGAGCTCCCATACTGGAATGGTGTAGTTTGGAAAGACCTGAGCTCCCATACTGGAATGGTGTAGTATGGAAAGACCTGAGCTCCCATACTGGAATGGTGCAGTGTGGAAAGACCTGAGCTCACATACTGGAAGGTGTAGTATGGAAAGTCCTGACCTCACATACTGGAATGGTGTAGTATGGAAAGTCCTGAGCTCTCATACTGGAATGGTGTAGTATGGAAAGTCCTGAGCTCCCATACTGGAATGGTGTAGTATGGAAAGACCTGAGCTCACATACTGGAATGGTGTAGTATGGAAAGACCTGAGCTCACATACTGGAAGGTGTAGTATGGAAAGACCTGAGCTCCCATACTGGAAGGTGTAGTATGGAAAGACCTGAGCTCCCATACTGGAATGATATAGTATGGAAAGACCTGAGCTCCCATACTGGAAGGTGTAGTATGGAAAGACCTGAGCTCCCATACTGGAATGGTGTAGTGTGGAAAGACCTGAGCTCCCATACTGGAATGGTGTAGTGTGGAAAGACCTGAGCTCCCATACTGGAATGGTATAGTATGGAAGTCCTGAGCTCTCATACTGGAATGGTGCAGTATGGAAAGATCTGAGCTCCCATACTGGAATGGTGTAGTATGGAAAGTCCTGAGCTCCCATACTGGAATGGTGTAGAATGGAAAGACCTGAGCTCCCATACTGGAATGGTGTAGTATGGAAAGACCTGAGCTCCCATACTGGAATGGTGTAGTATGGAAAGACCTGAGCTCTCATACTGGAATGGTGTAGTGTGGAAAGACCTGAGCTCCCATACTGGAATGGTGCAGTATGGAAAGACCTGAGCTCACATACTGGAATGGTGTAGTACGGAAAGACCTGAGCTCCCATACTGGAATTGTGTAGTATGGAAAGACCTGAGCTCCCATACTGGAATGGTGCAGTATGGAAAGACCTGAGCTCCCATACTGGAATGGTGTAGTACGGAAAGACCTGAGCTCCCATACTGGAATGGTGTAGTATGGAAAGACCTGAGCTCCCATACTGGAATTGTGTAGTATGGAAAGACCTGAGCTCCCATACTGGAATGGTGTAGTATGGAAAGACCTGAGCTCTCATACTGGAATGGTGTCGTATGGAAAGACCTGAGCTCCCATACTGGAATGGTGTAGTATGGAAAGACCAGAGCTCTCACACTGGAATGGTGTAGTGTGGAAAGACCTGAGCTCCCATACTGGAATTGTGTAGTATGGAAAGACCTGAGCTCCCATACTGGAATGGTGTAGTGTGGAAAGACCTGAGCTCTCATACTGGAATGGTGTAGTATGGAAAGACCTGAGCTCCCATACTGGAATGGTGTAGTATGGAAAGACCTGAGCTCTCATACTGGAATGGTGTAGTATGGAAAGACCTGAGCTCCCATACTGGAATGGTGTAGTATGGAAAGACCTGAGCTCCCATACTGGAATGGTGTAGTATGGAAAGACCTGAGCTCCCATACTGGAATGATGTAGTATGGAAAGACCTGAGCTCCCATACTGGAATGGTGTAGTTTGGAAAGACCTGAGCTCCCATACTGGAATGGTGTAGTGTGGAAAGACCTGAGCTCACATACTGGAATGGTGTAGTTTGGAAAGACCTGAGCTCCCATACTGGAATGGTGTAGTGTGGAAAGACCTGAGCTCCCATACTGGAATGGTGTAGTGTGGAAAGACCTGAGCTCTCATACTGGAATGGTGTAGTATGGAAAGACCTGAGCTCCCACACTGGAATGGTGTAGTATGGAAAGAACTGAGCTCTCATACTGGAATGGTGTAGTGTGGAAAGAGCTGAGCTCACATACTGGAATGGTGTAGTATGGAAAGACCTGAGCTCTCATACTGGAATGGTGTAGTGTGGAAAGACCTGAGCTCCCATACTGGAATGGTGTAGTATGGAAAGACCTGAGCTGTCATACTGGAATAGTGTAGTATGGAAAGACCTGAGCTCTCATACTGGAATGGTGTAGTATGGAAAGACCTGAGCTCTCATACTGGAATGGTGTAGTATGGAAAGAACTGAGCTCACATACTGGAATGGTGTAGTATGGAAAGACCTGAGCTCCCATACTGGAATGGTGTAGTATGGAAAGACCTGAGCTCCCATGCTGGAATGGTGTAGTATGGAAAGACCTGAGCTCTCATACTGGAATGGTGTAGTATGGAAAGACCTGAGCTCCCATACTGGAATGGTGTAGTATGGAAAGACCTGAGCTCACATACTGGAATGTTGTAGTATGGAAAGACCTGAGCTCCCATACTGGAATGGTGTAGTGTGGAAAGACCTGAGCTCACATACTGGAATGGTGTAGTATGGAAAGACCTGAGCTCCCATACTGGAATGGTGTAGTGTGGAAAGACCTGAGCTCACATACTGGAATGGTGTAGTATGGAAAGACCTGAGCTCACATACTGCAATGGTGTAGTATGGAAAGACCTGAGCTCCCATACTGGAATGGTGTAGTATGGAAAGACCTGAGCTCACATACTGGAATGTTGTAGTTTGGAAAGACCTGAGCTCCCATACTGGAATGGTGCAGTGTGGAAAGACCTGAGTTCCCATACTGGAATGGTGTAGTATGGAAAGACCTGAGCTCCCATCCTGGAATGGTGTAGTATGGAAAGACCTGAGCTCCCATCCTGGAATGGTGTAGTGTGGAAAGACCTGAGCTCCCATACTGGAATGGTGTAGTATGGAAAGACCTGAGCTCCCATACTGGAATGGTGTAGTATGGAAAGACCGGAGCTCTCATACTGGGATGGTGTAGTATGGAAAGTCCTGAGCTCCCATACTGGAATGGTGTAGTGATGGAAAGACCTGAGCTCTCATACTGGAATGGTGGTTTGTGGAAAGACCTGAGCTCTCATATTGGAATGATGTATTGTGGAAAGACCTGAGCTCTCATACTGGAATGGTGTAGTATGGAACGACCTGAGCTCCCATACTGGAATGGTGTAGTATGGAAAGACCTGAGCTCCCATACTGGAATGGTGCAGTGTGGAAAGACCTGAGCTCCCATACTGGGATGGTGTAGTGTGGAAAGACCTGAGCTCTCATACTGGAATGGTGCAGTGTGGAAAGACCTGAGCTCCCATACTGGAATGGTGCAGTGTGGAAAGACCTGAGCTCCCATACTGGGATGGTGTAGTATGGAAAGACCTGAGCTCTCATACTGGAATGGTGCAGTGTGGAAAGACCTGAGCTCCCATACTGGAATGGTGTAGTATGGAAAGACCTGAGCTCCCATACTGGAATGGTGTAGTATGGAAAGACCTGAGCTCCCATACTGGAATGGTGTAGTATGGAAAGACCTGAGCTCCCATACTGGAATGGTGTATTGTGGAAAGACCTGAGTTCTCATACTGGAATGGTGTAGTATGGAAAGACCTGAGCTCTCATACTGGAATGGTGTAGTTTGGAAGGACCTGAGCTCTCAGACTGGAATGGTGTAGTGTGGAAAGACCTGAGCTCTCATACTGGAATGGTGTAGTATGGAAGGACCTGAGCTCTCATACTGGAATGGTGTAGTATGGAAAGACCTGAGCTCTCAGACTGGAATGGTGTAGTATGGAAGGACCTGAGCTCTCATACTGGAATGGTGTAGTATGGAAGGACCTGAGCTCTCATACTGGGATGGTGCAGTATGGAAAGACCTGAGCTCTCATACTGGAATGGTGTAGTATGGAAAGACCTGAGCTCTCATACTGGAATGGTGTAGTGTGGAAAGACCTGAGCTCCCATGCTGGAATGGTGTAGTATGGAAAGACCTGAGCTCCCATACTGGAATGGTGCAGTATGGAAAGCCCTGAGCTCTCATACTGGAATGCTGTAGTATGGAAAGACCTGAGCTCTCATACTGGAATGGTGTAGTGTGGAAAGACCTGAGCTCTCATACTGGAATGGTGTAATGTGGAGAGACCTGAGCTCCCATACTGGAATGGTGTAGTATGGAAAGACCTGAGCTCTCATACTGGAATGGTGCAGTGTGGAAAGACCTGAGCTCCCATACTGGAATGGTGTAGTATGGAAGGACCTGAGCTCTCATACTGGAATAGTGTAGCATGGAAAGACCTGAGCTCCCATACTGGAATGCTATAGTATGGAAAGACCTGAGCTCTCATACTGGAATGGTGTAGTATGGAAAGACCTGAGCTCCCATACTGGAATGGTGTAGTATGGAAAGACCTGAGCTCTCATACTGGATTGGTGTATTATGGAAAGTCCTGAGCTCTCATACTGGAATGGTGTAGTGTGGTAAGTCCTGAGCTCTCATACTGGAATGGTGTGGTGTGGAGATGCCAGTGTTGGACTGGGGTGGGCAAATGTAAAAAGTCACACAACACCAGGTTATAGTCCAACAGCTTTATTTGAAATCACAAGCTTTTGGAGCGCTGCTCCTTCTTCAGGTGAAGTGGAGAAATGCATAAAGACACAGCTTATATAGTCAGAGAATCATGTCAGATGTTTACAGGTAACCTTTCCAACTGCCATTTATCACACCTCGGCAGAGAGATAATCACAGCATTCAAAGGCGTGAATGGTGTCCAAACAGGTCAGTCAGGGAAACATTACATCAAAGAACAATGAGGTGGGGTCACAAGGGGTCAAATATTGCAGATGCTGGGGTCTGTCTGAAAAACAAAAAAACAGACAAAAAACATTTTTTTTGGCTGGAAATCACAGCAGGTCCGGCCGCATCTGTGTAGAGAGAACAAGCCAATGTCGACTCGAGTCTGGATGACCCTGCGTCAGGTGGGGTTACATGTAGCGTGACATGAACCCAAGATCTCGGTTGAGGCCGTCCTCATGTGTGCGGAACTTGGCTATCAGTTTCTGCTCGACGATTTTGCGTTGTCATGTGTCTCGAAGGCCACCTTGGAGAATGCTTACCCGAAGATCGGAGGCTGAATGTCCTTGACTGCTGAAGTGTTCCCCGACTGGGAGGGAACACTCCTGCCTGGTGATTGTTGTGCGGTGTCCGTTCATCCGTTGTCGCAGTGTCTGCATGGTCTCGCCGATGTACCATGCTCCAGGGCATCCTTTCCTGCAACGTATGTGGTAGACAACGTTGGCCGAGTCACATGAGTATGTACCATGTACCTGGTGGGTGGTGTCATCACGTGTGATGATGGTATCTGTGTTGATGATCTGGCATGTCTTGCAGAGGTTGCTGTGGCAGGGTTGTGTGGTGTCGTGGTCGCTGTTCTCCTGAAAGCTGGGTAATTTGCTGCAAACGATGCTCTGTTTGAGGTTAGGCGGCTGTTTGAAAGCGAGTAGTGGAGGCGTGGGGATGGCCTTAGCGAGGTGTTCATCGTCATCAATGACATGTTGAAGGCTGCGAAGAACATGGCGTAGTTTCTCCACTCCGGGGAAGTACTGGACGACGAAGGGTACTCTGTTGGTTGTGTCCCGTGTTTGTCTTCTGAGGAGGTCTATGCGATTTTTCGCTGTGGCCCGTCGGAACTGTCGATCGACGAGTCGAGTGTCATATCCAGTTCTTACAAGGGCGTCTTTCAGTGTCTGTAGGTGTCCATCGCGTTCCTCCTCGTCTGAGCAGATCCTGTGTATTCGCAGGGCTTGTCCATAGGGGATGGCTTCTTTAACGTGGTTAGGGTGGAAGCTGGAGAAGTGAAGCATCGTGAGGTTGTCCATGGGCTTGCAGTAGAGTGAAGTGCTGAGGTGTCCGTCTTTGATGGAGATTCGTGTGTCCAAGAATGAGACTGATTCTGAGGAGTAGTCCATGGTGAGTTTGATGGTGGGATGGAACTTGTTGATGTTATCGTGTAGTCTTTTCAGTGATTCTTCGCCGTGGGTCCATAGGAAGAAAATGTCGTCGATGTATCTGGTGTATAGCGTTGGTTGGAGATCCTGTGCAGCGAAGAAGTCTTGCTCGAACTTGTGCATGAAGATGTTTGCATATTGGGGTGCGAATTTGGTCCCCATGGCTGTTCCATGTGTTTGGGTAAAGAACTGGTTGTCGAAGGTGAAGACATTGTGGTCAAGGATGAAACGAATGAGTTGTAGGATGGCGTCTGGAGATTGGCTGTTGTTGGTGTTGAGTACTGAGGCTGTCGCAGCGATGCCGTCATCGTGGGGGATACTGGTGTAGAGTGCCGAGACGTCCATCGTGGCGAGGAGTGTTCCTGGTTCAACTGGTCCGTGGGTGCTGAGCTTCTGTAAGAAGTCTGTAGTGCCGCGACAGAAGCTGGGGGTTCCCTGTACGATGGGTTTCAGGATGCCCTCGACATATCCAGAGAGGTTCTCACACAGGGTTCCGTTGCCTGATGCAATAGGACGTCCAGGTGTGTTGGCTTTGTGTATCTTTGGGAGGCAGTAGAAGTCTCCCACGCGGGGAGTACGTGGGATGAGAGCATGCAGGATGCTTTGAAGGTCTGGATCGAAGGTTTTGATCAGTCTGTTGAGTTGGCGGGTGTGTTCTTTGGTCGGATCTGCGGGTAACTGTCTGTAGTGTTCCTGGTTGTCCAGTTGTCGGTATACTTCTTTGCAATAGTCCGTTCTGTTCTGTATGACGATGGCACCTCCTTTGTCTGCTGGTTTGATGACGATGTTGCGGTTGGTCTTGAGAGCGTGGATGGCGTTGCGTTGTGCTCGGGTGACATTCTGGACTGTCTTGTGAGTGCGGCTGATGAATCTGGCGTTGATGCATCTCCTGACAGCTTGAGCATACATGTCAAGCTTAGGGCAGCGACCCTCCGGAGGGGTCCAATTTGACTCTTTCTTCTTCGGTCGCTGCACTGCAGATCCCTCTGTCTGCTGTTCCGGATCATTGATTGTCTCATTGGGTTCGCTGCTGACATCTTGGGATTTGTGGAAGAATTCCCGGAGCCTCATTCTCCTGATGAATTCCTCTGTGTCTGCCGCGAGACCGATGGGGTCCATTTTGGTGGTGGGGCAGAAATTGAGCCCTCGGCTGAGAACTTCAATTTCGTCTGGTTGAAGGGTGTGGTCGGACAGGTTGACGATGGATTTCCCTGTGGTTTCAACCATGGTACCGGGGGAGGCTTGGTTGCTGCTGCTGGTGATGCCAAGTTTCTCAAGCTTCCTGTTCTTGGTGTGCATGTAGGTAGCGTAGTTCCGTTGCCTTGTTTGTTTGGCGGTGTCTCGTAGCTGGTCTGCTGCATCCTGAGCACAGGCTGAGAACATGGACTCTATCTCGGTTTCGAGGTTGCGGCGTCTGCTGTAGAGCTGGTGTACGAGATGGTTGAGGAGTGTGCGAGAGGTACGACGGCAGAGTCTCTCAGCGCAGTCTGTGTTGTAGGTCGACTTGAGTGGGTTAGTGATCTGTAGTCCTTTCGGGATCTTGTCTGCTTTCTTGCACCTCTGCAGAAACTTGATGTCTGTGTCGATATGCGCGATCTTCTTGGAGATCCTCTCCACTTTGAGCCGGCAGTTTGTGGTGTCGATAGTAGCCATGGTGTGGAGATGCCAGAGTTGGACTGGGGTGGACAAATGTAAAAAGTCACACAACACCAGGTTATAGTCCAACAGCTTTATTTGAAATCACAAGCTTTCGGAGCGCTGCTCCTTCTTCAGGTGAAGTGGAGAAATGCATAAAGACACAGCTTATATAGTCAGAGAATCATGTCAGATGTTTACAGGTAACCTTTCCAACTGCCATTAATCACACCTCGGCAGAGAGATAATCACAGCAGTCAAAGGTGTGAATGGTGTCCAAACAGGTCAGTCAGGGAAACATTACATCAAAGAACAATGAGGTGGGGTCACAAGGGGTCAAATATTGCAGATGCTGGGGTCTGTAAGAAAAACAAAAAAACAGACAAAAAACATTTTTTTTTTTTGGGCTGGAAATCACAGCAGGTGTCCACCCCAGTCCAACTCCGGCATCTCCACACCATTAGTTCATTAAATAAGCATCGCAGTAGGAAGCAGCATCAACTGGAAGATGGCTGCGTGGAAGACGTGCATTTTCTTCAATGGGTTGCAAAATAAAATATTTTCGACGGTTAAAATTGCTTTCACGGTTCCAAGAGCGTTAAATAACGTAGTATTCTCCTCTGGCTTAGGCCTCTCGTAATGTCATAATGGGGTGAAGTGCTCGTTATACTTTCTGCTTGAAACTTTGTTTGATTGTAGCTTTGAATCTCGGCAGAGGAACCGAAAGGCAGCAGTTCAAATTAAGTAAAAACCGATTATTTGGGACGACGTCCTCGGTGCCGTAAATTGGCAAGATTCGAACCTGCGCGGGAAAACCCCAATGGATTTCTAGTCCATCGCCTTAACCACTCGGCCACGACTACCCTGACAGTGGTTTGGACCCACGCAGCTTCTCATTTGCTTCGAAATCGGTGCCTCTGCTGTGAACACTCTGGCACATAATCACATGGGCTCATGTGGAATAATTCCAATTGCAAACATTTTCGTGTCTATTTCTGTGGCGCAATGGGCCAGCACGTTTGGCTGTTAACTGAAAGGTTGGTGGTTTCGAGCCCACCCAGAGACGTGAGTAACTTTTAATTTTTGCAAACTCATCTATTGTTTAAAAATGGAGTCTTTGATTCCGTGAAATGAACAGTGGTGAGCATACTGCTGCTGCCTTCCTGTTTCCAATGGGAACAATCGCTTCATCGATCAGTCTTCTGCCAGGCTGCATGGATATTCTACATCCCTTATACCAATACTCCAAGTGCAGCGTTCTTGCATTAAAATCCAGCAGGAAAATCGGCCACAGTGGATAATCCATTCTGAAAACCCTTTTCTACACTTTCCTCAGGTTTACACAGACATGGATTAGAATGGAAAGCTTGAAACTATTACAATTGCCAGAGAACTTCAGCTTCCTTGCATCGCCCTGCACCCTGATCACATGACAACAACCAACCAATCACATAGAGCGGCGCGAGAACACCCCCATTGAATGTGTCCAATCAGGGCCTGAGGATTGAACTGCTCTGTCACATGCAGTTCCAGTAAGTTGGAGGACTCAGCTGTGACCGGATGACTTGTTGCTGTCACTAGCGCCGCGGCCGAGAAGCGAGCAGCCCCTGCAATCTCTTGTTTTCAGCCAAATGCCAGAGGTATGAATTTCTAATGATAAAATCTTTGACGCTAACTGATTTGGTTGCTGTATTTGAATGCGGTTTAGTGCCTCGCACGGGCCTTGTGATTTTCTTTTTGAGTACGGTTTGCAGTGTGTGATCGCTTAACATTTTGAGACTGAAATTAAATGCAATATCTGATTCAAATTGTTGCTTCATATGGCGTTCGGTCAAATTGAGGAAATTCGACACTACGAACGGGATTCAAATCGCCTTTTCTCTTGTGTGCTGCTTTTGTCACTTTGTACGGCCGCGTGCCTCAGGGAATGTGGTTGGAGAATAAATCTTTGGCTGCATTGTTTTTCCTGCTGGTTGTCCATCCAGCTAAACATAGTTTTCTGTGGTGAAATGAATTCAGCAGACGCTACGAAGGAAGAACATATAAATTCTTTCATGGCTTGACTGGGCGGATTCTGAGAGGTTGTTTACCCTGGCTGTGGAGCCCGAACTCGGGGTCAATGTTTCAGAATAAGGGGCCGGCCATTTAAGATTGAGATGAGGAGAAATTGCTTCATTGTAAGGGTTGTGTATCTTTGCAGTTTTCTAACGCAGAGGGCTGTGGTGGTTCAGTCGTTGAGTACATTCCTAACGGAGATGGATATGTACATTACGGAAATCAAGGTATATGGGGCTAGGTCGGTAATTTTCAGTTGAGGTAGAGGATCAGCCATGATCTTATTGAATGGCGGAGCATGATCGAGGGCCGCATGGCCAAATCCTGCTCCTATTCCTTATGATCTAATGTACCGATTTAGGCCGGCGGTGTTGAGAACTGTGGCTCGTCTGGCTTAGTTCATTAAATAAGCATCGCAGTAGGAAGCAGCATCAACTGGAAGATGGCTGCGCGGAAGACGTGCATTTTCTTCAATGGGTTGCAAAATAAAATATTTTCGACGGTTAAAATTGCTTTGACGGTTTCAAGAGCGTTAAATAACGTCGTGTTCTCCTTAGGCTTAGGCCTCTCGTAATGTCATAATGGGGTGAAGTGCTTGTTCTACTTTCTGCTTGAAACGTTGTTTGATTGGAGCTTTGAATCTCGGCAGAGGAACCGAAAGGCAGCAGTTCAAATTAAGTAAAAACCGATCATTTGGGACGACGTCCTCTGTGCCGTAGTCGGCAGTTATTCGAACCTGCGCGGGGAAACCCCAATGGATTTCTAATCCATCGCCTTAACCACTCGGCCACGACTACCCTGACAGTGGTTTGGACCCACGCAGCTTCTCATTTGCTTCGAAATCGGTGCCTCTGCTGTGAACACTCTGGCACATAATCACATGGGTTCATGTGGAATAATTCCAATTGCAAACATTTTCGTGTCTGTCTCTGTGGCGCAATGGGCCAGCGCGTTCGGCTGTTAACTGAAAGGTTGGTGGTTCGAGCCCACCCAGAGACGTGAGTAAATTTTAATTTTTGCAAACTCATCTATTGTTTAAAAATGGAGTCTTTGATTCCGTGAAATGAACAGTGGTGAGCATACTGCTGCTGCCTTCCTGTTTCCAATGGGAACAATCGCTTCATCGATCAGTCTTCTGCCAGGCAGCATGGATATTCTACATCCCTTATACCAATACTCCAAGTGCAGCGTTCTTGCATTAAAATCCAGCAGGAAAATCGGCCACAGTGGATAATCCATTCTGAAAACCCTTTTCTACACTTTCCTCAGGTTTACACATACATGGATTAGAATGGAAAGCTTGAAACTATTACAATTGCCAGAGAACTGCAGCTTCCTTGCATCGCTCCGCACCCTGAACACGTGACAACAACCAACCAATCACATAGAGCGGCGCGAGAACACCCCCATTGAATGTGTCCAATCAGGGCCTGAGGATTGAACTGCTCCGTCACAAGCAGTTCCAGTACGTTGGAGGACTCAGCTGTGAGCGGATGACTTGTTGCTGTCGCTCGCGCCGCGGCCGAGAAGCGAGCAGCCCCTGCAATCTCTTGTTTTCAGCCAAATGTTAGAGGTATGAATTTCTAATGACAAAATCTTTGACGCTAACTGATTTGGTTGCTGTATTTGAATGCGGTTTAGTGCCTCGCACGGGCCTTGTGATTTTCTTTTTGCGTACGGTTTGCAGTGTGTGATCGCTTAACATTTTGAGACTGAAATTAAATGCAATATCTGATTCAAATTGTTGCTTCATATGGCGTTCGGTCAAATTGAGGCCATTCGACACTACGAACGGGGTTCAAATCGCCTTTTCTCTCGTGTGCTGCTTTTGTCCCTTTAAACGGCCACATGCTTGTCACAAATTCTTGGACGCGAGCTGGTTTGGTTCCTGTGTTTGAACATTAATAAAAAGATACAAAAGCAAAATACTGCGGATGATGGAAATCTGAAATAAATAAATAAAATGCTGGAAATACTCAGCACTTCAGGCAGCATCTGTGGAGAGAGAAACAGAGTTAAGGTTTCAGGTTGAAGACCCTTCGTCAGAACTGGAATAAGCTGGAGACCGATGTTTCTTGTAACACACCGATTGTAAATTTAATTCATAATTTATCCCAAAATCAACAGCACGAATAAAACTGATGAGCTGATAATTAACACATTGCTGCTTGTGGGACATTTTATGCACAACTTGGCTGCAGCGTTTCCAACATTACAACAATAACTACACTTCAAAATACTTCATTGGTTGTAAAGCGCTCTGGGACATCCTGAGGAGCTGAAAGGCACTAAGGCAATGCAAGTCTGAGCAGAGCGTGCGAGCATGAGGGGAAACATTGCAAGTTGACAACAAATAATATCGTGGCAACCGTCGGCAGAATGTCAGTGAGAGGAAAGATATCGTGTTTGAGTGAAGAAATAAACCATGGTAGAAAGAAAGATAATCATTTCCATAGGGACATATTGCAGAATGTTGCCAATTGTTTTAATAAAATTCAGAGCATAGCCGGCACATTTGATCTTCCTTCTACTGCTCTCACAACTGAACTATTCCTGCCGCATTGAGACTGAAATTTACCATTAGTATAAGAGGAGAGAATATTAGGGGATATTTGCCCTCCTAATCAAAAGTTCCTCAGACTAATGGAATTTAAACAACATCTGACCCTCATCCTGATCACGGAGACCAGCTCACCACCTGTTTATAGATAATGAATATTCCCTTAACCTTGTCTTAATGTAAAGTTCACTGTCTGGCTAGGTCAGGTTGAGAATATATTCTTGTAATATTGATCTGATTGGAGCGCAGGAGCAGATGGGATCCGCTGTTCAACCGGGAAGTTTGGTAGGGCGAATGGGGAATTGGCTGAGAGATGGTGGGTTTGAGAGTGGCAGCAAGCATGGCGTGGTCAATAGATTGTAAATCTAGGGCAGGTACAGCACTGCTTAGATAGAGAATAAAGGTCCATCTACACTTGCGCATCAAACAATCCCAGGGCAGTTACAGCACGGGTTAGATACAGAGTAAAGCTCCCGCTACATTGTCCCACCAAACACTCCCAGGTCAGGCACAGCACCGGATACATACAGAGAAAAGCTACCTCTACACGGTACCATCAAATACTCCCAGGGCATATACAGCACTGTTTAGATACAGAAGAAAGTTCTATCTACACTGCCCCATGAAACACTCCCAGGGCAGATACAGCATGGGTCAGGTACAGAGTAAAGCTCCCTCTACACTGTCCCATCAAACACTAGAATGGCAGGAACAGCACGGGTTAGATAGAAAGTAAAACACCCTCGGCACTATCTAATCAAACACTCCAATGGCAGGTACAGGACGAGGAAGATACAGAGTAAATCTCCCTCCACACTGTCACATCAAAGTCTCCAAGTGCAGGTACAGCACTGGTTAGACTCAGAGTAAAGCCCCTTATACACTGTCCCATCAAACACTCCCAGGGCAGGTACAACACGATTTAGATACAGAGTAAAGCTACCTCTACACTGTCCCATCAAACAATCTTAGGGAACGTACAGCACGGGTTAGATACAGAGTCAAGCTACCTCTACACTGCCAAATGAAACACTCCCACGCCAGGCACAGCACAGGCTAGAGAGAGAGTAAAGCTCCATCTATATTATCCCTTCAAAGAATCACTGGGCAGGTACAGAGCAGGTTAAATACAGCATAAAGCTTCATCTACACTGACTCATCAAACACTCCGAGGGCAGGTACAGCACAGGTCAGATACAGAGTGAAGTTCCATCTACACTGTCCCACCCAGCACTACCAGAGCAGCTACAGCACGTGTAAGATACAGCGTAAATCTCCCTCTACACGGTACCAAACACTCCCAGGGCAGGTACAGCACGGAAAAGATACAGAGTAAATCTCCCTCTACAATGTCCCATCAAACATTGGAATGGCAGGAACCACACAGGTTATATACAGCTTAAAAGTCCCTCGGCACTATCGAATTAAACACTCCAAGGACAGTTACAACACGGTGTAGATAAGGAGTAAATCACCCTCTACACTCTGCCAACAAACACTCCCAGGGCAGGTACAGCACGGGTTAGATAAAGAGTAAAGTTCCCTCTACACTGCCCCATCAATCACTCCCAGGGCAGGCACAGCACAGGCTAGATACAGAGTAAAGCTCCTATATTGTCCCATCAAAGAATCCCAGGGCAGACACAGCACAGGTTTGATACAGCAAAACGCTCCATCTACATTGTCCCATCAAAAACTCCTAGGGATGGTACAGCAAGGGTTAGACACAGAGTAAAGCACCCTCTACACTGTCGCATCAAAAACTGACAGGGCAGGTAGAGCGCGGGTTAGATACAGAGTAAAGCTCCTTCTACACTGTCCCATCAAACACTCCAAGGGCAGATACAGCAGAGGTTAGACACAGAGCAAAGTTCCCTCTACACTGTCCCATCAAACATTTACAGGGCAGGTAGAGCACGGGTTAGATATAGAGTAAAGCTCCTTCTACACTGTCAAATCAAACACTCCCAGGGCAGGTACAGCACGGAGTTAGATACAGAGTAAATCTCCCTCTACACTGTCCCATCAAACACTCCCAGGGCAGGTACAGCACGGGTTAGATACAGAGTTAAGCTCCCTCTACACTGTCCCATCAAACACTCCCAGGGCAGGTACAACACAATTTAGATACAGAGTAAAGCTCCCTCTACACTGTCCCATCAAAAACTCCCAGTGCAGGTACAGCACGAGGTTAGATACAGAGTAAAACTTCCACTACACTGTCCCATCAAACACTCCCAGGGATGGTACAGCACAGGTTTGAAACAGAGTAAAGCTCCCTCTGCACTCACCCACTAAACACTCCCAGGGTAGGTAATGCACAGGTTAGATACAGAGTAAATCTCCATCTACACTGTCCCATCAAAGAATCCAAGGACAGGTTCAGCATAGGTAAGATACAGAGTAAAGCTCCCTCGACACTATATCATCAAACACTTCCAGTGCAGGTATAGCACGGGTTAGATACAGAATAAAGCTCCCTCTACATTGCCCATCAAAGACTCCCAGAGCAGGTACAGCACGTGTTAGATACAGAGTAAAGCTCCCTCTACACTTTCCCACAAAGCACTCCCAGGGCAGGTGCAACACGGGTTAGATACAGAGATCAGCTCCCTCTACATTCTAACATCAAAAACTCCCAGGGCAGGTGCAGCACGGGTTAGACACAGAGTAAAGCTCCATCTAAACTGTCTCCTCAAACACTAACAGGCCAGGTACAGCACGGTAATATACAGAGTACAGCTCCCTCTACGTTGTCCCATCAAACAATTCCAGGGCATGTATAGCACGAGGTATATACAGAGTACATCTCCCTCAACACTGTCCCATTAAACAATCCCAGGGCAGGTGCAGGACGGCTTAGAGACAGAGGAAACCACCCTCTACACTGTCCCATGAAATAATCCCAGGGCAGGTACAGCACTCCTTAGATAGTGAATAAATCTCCATCTACACTGTCCCACAAAACACTCCGGGGTCAGGTACTGCACCGGATACATACAAAGAAAAGCTACCTCTAAACGGTACCATCAAATACTCACAGGGCAGGTACAGCACTGTTTAGATACAGAAGAAAGCTCCATCTACACTGCCCCATTAAACACTCCAAGGGCAGATATAGCAGGGGTCAGTTTCAGAGTAAAGATCCCTCTGCACTGTCCCATCAAAAACTAGAAAGGCAGGAACAGCATGGGTTAGGTACAGAGTAAAGCACCCTCGAAACTATCTAATCAAACACTGCAACGGCAGGTACAGCACGAAGAAGATACGGAGTAAATCTCTCTCCACACTGTCCTATCAAACACTCCAAGTGCAGGTACAGCACTGGTTAGACTCAGTGTAAAGCCCCTTATACACTGTCCCAACAAACACTCCCAGGGCAGGTACAACACGAATTAGATACAGAGTAAAGCTCCCTCTATACTGACCCATCAAACACTCCCAGGGCAGGTACAGCACAGATCAGATACAGAGTAAATTTCCACCTACACTGTCACATCCAACACTACTAGAACAGCTACAGCACATTTCAGATACAGCGTAAAGCTCCCTCTACACTGTACCATCACACACTCCCAGGGCGGGTACAGCACGGATAAGATACAGAGTGAAGCTCCCTCTACACTGTCACATCAAACATTGGAATGGCAGGAACTGCACGGGTTATATACAGGCTAAAACTCCCTCGACACTATCTAATCAAACACTCCAAGGCCAAATACAACACGGTGTAGATACAGAGTAAATCTCCCTCTACACTCTACCAACAAACTCTCCCAAGGCAGGTAAAGCACGGGTTAGATACAGAGTAAAGCTCCCTCTACACTGCCCCATCAAACACTCCCAGGGCAGGCACAGCACAGGCTAGATACAGAGTAAAGCTCCTTCTATATGGTCCCACCAAAGAATCCCAGGGCAAAAACAGCACAGGTTAGATACAGCAAAAAGCTCCATCTACATTGTCCCATCAAAAACTCCCAGGGATGGTACAGCAAGGGTTTGACTCAGAGTAAAGCACCCTCTACACTGTCCCATCAAACACTTACAGGGCAGGTGGAGTGCGGATTAGATACAGAGTAAAGCTCCTTCTACACTGTCAAATCAAACACTCCCAGGGCAGCTACAGCACGGGGTTAGATACAGAGTATATCTCCCTCTACAGTGTCCCATCAAACACTCCCAGGGCAGGTACAACACGATTTAGATAGAGGGGTCAAATTAAAAAACAGAACCTCAAGGGTAATAATCTCTGGGTTATTACCTGAGCCACGAGCGAATTTGGCTAGGATAAATAAAATTAAAGTGTTAAATGCGTGGCTCAAAGACTGGTGTGGGAGAAATGGGTTTTGCTTCTTGGGACACTGGCACCAGTACTGGGACAGGAGGGAGCTGTTCTGTTGGGATGGACTCCACTTGGCCAGTGCTGGGACTAGAGTCCTGGCGAATCATATAACTAGGGCTGTAGAGAGGGCTTTAAACTAATTAGTGGGGGGGAGGTTTCTAGAGAGCAAATAATAGAAATGACAACAGAGCAGGTCATAGAATTAGGTAGCAGTGGGGGAATTAAAAAACAGAATGTGTCAGGAAGGGACAGAAGGTATGGAGTAAAAAGTAAAGTACTAAAAAGGGAAAAAACAGGAACTAAGTGTTACAAAACATATTTGAAAGTTCTTTATCTGAATGCACGTAGCATTCGTAACAAAATGAATGAGTTAACGGCACAAATAATGACATATGGGTATGATCTTGTGGCCATTACAGAAACATGGCTGCAGGGTGACCATGACTGGGAAATAAACATACCAGGTTATTTAACAATCAGGAAGGACAGGCAGGAAGGGAGAGGAGGTGGGGTGGCTATGTTAATAAAGGAAGGAATCACTATAATACAGAGAAATGATATTGGGTCAAAGGAGCAGGATAGTGAAACAGTTTGGGTGGAGATAAGGAATAATAAGGGGAAAAAAACACTAGTGGGTGTAGTCTATAGGCCTCCAAACAGTTGCAACTCTGTTGGACGGAGTATTAATCAGGAAATAGTTGAGGCTTGTAATAAGGGAACAGCTATAATTATGGGGGAATTTTAATTATCATATTAACTGGACAAATCAAATTGGGCAGAGCAGCCTTGAGGATGAGTTCATTGAGTGTATTAGGGATGGGTTTCTTGAGCAGTATGTAACTGAACCGACCAGGGGGCAAGCAACCTTAGATTGGGTCCTGTGTAATGAGACAGGATTAATTAAAAATGTCCTAGTAAAGGATCCCCTTGGAATGAGTGACCATAACATGGTTGAGTTCCATATTCAATTAGAGGGTGAGAAGGTTGGATCTCAAACAAGCGTGCTGAGCTTGAATAAGGGGGACTATGAAGGTATGAGAGCGGAATTAATTAGAGTGGACTGGGAAAATAGATTAAAGGGCAAGACGGTACATGATCAGTGGTGTACATTTAAGGAGTTATTTTACAACTTCCAAAAGAAATATATTCCACTGAGGAAAAAAGGGTGTAAAAGAAAAGATAGCCATCCGTGGCTAAGCAAAGTAATTAAGGATAGTATCCGACTAAAAAAAAAGGGCATATAAGGTAGCCAAATCTAGTGGGAGGATGGAAGATTGGGAAGTCTTTAAAAGACAGCAAAAAATAACTAAAAGATTGATTAAGAAAGGGTAGATAGATTATGAAAGTGTAAGGACCAGAACTCGGTGGACCCAACTGCAGTAAGGCAAACTGAGGCAGAGGTACGGTTGCAAAATAAAGGTAGACTTTACTTGACATAAACAAAATAACAACAGTACAGAATACAGGCAAGCAGACCAGCAAGAGGTATCTCCAGGCAGTGCAACTCAAGACTGAGCAAAGAACATAAAGTGAACACCGCTTAAATAGTAGGCATCTAACAATGCACAGGTGAATACAATAATGAATAAAGAAGGACACAATTAAGAGAGTTCATGGAGCCCTCTGGTGGTGAGGCGAGGCAGAGTCTGGGTCATTCCTTACAGGAACCCCCCCCCCCCACTAGGAACGGCCCCTGACGTTCCCCCAGAAGCTCCATGGTGACGACGAAAAAAATTCCGTACTAAATCGCGATCCAGGATGTCCCGGTCCGGGACCCAAGAGTGTTCCTCTGGACCATATCCCTCCCAGTCCACCAGGAACTGGAGGCCCCCGCGAACCCGGCGAGAGTCCATCAGGCGACGGACCGTGTAAGCAGGCTGGCTGTCGATGATGCGGGGAGCAGGAGGAGGCCTCGTGGCGGGCGCCAGGGAACTGCTGGCCACTGGCCGAAGCCGGGAGACATGGAAGGTAGGATGAATCCGCATGGAGCGGGGTAGCTGGAGACAGTAGGACACCGGGTTGACCTTTCTCAACACCATGAAGGGGCTGATGAAACGGGGCGCCAGCTTGCGGGACTCCACTCGCAGCGGGAGATCCTGCGTAGAAAGCCAGACCCTCTGACCAGGACGGAATGAAGGAGCCAGTCTGCGCCGCTTGTTGGCCTGGATCTGCCGTTGTCAAGAAGCATGTTGCAAGGCCAGCCGCGCTCTCCTCCAGGTCCGCCGACAACGCTGGACAAACTTCTCCGCGGACGGAACCCCCACCTCGAGCTCCTGCTCCTGGAACAGTGGAGTCTGAAAATCGAACTGGCACTCGAACGGCGACAGTCCTGTGGGGGAGCAGCGCAATGTGTTGTGTGCGTACTCAGCCCAGACGATGTGACGACTCCAGGTCGCAGGGTTAGCGGACACGCGACACCTCAGGGTCGTCTCCAGGTCTTGGTTGATTCGTTCTGTTTGACCGTTCGACTGAGAGTGGAAACCCGAGGAAAGACTGACAGTAGCTCCAATGAGCTTGTAGAAGGCTTTCCAAAACTGGGACGCGAATTGTGGACCATGGTCAGAAACAATGTCAAGGGGCAAACCGAATAACCTGAAAACATGCTGGACCATGAGCTCGGCTGTCTCTTGGGCTGAGGGAAGCTTGGGCAAGGGCAGAAAACGACAGGCTTTGGAGAAGCGATCTCCGATGACCAGAATGACAGTGTTGCCTTGAGATGGTGGAAGGCCTGTGATGAAATCCACCGAGAGGTGTGACCAGGGGCGAGTGGCAATGGGGGAGAGGATGCAGCAAACCCTGGGGGTGAGATCGAGGGTTCTTGTTTCGTGCAAAAATGGCACAAGCTGCCACGAACGCCTTTACGTCCTTCTCCATGGTGGGCCACCAGAACCTCCTGCGAAGAAACTCCAGCGTCCTGGATGTGCCTGGATGACCGGTGAGTCGCGACGAATGCCCCCACTGCAGAACTTGTGAGCGAGTCGTGTTGGGGACAAAAAGGCGAACAGGTGGGCCGTTGCCAGGGTCTGCCTCCCTCTGTTGCATCTTTCTGACCAGCGTCTCGATTCCCCAGCAAACCGGTGCTACAATTCGGGAAGTAGAAATAATAGGTTCTGGTTGTCTCTCCCGCTCGGGTGGATCAAATTGCCTGGAGAGAGCATCAGGCTTGAGATTCTTGGAACCTGGACGATATGACAGGACAAAGTCAAAACGATTAAAAAACAGTGCCCAGCGAGCTTGACGAGAGTTAAGCCGTTTGGCCTCCTGGATATAGGCCAGATTCTTATGGTCAGTCCAGACAATGAACGGGTGTTTAGACCCCTCCAACCAATGTCTCCACTCCTCCAGTGCCAACTTAACTGCCAGTAATTCCCTGTTCCCGATATCGTAGTTTCGTTCAGCGGGAGTGAGTCGGCGAGAGAAAAAGGCGCAAGGGTGCAGTTTGTTGTCGTTAGACCGTTGGGATAAAACGGCGCCCACTCCTATATCCGAGGCATCCACCTCGACAATGAAGGGGAGTGAGGGATCCGGAATAACGAGGACAGGAGCAGATGTGAAGCGCCGCTTGAGATCCTCGAAAGCCTGCGCAGCCTCAGCGGACCAACTGAACCGAGTAGAGGCGATCCTGGTGAGGGCGTTAAGAGGGGCAGCAATGGTGCCGAAGTTTCTGATGAATCTCCGATAGAAGTTAGCAAACCCCAAGAAACATTGCACCTGTTTGAGAGAGGTGGGTGGTGGCCAATCTCGGACAGCTTGGGTCTTGCCAGGGTCCATTTGGATGTTGCCGCTGGAGATGATGAAGCCCAGAAATGAAACTGTGGAAACGTGAAATTCACACTTCTCCGCCTTGACAAACAAGAGGTTGTTAAACAAAAGTTGCAGGACTTGTCTTACATGCTGGACATGATCGTGAAGAGTTTTGGAGAAAATGAGAATGTCATCCAGGTAGACAAAAACAAAGTGATTCAGCATGTCTCGGAGAACGTCGTTGATGAGCGCCTGGAATACAGCAGGAGCGTTGGTCAATCCAAAAGGCATAACCAGGTACTCATAGTGCTCAGTGGGTGTGTTGAATGCCGTCTTCCACTCGTCCCCTTCGCGGACGCGGATGAGGTTGTAGGCGTTGCGGAGGTCCAATTTAGTGAAGACCGTGGCTCCCTGAAGTAGCTCGAAGGCCGTCGACATGAGTGGAAGAGGATAACGGTTCTTTATAGTAATCCGGTTAAGGCCACGGTAGTCGATGTAGGGACAGAGACCTCCATCTTTCTTAATCACGAAGAAAAAACCGGCACCAGCAGGAGAGGTGGATGGACGGATGAAGCCAGCGGCGAGGACGTCACGGATGTACTCCTCCATGGCGGCGGTCTCAGGAGCAGAAAGGGAAAAGATCCTACCCCTAGGTGGGCATGTCCCAGGCAGGAGGTCAACGGCACAGTCATATGGCCTATGAGGGGGAAGTGATGTGGCTCGAACCTTACTGAAGACCTCTTTTAGATCCTCATACTCGGGTGGCACTCGGGACAATTCAGAGCGTGATGGGAACTCCTGGGGCTGGGAAGGAGACTTGGCGCGAAGACAGGTAGTATGGCAGGCGGAGCCCCATTCCGTAAGCCGGCCGGTGACCCAATCTAAGCGAGGATTATGGCAGACCAACCAAGGGTAACCCAGAATTAATGGAAACTGGGAAGTGTGGATAAGGGAGAATTGGATGGTCTCAAAATGTTGTCCTTCCACGCCCAAACACAGAGGGGCAGTATGATGGTGAACGGTTCCAGAGCCCAGGGGTCTTCCATCCAGGGCAACAACAGTGAGGGGATGATCAGGATGGGTCAGGGGAATCTTGAGCTGTTTAGCTAACCCCAGATCTATGAAGTTACCATCAGACCCCGAATCCACCATGGCCTTAAGATCATATTGTTGATTGTCCCAGAAAAGGGAGGATGCCAGCAAAACCCTAGAAACAGTGGGGTCGGAAGGAATGGTTATGCTCATCTCAGGTCGCTCCATCCTGGATGAGCCCTGGCTTTTCCCACAAAATCTGGACAGGAAGAGCGGAAGTGGCCAGCTTTCCCACAACAGAGACAAGATCCCTCTCTCATTCGGCGATCATGTTCGGGCTGCGAGAGGCGGGTTACTCCCACCTGCATGGGTTCCTCTGGATCGGACAAAGATGGACTCGGGATGGCTCGGAGGTTCTCAGATGGCTTCGAAGCAGGAAAAGCTCTGGTCTCTGGAAACGGAGTGAAAAAGGAGTGGCGTTCTCTTTGCCTCTCACGGAGACGATTATCCACACGAACGGAGATATCAAAAAGAGACTCCAAATCACTCACCGGATCCCTGGAAGCCAGTTCGTCCTTGATCTCATCCGTGAGACCGTGGCGAAAGGTGGTGATGAGCGCCTCCGAATTCCATTGGCCTTCAGCAGCGAGAGTGCGAAACTCAATAGCGTAGTCCGCAACGCTACGAACCCCCTGGCGAAGCCGAAGTAGTCTGTTAGATGCCTCTCTCCCACTGACAGGGTGATCAAAAACCCTTCTCATCTCTTCCGAGAAAAGTTGGTAGTTTGAACATACCGGCGTTTGCTGTTCCCAGACGGCTGTAGCCCAGGTAAGCGCCTTGCCGGTAAGTAGCAAAATGATGTAGGCCACTCGGGAACAGTCACTGGGAAATAATGAACCCTGCAGTTGGAAAACCAGGGAACACTGGATTAGGAAACCTCGACATCCTCCTGGGTTACCGTCGTAGCGCTCGGGTGCAGGTAATCGGGGTTCTCTCAGAGGAGAAGGCGAAATCGTAGGAGCGGGTAACGGTGCAGGAGCGGCTTGGATCACCTGACTCTGTTTCTGGCTCTGATGGAAAGTGATGACGAGGCCCTCCAGCAGATTCTGGTTTCGGGAGACTGCCGTGGCGAGACACTGCAGTTCGTTCAAAATAAGTTGTAGCTGTTCAGAAACTTGTCTTGGCAATTGGTCCTTCTCTGCTGGGTCCATGTTTTGGCTCAGTCTTGCTGTAAGGACCGGAACTCGGTGGACCCAACTGCAGTAAGGCAAACTGAGGCAGAGGTAAGGTTGCAAAGTAAAGGTAGACTTTACTTGACATAAACAAAATAACAACAGTACAGAATACAGGCAAGCAGACCAGCAAGCGGTATCTCCAGGCAGTGCAACTCAAGACTGAGCAAAGAACATAAAGTGAACCCCACTTAAATAGTAGGCAACTAACAATGCACAGGTGAATACAATAATGAATAAAGAAGGACACAATTAAGAGAGTTCATGGAGCCCTCTGGTGGCGAGGCGAGGCAGAGTCTGGGTCATTCCTTACAGAAAGTAAATTAGCAAAAAATATAAAAACAGACAGTAAAAGTTTCTATAGTTATATAAAAAGAAAAAGGGTGGCTAAAGTAAATGTTGGTCCCTTAGAGGATGAGACCGGGAAATTAATGGTGGGAAACATGGAGATGGCAAAAACACTGAACAATTATTTTGTATCAGTCTTTACAGTAGAGGACACTAAGAATATCCCAACACTGGACAAACAGGGGGCTCTAGGGGGGGGAGGAGCTAAACACGATCAAAATCACTAAGGAAGTGGTACTTGGTAAAATAATGGGACTCAAGGCGGATAAATCCCCTGGACCTGATGGCTTGCATCCTAGGGTCTTGAGGGAAGTGGCGGTATGGATTTTGGATGCATTGGTAATAATTTTCCAAAACTCCCTGGACTCAGCAAAGGTCCCGGCAGATTGGAAAACTGCTAATGTAGCACCCTTATTTAAAAAGGGTAGCAGGCAGAAGGCTGGAAACTATAGACCTGTTAGCCTAACATCTGTGGTAGGTAAAATGTTAGAGTCCATTATTAAGGAGACAGTAACAGGACATTTGGATAAACATAATTTAATAGGACAAAGTCAGCATGGTTTCATGAAAGGGAAGTCATGTTTGACAAATTTGCTTGAGTTTTTTGAGGAAGTAACATACAGGGTGGATAAAGGGGAACCAGTGGATGTAGTGTATTTAGACTTCCAAAAGGCATTTGACAAGGTGCCACACAAAAGATTATTGCTCAAGATAAAAAATCATGGGATTGGGGGTAATATTCTGGCGTGGGTGGAGGATTGGCTCTCTAACAGAAAGCAGAGAGTTGGGATAAATGGTTCGTTCTCAGATTGGCAACCAGTAACTAGTGGTGTTCCGCAGGGGTCAGTGCTGGGTCCCCAACTCTTTACAATCTATATTAGCGATTTGGAGCAGGGGACCGAGTGTAACAGATCAAAGTTTGCAGATGATACAAAGATGGGACGGAAAGTAGTGAGTGAGGAGGACATAAAAAACCTGCAAAGGGACATAGACAGGCTAAGTAAGTGGGCAGAGATTTGGCAGATGGAATACAATACGTGAAAGTGTGAGGTTATGCACTTTGGCAGGAAAAATCATAGAGCAAGTTATTATCTTAATGGCAAGAAAATGGAAAGTACTGAAGTACAAAGGGATCTGGGGGTCCTGGTGCACGAAACTCAAAAAGTTAGTGTGCAGGTGCAGCAAGTGATTAAGAAGGCCAATGGAATGTTGGCTTTTATTGCTAGGGGGATGGAATATAAAAACAGGGAGGTATTGCTGCAGTTGTACAAGATATTGGTGAGACCGCACCTGGAATACTGCATGCAGTTTTGGTGTCCATACTTAAGAAAAGACATACTTGCTCTCGAGTCAGTACAAAGAAGGTTCACTCGGTTAATCCTGGGGATGAGGGGGTGGTCATATGAGGAGAGGTTGAGTAGATTGGGACTCTACTCATTGGAGTTCAGAAGAATGAGAGGCGATCTTATTGAAACATATAAGATTGTGAAGGGGCTTGATCGGGTGGATGCGGTGAGGATGTTCCCAATGATGGGTGAAACTAGAACTAGGGGGCATAATCTTAAAATAAAGGGCTGCTCATTCAAAACTGAGATGAGGAGAAACTTCTTCACTCAGAGGGTGGTAGGTTTGTGGAATTTGCTGCCCCAGAAAGCTGTGGAAGCTACATCATTAAATAAATTTAAAACAGAAATAGATAGTTTCCTAGCAGTAAAGGGAATTAAGGGTTACGGGGAGCGGGCAGGAAATTGGACATGAGTCTAGGTTCGGAATGGTCATGGCCCTGTGGGTAGTGGAGTGGGCCCAGGGGCCGTGTAGCATTGTTCTGCTCCTACTGTGTTCCAATTCTGTGTTAGATTTCAGGAGATGGTTTTATTCCTGTTCCTGGCTGGGGTGGAGATCGCCTTTACAGAAGGTAAGTACTGTAGAAAATATAGGGACAGAGTGATCTCCTGGAAGAATTTCAATCGCCTAGATGGGTCGGAGAGGAATTTCCCAGATTTTTTTCTCCCAAATTGGCCATTGGGTCTTTATCTGGTTTTTCGCCTCTCCCGGGAGATCAC
This sequence comes from Somniosus microcephalus, assembly GCF_052327205.1. NCBI lineage: Eukaryota > Metazoa > Chordata > Chondrichthyes > Squaliformes > Somniosidae > Somniosus > Somniosus microcephalus. The sequence goes on along the minus strand of NW_028225187.1, from coordinate 29,560,413 downwards.
ATGGGTTTGGGTGGATGGAGAGTGATAGAAGATTCGAGGTTAGGATCAGATCAGCCATGATCTTATTGAATGGTGGAGCAGGCTCGAGGGGCCGATTGGCCTACTCCTGCTCCTACTTCTTATGTTCTTATGTTCTCCCTCTACACTGTCCCATCAAACACTCCTGGGAAGGTACAGCACGGGTTAGATAGAGAATCAAGCCCCCTCTGCACTGCCCCATGAAACACTCCCACGCCAGGCACAGCACCGGCTAGATTCAGAGTAAAGCTCCATCTATATTGTCCCATCAAAGAATCCCTGGGAAGGTACAGCAGACGTTAGATACAGCATAAAGCTCCATTTACATGGTCCCATCAAACTCTCCCAGGGCAGGTACGGCACGGGGTTTGATACAGAGTAAAGCTCCCTCTACACTGACCCATCAAACAATCCCAGGGCAGGTACGGCACGGGGTTAGATACAGAGTAAAGCTCCCTCTACACTGACCCATCAAACACTCCCAGGGCAGGTACGGCACGGGGTTAGATACAGAGTAAAGCTCCCTCTACACTGTCCCATCAAACACTCCCAGGGCAGGTACAGCACGGGTTTGATACAGAGTAATGCTCCCTCTACACTGACCCATCAAACACTCCCAGGGCAGGTACAGCGGGTTTGATACAGAGTAATGCTCCCTCTACACTGTCCCATCAAACACTCCCAGGGCAGGTACGGCACGGGGTTAGATACAGAGTAAAGCTCCCTCTACACTGACCCATCAAACACTCCCAGGGCAGGTACAGCACGGGCTTAGATACAGAGTAATGCTCCCTCTACACTGACCCATCAAACACTCCCAGGGCAGGTACGGCACGGGGTTAGATACAGAGTAAAGCTCCCTCTACACTGCCCCATCAAACAATCCCAGGGCAGGGACAGCAAATCAAATCAAATCAAATCAACTTTTATTGTCATTGTTAGTGCACAAGTGCAGTACAACGAAATGTAGGCTTGCAGCTCCCGAGAGTGTACATTTAGATTAAGACATTTAAACATTCAACATACATTTGGCTTGTAATACATTAACATAAACATAACCATAATAAAGTGCATTGGCAGATGTGCAGGCTTTAGAGTTTATTTGTGGAGTTCAGTAGGATGACAGCCCTGGGAAAGAAGCTGTTCCTAAATCTGGTCGTACGGGTGCAAATGCATCTGTAGCGTCTCCCAGATGGCAGGAGGGCGAACAGACTGTGGCTGGGGTGGGTAGGGTCTTTGATGATGGTCCGTGACCTCCGTAAACAGCGTTTCTGGTATATGTGCTCTATGGTCGGTAGCCGGGTGCCGGTAATGCGTTGGGCAGTTTTGACGACCCGCTGCAGGGCTTTCCGGTCATAGTAGCTACAGCTGCCATACCATACTGTGATACAGTTTGTCAGGATGCTCTCTATTGTGCAGCGGTAAAAGTTAGAGAGGATCAGGCGTGACAGGTTACATCCCTTCAGCCTCCTTAGGAAATATAGGCGTTGCTGGGCCTTCTTCACCAGAGAGGAGGTATTGAGGGACGAGGAGAGGTCTTCAGTGATGTGGACTCCGAGGAACTTAAAGCTGTCCACCCTTTCCACCACAGCCCCATTGATGTGGATGGGGGTGTGACTTCCGCCTTTGGACTTCCTGAAGTCCACAATGATTTCTTTGGTTTTCTTGATGTTAAGGGCCAGGTTGTTATCGGCGCACCACTTCACGAGATGCTGGACCTCCTCCCTGTAGGCTGACTCATCGTTGTTGGTGATCTGGCCTACGACCGTGTTTGGATATAACACAGGGCTATGGGGAGAAAGCGGGGCAGTGTGCTTACGTTGGGGATTGATACAGGGCTATGGGGAGAGAGCGGGGCAGTGGGATTAATTTGGAGATTGATACAGGGCTATGGGGAGAAAGCGGGGCAGTGGGATTAGTTTGGATATAACACAGGGCTATGGGGAGAAAGCGGGCAGTGGGATTTGTTTGGATATAACACAGGGCTATGGGGAGAAAGCGGGCAGTGGGCTTACGTTGGGGATTGATACAGGGCTATGGGGAGTCAGCAGGGCAGTGGGATTAGTTTGGGGATTGATACAGAGTATGGGGAGAGAGCGGAGCAGTGGGATTTGTTTGGGGATTGATACAGGGCTATGGGGAGAGCAGGGCAGTGGGATTAGTTTGGGGTTTGATACAGGGCTATGGGGAGAGAGCGGGGCAGTGGGATTAGTTTGGGATTGATACAGGGCTATGGGGAGAGAGCAGGGCAGTGGGATTAGTTTGGGATTGGTACAGGGCTATGGGGAGAGAGCGGGGCAGTGGGATTAGTTTGGGATTGATACAGGGCTATGGGGAGAGAGCAGGGCAGTGGGATTAGTTTGGGGATTGAAACAGGGCTATGGGGAGAGAGCGGGGCATTGGGATTAGTTTGGGATTGATACAGGGCTATGGGGAGAGAGTGGGGCTTTGGGATTAGTTTTGGATTGATACAGAGCTATCGGGAGTGAGCGGGGAACTGAGATTAGTTTGGGATTGATACAGGGCTATGGGGAGTGAGCGGGGCAGTGGGATTAGTTTGCGGATTGATACAGGGCTATGGGGAGAGAGCGGGGCAGTGGGATTAGTTTGGGATTGATACAGGTCTATGGTGAGTGAGCGGGGCAGTGGGATTAGTTTGCGGATTGATACAGGGCTATGGGGAGAGAGCGGGGCAGTGGGATTAGTTTGGGATTGATACAGGGCTATGGTGAGTGAGCGGGGCAGTTTGATTAGTTTGGGATTGATACAGGGCTATGGGGAGTGAGCGGGGCAGTGGGATTAGTTTGGGGATTGATGCAGGGCTATGGGGTGTGAGCGGGGCAGTGGGATTAGTTTGGGATTGATACAGGGCTATCGGGAGAGATCAGGGCAGTGGGATTAGTTTGGGATTGATACAGGGCTATCGGGAGAGAGCTAGGCATTGAGAAATATTTGGGATTGATACAGGGCTATCGGGAGAGAGCAGGGCAGTGGCATTAGATTGGGATTGATACCGGGCTACCGGGAGAGAGCGAGGCAGTGGGAAAAGTTTGGGATTGATACAGGGCTATCAGGAGAGAGCGGGGCAGTGGCTTTAGTTTGGGATTGATACAGGGCTATGGGGGGAGAGCGGGGCAGTGGGATTAGTTTGGAATTGATACAGGGCTATGGGGTTTTGTATATTGCACATGTCCTGTGCTTGAAGTCTCTGACATTGGCCAGACATTGTTTTAGCATTTCATTGTCTTGGTCTGTTTAGTATGAACACCTTTACCTGTTTCTGATCTACACAGGATGCAACAGATCAGAAAAACCTCCATTCAACAATGCCATTTTCTGCCTCTGCAAAGACATCATACTGTTCCACAAATTTCATTAAAAATCTTTCAAGTCTCACTGCAGCTTTGACAGAAAAAGTTGCTCCAAGTTTCTCCTTCCCCCTTCAAAGCTGTCATTAAACATCCGACAAAATAAAGTCTAATTCCAAATGGAGCTCCAATCAGAAAGTGAATAAAGTGGTTAAACTTCCTAAGAAGGCGGAGAGGTTATCTATCCCCAGCCTTGGCGATGAGTTGGGATCAGTTTTTGGAGATGTTGTTTCCTCTTTTTCTGTTGCCGTTCCCTCCGTCTCTCAGACTCTGAGGTCCAAACGGGGGCGCAAACTATTTCCCTTTCTCGCAACATGATTTAAATAGCGCTGGCTGATTTCCCCTCTCTCTCTAACCCAGGGGTCACTGGGCAGTGATCAGGAACAGGAACCCTGGCTGATTTCCCCTCCCTCTCTAACCCAGGGGTCACTGGACAGTGATTAGGAGCAGGAACCCTGGCTGACTTCCCCTCTCTCTAACCCAGGGGTCACTGGGCAGTAATCAGGAGCAGGAACCCTGGCTGATTTCCTCTCTCTCTAAATCAGGGGTCACCGGACAGTGATAAGGAGTAGGAATCCTGGCTGATTTCCCCACTTTCTAACCCAGGCATCGCTGGACAGAGATCAGGAGCACGAACACTGGCTGATGTCCCATCTCTCAAACCCTGGGGTCACTGGACAGTGATCAGGAGCACGAACCCTGGCTGATTACCCCTCTATCTCTAACCTGGGCGTCACTGGACAGATTTCAGGAGCACGAGCCCTGGCTGATTTCCCATCTCTCTAACCCAGGCGTCACCGGGCAGTGATCAGGAGCACGAACACTGGCTGATTTCCCCTCTCTCTCTAACCCAGGGGTCACTGGGCAGTGATGAGGAGCACGAATCCTGGCTGATTTCCCCTCTCTCGAACCGAGGAGTCACTGGACAGTGATCAGGAGCAGGAATCCTGGCTGATTTCCCCTCTCTCTAACACAGAGGTCACTGGATAGCGATCAGGAGCTGGATAAGCTTGGGATTGATCCGGGGCTATGGGGAGTGAGCGTGGCAGTGGGATTAGTTTGTGATTGATACAGGGCTAGAGGAGAGAGCGGTGCAGTGGGATTAGTTTGGATATAACGCAGGGCTATGGGGAGCAAGCAGGGCAGTGGGCTTACGTTGGGGATTGATACAGGGCTATGGGGAGAGAGCGGGGTAGTGGGATTTGTTTGGATATAACACAGGGCTATGGGGAGAAAGCAGGGCAGTGGGCTTACGTTGGTGATTGATACAGGGCTTTGCGGGAGAGCGGGGCAGTGGGATTTGTTTGGGATTGATACAGGGCTATGGGGAGAAAGTGGGGCAGTGGGATTAGTTTGGGGATTGATACAGGGCTATGGGGAGAAAGCGGGGCAGTGGGATTAGTTTGGATATAACACAGGGCTATGGGGAGAAAGTGGGCAGTGGGATTTGTTTGGATATAACACAGGGCTATGGGGAGAAAGCGGGCAGTGGGCTTACGTTGGGGATTGATACAGGGCTATGGGGAGAGAGCAGGGCAGTGGAAATAGTTTGTGATTGATACAGGGCTATGGGGAGAAAGCGGGGCAGTGGGATTAGTTTGGTGATTGATACAGGGCTATGGGGAGAAACCGGGGCAGTGGGATTAGGTTGGGGATTGATACAGGGCTTTGGGGGGAGAGCGCGGCAGTGGGATTCGGCTGGGGACTGATACAGAGCTATGGGGAGAGAGCGGGGCAGTGGGATTAGGTTGGCGATTGATACAGGGCAATGGGGAGAGAGCAGGGCAGTGGGATTATTTTGGGACTGAGACAGAGGGGTGTCAAGTAGCTGTTCCCAGTCCACTTTGGACAGATCCTGCCTTATCATATTAAAATCGGCCTGTTGTTTGCTAAATTTCCCCACTGAACTCATTGTTAATCTGTGTTATCAAAACGTGCCTGGTTCTCCTGGTATATTTCAATACTGAACCTCGGTAGATTAAATAAAAGTGTTACCGTGATTTGATTTAAATGCAGAGGAGGGATTCACGTGCGAATGAATGTTGGTCTGCAGATATCTGGGTACACCTTAGAAAAATGAAGCAAATAAAAGACAATTAAAGTCTGTTCTGGGTATTCTTACTGAGATTTGAATGAATTTTAGGCCGTGAGACTCACTGTCTTATACACAGGAGTGAAGGATTACATCAAACAAAGATAATGGCCCTGAAATCACGGTCTCCGTACCAACGACTTAGGCCTTGGTAGAGGCCCCGCAAGTTCCGTGTTTCTGTCTGCGCTGTGTATGCGCTGAATCCCCGGACTTGCAATCTGTCAAGGTTTACTACAGAATCGATAGAGTAAAGCTCTCTTTAAACCAGCCCATCAAAAACTCCCAGGGCAGGAACAACACGGGTTAGATACAGAGTGAAGCTCCCTCTACACTGTCCCATCAAACACTCCCAAGGCAGGTACAGCACGGGTTAGATATAGAGTAATGCTCCCTCTACACTGTCCCATCAAACACTCCCAAGGCAGGTACCGCACGGGTTAGATACAGAGAAAAGCTCCCTCTACACTGTCCCATGAAACACTGACAGGGTAGGTACTGCACGGGTTAGATACAGAGAAAAGCTCTCTCTACACTGTCCCATCAAGCATTCCAAAGGCAGGTACTGCACGGGTTAGATATAGAGTAATGCTCCCTCTACACTATCCCATCAAACACTCCCAGGGCTATGGGGAGAGAACGTACGTGGCAGTGGGGTTAGTTTGGGAATGATGCAGGGCTATGGGCAGAGAGTGGGGCAGAGGGATTAGTTTGGAAGTGATGTAGGGCTATGGGGAGAAAGCAGGGCAGTGGGATTAGTTTGGAGATTGATACAGGGCTATGGGGAGAAAGCGGGGCAGTGGGATTAGGTTGGGGACTGATACAGGGCTATGGGGAGAGAGCGAGGCAGTGGGATTAGGTTGGCGATTGATAATGGGCTAACAGGAGAGAGCAGGGCAGTGGGATTAGTTTGGGGCTGAGACAGAGGGTTGTCAAGTAGCTGTTCCCAGTCCACTTTGGACAGATCCTGCCGTATCATATTAAAATCGGCCTGTTGTTTGCTAAATTTCCCCACTGAACTCATTGTTAATCTGCTTTATCAAAACGTGCCTGGATCTCCTAGTATATTTCAATACTGAACCTCGGCAGATTAAATAAAAGTGTTACCGTGATTTAATTTAAATGCAGAGGAGGGATTCACATGTGGATGAATGTTGGTCTGCAGATATCTGGGTACACCTTAGAAAAATGAAGCAAATAAAAGACAATTAAAGTCTGTTCTGGGTATTCTTACTGAGATTTGAATGAATTTTAGGCCGTGAGACTCACTGTCTTATACACAGGAGTTAAGGATTACATCAAACAAAGATAATGGCCCTGAAAACATGGTCTCCGTGCCAACGACTTAGGCCTTGGTAGAGGCCCCGCAAGTTCCGTGTTTCCGTCTGCGCTGTGTATGCGCTGAATCCCCGGACTTGTAATCTATCAAGGTTTGCTACAGAATCGATAGAGTAAAGCTCTCTTTAAACCAGCCCATCAAAAACTCCCAGGGCAGGAACAACACGGGTTAGATACAGAGTGAAGCTCCCTCTACGCTGTCCCATCAAACACTCCCAAGGCAGGTACAGCACAGGTTAGATATAGAGTAAAGCTCCCTCTACATTGTCCCATCAAACACTCCCAAGGCAGGTACAGCACGGGTTAGATATAGAGTAATGCTCCCTCTACACTGTCCCATCAAACACTCCCAAGGCAGGTGCTGCACGGGTTAGATATATATAGTAATGCTCCCTCTACACTGTCCCATCAAACACTCCAAGGGCTATGGGGAGAGAAGGTGGCAATGGGGTTAGTTTGGGAATGATGCAGGGCTCTGGGCAGAGAGTGGGGCAGAGGGATTAGTTTGTGATTGATACAGGGCTATGGGGAGAAAGCGGGGCAGTGGGATTAGTTTGGTGATTGACACAGGACTATGGGGAGAGAGCGGGGCAGTGGGATTAGGTTGGGGATTGATACAGGGCTATGGGGAGAGAGCGCGGCAGTGGGATTAGGCTGGGGAGTGATGCAGGGCTACGGGGCGAGAGCGGGGCAGTGGGATTAGGTTGGCGATTGATACAGGGCAATGGGGAGAGAGCAGGGCAGTGGGATTAGGTTGGGGATTGATAAAGGGCTAACAGGAGAGAGCAGGGCAGTGGGATTAGTTTGGGACTGAGACAGAGGGGTGTCAAGTAGCTGTTCCCAGTCCACTTTGGACAGATCCTGCCGTATCATATTAAAATCGGCCTGTTGTTTGCTAAATTTCCCCACTGAACTCATTGTTAATCTGCTTTATCAAAACATGCCTGGTTCTCCTGGTATATTTCAATACTGAACCTCGGTAGAATAAATAAAAGTGTTACCGTGATTTGATTTAAATGCAGAGGAGGGATTCACATGCGGATGAATGTTGGTCTGCAGATATCTGGGTACACATCAGAAAAATGAAGCAAATAAGAGACAATTAAAGTCTGTTCTGGGTATTCTTACTGAGATTTGAATGAATTTTAGGCCGTGAGACTCACTGTCTTATACAGAGGAGTGAAGGATTACATCAAACAAAGATAATGGCCCTGAAATCACGGTCTCCGTACCAACGACTTAGGCCTTGGTAGAGGCCCCGCAAGTTCCGTGTTTCTGTCTGCGCTGTGTATGCGCTGAATCCCCGGACTTGCAATCTGTCAAGGTTTACTACAGATTCGATAGAGTAAAGCTCTCTTTAAACTAGCCCATCAAAAACTCCCAAGGCAGGTACCGCACGGGTTAGATACAGACAAAAAGCTCCCTCTACACTGTCCCATCAAACATTCCCAAGGCAGGTGCTGCACGGGTTAGATATATATAGTAATGCTCCCTCTACACTGTCCCATCAAACACTCCAAGGGCTATGGGTAGAGAACGTGGCAATGGGGTTAGTTTGGGAATGATGCAGGGCTCTGGGCAGAGAGTGGGGCAGAGGGATTAGTTTGGGATTGATGCAGGGCTATGGGGAGAGAGTGGGGCAGTGGGATTCGTTTGGGAATGATTCAGGGCTATGGGGGTAGAGCAGGGCAGAGGGATTAGTTTGGGATCAAGACAGAGCTATGGGGAGAAAGCGAGGCAGTGAGATTAGTTTGGGATTGATACAGGGCTATGGGGAGAGAGCGGGGCAGTGGGATTGGTTGGGGATTGATACAGGGCTATGGGGAGTCAGCAGGGCAGTGGGATTAGTTTGGGGATTGATACAGGGTATGGGGAGAGAGCGGGGCAGTGTGATTAATTTGGGGATTGATACAGGGCTATGGGGAGAGAGCAGGGCAGTGGGATTAGTTTGGTGATTGATACAGGGCTATGGGGATAGAGCGGGGCAGTGGGATTAGTTTGGGATTGATACAGGGCTATGGGGAGAGAGCAGGGCAGTGGGATTAGTTTGGGATTGATACAGGGCTATGGGGAGAGAGCGATGCAGTGGGATTAGTTTGGGATTGATACAGGGCTACGGGGAGAGAGCGGGGCAGTGGGATTAGTTTGGGGATTGAAACAGGGCTATGGGGAGAGCGGGGCAGTTGGATTAGTTTGGGATTGATAAAGGGCTATGGGGAGAGAGCGGGGCAGTGGGATTAGTTTTGGGGATTGATACAGGGCTATGGGGAGAGAGCGGGGCAGTGTGATTAGTTTGGGATTGATGCAGGACTATGGGAAGAGAGCGCGGCAGTGGGATTAGTTTAGGATTGATGTAGGGCTATATGGGGAGAGCGGGGCAGTGGGATTGGTTTGGGGATTGATACAGGGCTACGGGGAGAGAGCGGGGCAGTGGGATTAGTTTGGGGATTGATACAGGGCTATGGGGAGAGAGCGGGGCAGTGGGATTAGTTTGGGGATTGATACAGGGCTATGGGGAGCGAGCGGGGCAGTGGGATTAGTTTGGGGATTGATACAGGGCTATGGGGAGAGAGCGGGGCATTGTGATTAGTTTGGGATTGATACAGGGCAATCGGGAGAGAGCGGGGCAGTGGGGTTAGTTTGGGGATTGATACAGGGCTATGGGGAGAGCGCCGGGCAGTGGGATTAGTTTGGGGATTGATGCAGGGCTATGGGGTGAGAGCAGGGCAGTCTGATTAGTTTGGGATTGATACAGGCTTATCGGGAGCGAGCGAGGCATTGGGAATAGTTTGGGATTGATACAGGGCTATCGCGAGAGATCAGGGCAGTGTGATTAGTTTGGGATTGATACAGGGCTATGGGGAGAGAGTGGGGCTTTGGGATTAGTTTGGGATTGATACAGGGCTATGGGGAGAGAGCGGGGCAGTGGGATTAGTTTGGGGATTGATACAGGGCTATGGGGAAAGTGCAGGGCAGTGGTATTAGTTTGCGATTGATGCCGGGCTATGGGGAGAGAGCGGGGCAGTGTGAATAGTTAGGGATTGATACAGGGCTTTGGGGAGAGACGGGGGCAGTGGGATTAGTTTGGGATTGATGCAGGACTATGGGGAGCGAGCGAAGCATTGGGAATAGTTTGGGATTGATACAGGGCTATCGGGAGAGATCGGGGCAGTGTGATTAGTTTGGGATTGATACAGGGCTATGGGGAGAGAGTGGGGCTTTGGGATTAGTTTGGGATTGATACAGGGATATCGGGAGTGACCGGGGCACTGGGATTAGATTGGGATTGATTCAGGGCTTTGGGGAGTGAGCGGGGCAGTGTGATTAGTTTGCGGATTGATACAGGACTATGGGGAGTGAGCGGGGCAGTGGGATTAGTTTGGGATTGATACAGGGCTATGGGGAGAGAGCGGTGCAGTGGGATTAGTTTGGATATAACACAGGGCTATGGGGAGAAAGCGGGGCAGTGGGCTTACGTTGGGGATTGATACAGGGCTATGGGGAGAGAGCGGGGCAGTGGGATTTGTTTGGATATAACACAGGGCTATGGGGAGAAAGCAGGGCAGTGGACTTACGTTGGGGATTGATACAGGGCTATGGGGAGAGAGCAGGGCAGTGGAAATAGTTTGTGATTGATACAGGGCTATGGGGAGGAAGCGGGGCAGTGGGATTAGTTTGGAGATTGATACAGGGCTATGGGGAGAGAGCGCGGCAGTGGGATTAGGTTGGGGACTGATACAGGGCTATGGGGAGAGAGCGAGGCAGTGGGATTAGGTTGGGGACTGATACAGGGCTATGGGGATAGAGTGAGGCAGTGGGATTAGGTTGGCGATTGATAATGGGCTAACAGGAGAGAGCAGGGCAGTGGGATTAGTTTGAGACTGAGACAGAGGGTTGTCAAGTAGCTGTTCCCAGTCCACTTTGGACAGATCCTGCCGTATCATATTAAAATCGGCCTGTTGTTTGCTAAATTTCCCCACTGAACTCATTGTTAATCTGCTTTATCAAAACGTGCCTGGATCTCCTGGTATATTTCAATACTGAACCTCGGTAGATTAAATAAAAGTGTTACCGTGATTTGATTTAAATGCAGAGGAGGGATTCACATGCGGATGAATGTTGGTCTGCAGATATCTGGGTACACCTTAGAAAAATGAAGCAAATAAAAGACAATTAAAGTCTGTTCTGGGTATTCTTACTGAGATTTGAATGAATTTTAGGCCGTGAGACTCACTGTCTTATACACAGGAGTGAAGGATTACATCAAACAAAGATAATGGCCCTGAAATCATGGTCTCCGTACCAACGACTTAGGCCTTGGTAGAGGCCCCGTAAATTCCGTGTTTCCGTCTGCGCTGTGTATGCGCTGAATCCCCGGATTGCAATCTATCAAGGTTTGCTACAGAATCGATAGAGTAAAGCTCTCTTTAAACCAGCCCACCAAAAACTCCCAGGGCATGAACAACAAGGGTTCGATACAGAGTGAAGCTCCCTCTACACTGTCCCATCAAACACTCCCAAGGCAGGTCCTGCACGGGTTAGATACAGAGTAAAGCTCCCTCTACGCTGTCCCATCAAACACTCCCAAGGCAGGTACAGCATGGGTTAGATATAGAGTAATGCTCCCTCTACACTGTCCCATCAAACACTCCCAAGGCAGGTACCGCACGGGTTAGATACAGAGTAAAGCTCCCTCTACGCTGTCCCATCAAACACTCCCAGGGCAGGTACAGCGCGGGTTAGATATAGAGTAATGCTCCCTCTACACTGTCCCATGAAACACTCCCAAGGCAGGTACCGCACGGGTTAGATACAGACAAAAAGCTCCCTCTACACTGTCCCATCAAACATTCCCAAGGCAGGTGCTGCACGGGTTAGATATAGAGTAATGCTCCCTCTACACTGTCCCATCAAACACTCCCAGGTCTATGGGGAGAGAACGTGGCAGTGGGGTTAGTTTGGGAATGATGCAGGGCTATGGGCAGAAAATGGGGCAGAGGGATTAGTTTGGAATTGATGCAGGGCTATTGGGAAAAGTTTGGGATTGATGCAGGGCTATGGGGAGAGAGTGGGGCAGTGGGATTAGTTTGGGATTGATTCAGGGCTATGGGGGGAGAGCAGGGCAGTGGGATTAGTTTGGGATCAAGACAGAGCTATGGGGGGAAAGCAAGGCAGTGGGATTAGTTTGGGATTGATACAGGGCTATGGGGAGAGAGCTGGGCAGTGGGATTAGATTGGGATTGATACAGGGCTATGGGGAGAGAGCGGGGCAGTGGGATTAGTTTGGGGATTGAAACAGGGCTATGGGGAGAGAGCGGGGCATTGTGATTAGTTTGGGATTGATACAGGGCTATGGGGAGAGAGCGGGGCAGTGGGATTAGTTTGGGATTGATACAGGGCTATGGGGAGAGAGCGGGGCAGTGGGATTCGTTTGGGATTTGCTGCAGGGCTATGGGTTGAGAGCGGGGCAGTGTGATTTGTTTGGCATTGATACAGGGCAATCGGGAGAGAGCGGGGCAGTGGGATTAGTTTGGGGATTGATACAGGGCTATCGGGTGACAGCACGGCAGTCTGATTAGTTTGGGATTGATACAGGGTTATCGGGAGCGAGCGAGGCATTGGGAATAGTTTGGGATTGATACAGGGCTATCGGGAGAGATCGGGGCAGTGTGATTAGTTTGGGATTGATACAGGGCTATGAGGAGAGAGTGGGGCTTTGGGATTAGTTTGGGATTGATGGGGCACTGGGATTAGTTTGGGATTGATACAAGGCTATGGGGAGTGAGCGGGGCAGTGGGATTAGTTTGCGGATTGATACAGGGCTATGGGGAGAGAGCGGGGCAGTGGGATTAGTTTGGGATTGATACAGGGCTATGGGGAGAGAGCGGGGCAGTTGGATTAGTTTGGGATTGATAAAGGGCTATGGGGAGAGAGCGGGGCAGTGGGATTAGTTTTGGGGATTGATACAGGGCTATGGGGAGAGAGCGGGGCAGTGTGATTAGTTTGGGATTGATGCAGGACTATGGGAAGCGAGCGCGGCAGTGGGATTAGTTTAGGATTGATGTAGGGCTATGTGGTGAGAGCGGGGCAGTGGGATTAGTTTGGGGATTGATACAGGGCTATGGGGAGAGAGCGGGGCAGTGGGATTAGTTTGGGGATTGATACAGGGCTATGGGGAGAGAGCGGGGCAGTGTGATTAGTTTGGGATTGATACAGGGCAATCGGGAGAGAGCGGGGCAGTGGGATTAGTTTGGGGATTGAAGCAGGGCTATGGGGTGAGAGCAAGGCAATCTGATTAGTTTGGGATTGATGCAGGGTTATCGGGAGCGAGCGAGGCATTGGGAATAGTTTGGGATTGATACAGGGCTATCGGGAGAGATCAGGGCAGTGTGATTAGTTTGGGATTGATACAGGGCTATGGGAAGAGAGCGGGGCAGTGGGATTAGTTTGGGGATTGATACAGGGCTATGGGGAAAGAGCGGGGCAGTGGTATTACTTTGCGATTGATGCAGGGCTATGGGGAGAGAGCGGGGCAGTGTGATTAGTTAGGGATTGTTACAGGGCTTTGGGGAGAGACGGGGCAGTGGGATTAGTTTGGGATTGATGCAGGACTATGGGGAGCGAGCGAAGCATTGGGAATAGTTTGGGATTGATACAGGGCTATCGGGAGAGATCAGGGCAGTGTGATTAGTTTGGGATTGATACAGGGCTATGGGGAGAGAGTGGGGCTTTGGGATTAGTTTGGGATTGATACAGGGCTATGGGGAGAGAGCGGGGCAGTGGGATTAGTTTGGGGATTGATACAGGGCTATGGGGAAAGAGCAGGGCAGTGGTATTAGTTTGCGATTGATGCCGGGCTATGGGGAGAGAGCGGGGCAGTGTGATTAGTTAGGGATTGATACAGGGCTTTGGGGAGAGACGGGGGCAGTGGGATTAGTTTGGGATTGATGCAGGACTATGGGGAGCGAGCGAAGCATTGGGAATAGTTTGGGATTGATACAGGGCTATCGGGAGAGATCGGGGCAGTGTGATTAGTTTGGGATTGATACAGGGCTATGGGGAGAGAGTGGGGCTTTGGGATTAGTTTGGGATTGATACAGGGATATCGGGAGTGACCGGGGCACTGGGATTAGATTGGGATTGATTCAGGGCTTTGGGGAGTGAGCGGGGCAGTGTGATTAGTTTGCGGATTGATACAGGACTATGGGGAGTGAGCGGGGCAGTGGGATTAGTTTGGGATTGATACAGGGCTATGGGGAGAGAGCAGTGCAGTGGGATTAGTTTGGATATAACACAGGGCTATGGGGAGAAAGCGGGGCAGTGGGCTTACGTTGGGGATTGATACAGGGCTATGGGGAGAGAGCGGGGCAGTGGGATTTGTTTGGATATAACACAGGGCTATGGGGAGAAAGCAGGGCAGTGGACTTACGTTGGGGATTGATACAGGGCTATGGGGAGAGAGCAGGGCAGTGGAAATAGTTTGTGATTGATACAGGGCTATGGGGAGGAAGCGGGGCAGTGGGATTAGTTTGGAGATTGATACAGGGCTATGGGGAGAGAGCGCGGCAGTGGGATTAGGTTGGGGACTGATACAGGGCTATGGGGAGAGAGCGAGGCAGTGGGATTAGGTTGGGGACTGATACAGGGCTATGGGGATAGAGTGAGGCAGTGGGATTAGGTTGGCGATTGATAATGGGCTAACAGGAGAGAGCAGGGCAGTGGGATTAGTTTGAGACTGAGACAGAGGGTTGTCAAGTAGCTGTTCCCAGTCCACTTTGGACAGATCCTGCCGTATCATATTAAAATCGGCCTGTTGTTTGCTAAATTTCCCCACTGAACTCATTGTTAATCTGCTTTATCAAAACGTGCCTGGATCTCCTGGTATATTTCAATACTGAACCTCGGTAGATTAAATAAAAGTGTTACCGTGATTTGATTTAAATGCAGAGGAGGGATTCACATGCGGATGAATGTTGGTCTGCAGATATCTGGGTACACCTTAGAAAAATGAAGCAAATAAAAGACAATTAAAGTCTGTTCTGGGTATTCTTACTGAGATTTGAATGAATTTTAGGCCGTGAGACTCACTGTCTTATACACAGGAGTGAAGGATTACATCAAACAAAGATAATGGCCCTGAAATCATGGTCTCCGTACCAACGACTTAGGCCTTGGTAGAGGCCCCGTAAATTCCGTGTTTCCGTCTGCGCTGTGTATGCGCTGAATCCCCGGATTGCAATCTATCAAGGTTTGCTACAGAATCGATAGAGTAAAGCTCTCTTTAAACCAGCCCACCAAAAACTCCCAGGGCATGAACAACAAGGGTTCGATACAGAGTGAAGCTCCCTCTACACTGTCCCATCAAACACTCCCAAGGCAGGTCCTGCACGGGTTAGATACAGAGTAAAGCTCCCTCTACGCTGTCCCATCAAACACTCCCAAGGCAGGTACAGCATGGGTTAGATATAGAGTAATGCTCCCTCTACACTGTCCCATCAAACACTCCCAAGGCAGGTACCGCACGGGTTAGATACAGAGTAAAGCTCCCTCTACGCTGTCCCATCAAACACTCCCAGGGCAGGTACAGCGCGGGTTAGATATAGAGTAATGCTCCCTCTACACTGTCCCATGAAACACTCCCAAGGCAGGTACCGCACGGGTTAGATACAGACAAAAAGCTCCCTCTACACTGTCCCATCAAACATTCCCAAGGCAGGTGCTGCACGGGTTAGATATAGAGTAATGCTCCCTCTACACTGTCCCATCAAACACTCCCAGGTCTATGGGGAGAGAACGTGGCAGTGGGGTTAGTTTGGGAATGATGCAGGGCTATGGGCAGAAAATGGGGCAGAGGGATTAGTTTGGAATTGATGCAGGGCTATTGGGAAAAGTTTGGGATTGATGCAGGGCTATGGGGAGAGAGTGGGGCAGTGGGATTAGTTTGGGATTGATTCAGGGCTATGGGGGGAGAGCAGGGCAGTGGGATTAGTTTGGGATCAAGACAGAGCTATGGGGGGAAAGCAAGGCAGTGGGATTAGTTTGGGATTGATACAGGGCTATGGGGAGAGAGCGGGGCAGTGGGATTAGATTGGGATTGATACAGGGCTATGGGGAGAGAGCGGGGCAGTGGGATTAGTTTGGGGATTGAAACAGGGCTATGGGGAGAGAGCGGGGCATTGTGATTAGTTTGTGATTGATACAGGGCTATGGGGAGAGAGCGGGGCAGTGGGATTAGTTTGGGATTGATACAGGGCTATGGGGAGAGAGCGGGGCAGTGGGATTCGTTTGGGATTTGCTGCAGGGCTATGGGGTGAGAGCGGGGCAGTGTGATTCGTTTGGCATTGATACAGGGTAATCGGGAGAGAGCGGGGCAGTGGGATTAGTTTGGGGATTGATACAGGGCTATCGGGTGACAGCAGGGCAGTCTGATTAGTTTGGGATTGATACAGGGTTATCGGGAGCGAGCGAGGCATTGGGAATAGTTTGGGATTGATACAGGGCTATCGGGAGAGATCGGGGCAGTGTGATTAGTTTGGGATTGATACAGGGCTATGAGGAGAGAGTGGGGCTTTGGGATTAGTTTGGGATTGATAGGGGCACTGGGATTAGTTTGGGATTGATACAAGGCTATGGGGAGTGAGCGGGGCAGTGGGATTAGTTTGCGGATTGATACAGGGCTATGGGGAGAGAGCGGGGCAGTGGGATTAGTTTGGGATTGATACAGGGCTATGGGGAGAGAGCGGGGCAGTGTGATTAGTTTGGGATTGATGCAGGACTATGGGAAGCGAGCGCGGCAGTGGGATTAGTTTAGGATTGATGTAGGGCTATGTGGTGAGAGCGGGGCAGTGGGATTAGTTTGGGGATTGATACAGGGCTATGGGGAGAGAGCGGGGCAGTGGGATTAGTTTGGGGATTGATACAGGGCTATGGGGAGAGAGCGGGGCAGTGTGATTAGTTTGGGATTGATACAGGGCAATCGGGAGAGAGCGGGGCAGTGGGATTAGTTTGGGGATTGAAGCAGGGCTATGGGGTGAGAGCAAGGCAATCTGATTAGTTTGGGATTGATGCAGGGTTATCGGGAGCGAGCGAGGCATTGGGAATAGTTTGGGATTGATACAGGGCTATCGGGAGAGATCAGGGCAGTGTGATTAGTTTGGGATTGATACAGGGCTATGGGAAGAGAGCGGGGCAGTGGGATTAGTTTGGGGATTGATACAGGGCTATGGGGAAAGAGCGGGGCAGTGGTATTACTTTGCGATTGATGCAGGGCTATGGGGAGAGAGCGGGGCAGTGTGATTAGTTAGGGATTGTTACAGGGCTTTGGGGAGAGACGGGGCAGTGGGATTAGTTTGGGATTGATGCAGGACTATGGGGAGCGAGCGAAGCATTGGGAATAGTTTGGGATTGATACAGGGCTATCGGGAGAGATCGGGGCAGTGTGATTAGTTTGGGATTGATACAGGGCTATGGGGAGAGAGTGGGGCTTTGGGATTAGTTTGGAATTGATACAGGGATATCGGGAGTGAGCAGGGCACTGGGATTAGTTTGGGATTGATACAGGGCTTTGGGGAGTGAGCGGGGCAGTGTGATTAGTTTGCGGATTGATACAGGGCTATGGGGAGTGAGCGGGGCAGTGGGATTAGTTTGGGATTGATACAGGGCTATGGGGAGAGAGCGGTGCAGTGGGATTAGTTTGGATATAACACAGGGCTATGGGGAGAAAGCGGGGCAGTGGGCTTACGTTGGGGATTGATACAGGGCTATGGGGAGAGAGCGGGGCAGTGGGATTTGTTTGGATATAACACAGGGCTACGGGGAGAAAGCAGGGCAGTGGACTTACGTTGGTGATTGATACAGGGTTATGGGGAGAGAGCGGGGCAGTGGGATTTGTTTGTGATTGATTCAGGGCTATGGGGAGAAAGCGGGGCAGTGGGATTAGTTTGAATATAACACAGGGCTATGGGGAAAAAGCGGGCAGTGGGATTAGTTTGGAGATGGATACAGGGCTATGGGGAGAGAGCGCGGCAGTGGGATTAGGTTGGGGACTGATACAGGGCTATGGGGATAGAGTGGGGCAGTGGGGTTAGGTTGGCGATTGATAAAGGGCTAACAGGAAAGAGCAGGGCAGTGGGATTAGTTTGGGACTGAGACAGAGGGTTGTCAAGTAACTGTTCCCATTCCACTTTGGACAGATCCCGCCTTATCATATTAAAATCGGCCTGTTGTTTGCTAAATTTCCCCACTGAACTCATTGTTAATCTGCTTTATCAAAACGTGCTTGGATCCCCTAGTATATTTCAATACTGAACCTCGGTAGATTAAATAAAAGTGTTCCCGTGATTTGATTTAAATGCAGAGGAGGGATTCACATGCGGATGAATGTTGGTCTGCAGATATCTGGGTACCCCTTAGAAAAATGAAGCGAATAAAAGACTGTTCTGGGTATTCTTACTGAGATTTGAATGAATTTTAGGCCGTGAGACTCACTGTCTTATACACAGGAGTGAAGGATTACATCAAACAAAGATAACGGCCCTGAAATCGTGGTCTCCGTACCAACGACTTAGGCCTTGGTAGAGGCCCCGCAAGTTCCGTGTTTCCGTCTGCGCTGTGTATGCGCTGAATCCCCGGACTTGCAATCTATCAAGGTTTGCTGCAGAATCGATAGAGTAAAGCTCTCTTTAAACCAGCCCATCAAAAACTCCCAGGGCATGAACAACACGGGTTAGATGCAGAGTGAAGCTCCCTCTACACTGTCCCATCAAACACTCCCAAGGCAGGTACTGCACGGGTTAGATACAGAGTAAAGCTCCCTCTACGCTGTCCCATCAAATACTCCCAAGGCAGGTACAGCACGGGTTAGATACAGAGTAATGCTCCCTCTACACTGTCCCATCAAACACTCCCAAGGCAGGTACTGCACGGGTTAGATACAGACAAAAAGCTCCCTCTACACTGTCCCATCAAACATTCCCAAGGCAGGTGCTGCACGGGTTAGATATATATAGTAATGCTCCCTCTACACTGTTCCATCAAACACTCCCTGGGCTATGGGGAGAGAACGTGGCAGTGGGGTTAGTTTGGGAATGATGCAGGGCTATGGGCAGAAAATGGGGCAGAGGGATTAGTTTGGAATTGATGCAGGGCTATTGGGAAAAGTTTGGGATTGATGCAGGGCTATGGGGAGAGAGTGGGGCAGTGGGATTACTTTGGGAACGATTCAGGGCTATGGGGGGAGAGCAGGGCAGTGGGATTAGTTTGGGATCAAGACAGAGCTATGGGGGGAAAGCGACGCAGTGGGATTAGTTTGGGATTGATACAGGGCTGTGGGGAGTCAGCAGGGCAGTGGGATTAGTTTGGGGATTCATACAGGGTATGGGGAGAGAGCGGAGCAGTGGGATTAGTTTGGGGATTGATACAGGGCTATGGGGAGAAAGCAGGGCAGTGGGATTAGTTTGGGGTTTGATACAGGGCTATGGGGAGAGAGCGGGGCAGTGGGATTAGTTTGGGATTGATACAGGGCTATGGGGAGAGAGCAGTGCAGTGGGATTAGTTTGGGATTGATACAGGGCTATGAGGAGAGAGCGGGGCAGTGGGATTAGTTTGGGATTGATACAGGGCTATGGGGAGAGAGCAGGGCAGTGGGATTAGTTTGGGGATTGAAACAGGGCTATGGGGAGAGAGCGGGGCATTGGGATTAGTTTGGGATTGATACAGGGCTATGGGGAGAGAGTGGGGCTTTGGGATTAGTTTGGGATTGATACAGGGCTAT
Organism: Somniosus microcephalus; assembly: GCF_052327205.1. Taxonomy (NCBI): domain Eukaryota; kingdom Metazoa; phylum Chordata; class Chondrichthyes; order Squaliformes; family Somniosidae; genus Somniosus; species Somniosus microcephalus. The sequence goes on along the minus strand of NW_028225187.1, from coordinate 29,540,828 downwards.
GGTGAGTGAGCAGGGCAGTTTGATTAGTTTGTGATTGATACAGGGCTATGGGGAGTGAGCGGGGCAGTGGGATTAGTTTGGGATTGATACAGGGCTATGGTGAGTGAGCAGGGCAGTTTGATTAGTTTGTGATTGATACAGGGCTATGGGGAGTGAGCGGGGCAGTGGGATTAGTTTGGGGATTGATGCAGGGCTATGGGGTGTGAGCGGGGCAGTGGGATTAGTTTGGGATTGATACAGGGCTATCGGGAGAGATCAGGGCAGTGGCATTAGTTTGGGATTGATACAGGGCTATCGGGAGAGAGCTAGGCATTGGGAAATATTTGGGATGGATACAGGGCTATCGGGAGAGAGCAGGGCAGTGGCATTAGTTTGGGATTGATACAGGGCTATGGGGGGAGAGCGGGGCAGTGGGATTAGTTTGGGATTGATACAGGGCTATGGGGAGAGAGCGGGGCAGTGGGATTAGTTTGGGATTGATACAGGGCTATGGGGTTTTGTATATTGCACATGTCCTGTGCTTGAAGTCTCTGACATTACCCAGACATTGTTTAAGCATTTCATTGTCTTGGTCTGTTTACTATGAACACCTTTACCTGTTTCTGATCTACACAGGATGCAACAGATCAGAAAAAACTCCATTCAACAATGCCATTTTCTGCCTCTGCAAAGACATCATACTGTTCCACAAATTTCATTAAAAATCTTTCAAGTCTCACTGCAGCTTTGACAGAAAAAGTTGCTCCAAGTTTCTCCTTCCCCCTTCAAAGCTGTCATTAAACATCCGACAAAATAAAGTCTAATTCCAAACGGAGCTCCAATCAGAAAGTGAATAAAGTGGTTAAACTTCCTAAGAAGGCGGAGAGGTTATCTATCCCCAGCCTTGGCGATGAGTTGGGATCAGTTTTTGGAGATGTTGTTTCCTCTTTTTCTGTTGCCGTTCCCTCCGTCTCTCAGACTCTGAGGTCCAAACGGGGGCGCAAACTATTTCCCTTTCTCGCAACATGATTTAAATAGCGCTGGTTGATTTCCCCTCTCTCTCTAACCCAGGGGTCACTGGGCAGTGATCAGGAACAGGAACCCTGGCTGATTTCCCCTCCCTCTCTAACCCAGGGGTCACTGGACAGTGATTAGGAGCAGGAACCCTGGCTGACTTCCCCTCTCTCTAACCCAGGGGTCACTGGGCAGTAATCAGGAGCAGGAACCCTGGCTGATTTCCTCTCTCTCTAGATCAGGGGTCACCGGACAGTGATAAGGAGTAGGAATCCTGGCTGATTTCCCCACTTTCTAACCCAGGCGTCGCTGGACAGAGATCAGGAGCACGAACACTGGCTGATGTCCCATCTCTCAAACCCTGGGGTCACTGGACAGTGATCAGGAGCACGAACCCTGGCTGATTACCCCTCTATCTCTAACCCGGGCGTCACTGGACAGATTTCAGGAGCACGAGCCCTGGCTGATTTCCCATCTCTCTAACCCAGGCGTCACCGGGCAGTGATCAGGAGCACGATCACTGGCTGATTTCCCCTCCCTCTCTAACCCAGGGGTCACTGGGCAGTGATGAGGAGCACGAATCCTGGATGATTTCCCCTCTCTCGAACCGAGGAGTCACTGGACAGTGATCAGGAGCAGGAATCCTGGCTGATTTCCCCTCTCTCTAACACAGAGGTCACTGGATAGCGATCAGGAGCTGGATAAGCTTGGGATTGATCCGGGGCTATGGGGAGAGAGCGGGGCAGTGGGATTAGTTTGGGGATTGATACAGGGCTATGGGGAGAGAGCGGGGCAGTGTGATTAGTTTGGGATTGATACAGGGCAATCGGGAGAGAGCGGGGCAGTGGGATTAGTTTGGGGATTGAAGCAGGGCTATGGGGTGAGAGCAAGGCAGTCTGATTAGTTTGGGATTGATGCAGGGTTATCGGGAGCGAGCGAGGCATTGGGAATAGTTTGGGATTGATACAGGGCTATCGGGAGAGATCAGGGCAGTGTGATTAGTTTGGGATTGATACAGGGCTATGGGAAGAGAGCGGGGCAGTGGGATTAGTTTGGGGATTGATACAGGGCTATGGGGAAAGAGCGGGGCAGTGGTATTACTTTCCGATTGATGCAGGCCTATGGGGAGAGAGCGGGGCAGTGTGATTAGTTAGGGATTGTTACAGGGCTTTGGGGAGAGACGGGGCAGTGGGATTAGTTTGGGATTGATGCAGGACTATGGGGAGCGAGCGAAGCATTGGGAATAGTTTGGGATTGATACAGGGCTATCGGGAGAGATCGGGGCAGTGTGATTAGTTTGGGATTGATACAGGGCTATAGGGAGAGAGTGGGGCTTTGGGATTAGTTTGGAATTGATACAGTGATATCGGGAGTGAGCGGGGCACTGGGATTAGTTTGGGATTGATACAGGGCTTTGGGGAGTGAGCGGGGCAGTGTGATTAGTTTGCGGATTGATACAGGGCTATGGGGAGTGAGCGGGGCAGTGGGATTAGTTTGGGATTGATACAGGGCTATGTGGAGAGAGCGGTGCAGTGGGATTTGTTTGGATATAACACAGGGCTACGGGGAGAAAGCAGGGCAGTGGACTTACGTTGGGGATTGATACAGGGTTATGGGGAGAGAGCGGGGCAGTGGGATTTGTTTGTGATTGATTCAGGGCTATGGGGAGAAAGCGGGGCAGTGGGATTAATTTGGGGATTGATACAGGGCTATGGGGAGAAAGCGGGGCAGTGGGATTAGTTTGAATATAACACAGGGCTATGGGGAGAAAGCGGGCAGTGGGATTAGTTTGGAGATGGATACAGGGCTATGGGGAGAGAGCGCGGCAGTGGGATTAGGTTGGGGACTGATACAGGGCTATGGGGATAGAGTGGGGCAGTGGGGTTAGGTTGGCGATTGATAAAGGGCTAACAGGAAAGAGCAGGGCAGTGGGATTAGTTTGGGACTGAGACAGAGGGTTGTCAAGTAACTGTTCCCATTCCACTTTGGACAGATCCCGCCTTATATTAAAATCGGCCTGTTGTTTGCTAAATTTCCCCACTGAACTCATTGTTAATCTGCTTTATCAAAACGTGCTTGGATCCCCTAGTATATTTCAATACTGAACCTCGGTAGATTAAATAAAAGTGTTACCGTGATTTGATTTAAATGCAGAGGAGGGATTCACATGTGGATGAATGTTGGTCTGCAGATATCTGGGTACACCTTAGAAAAATGAAGCGAATAAAAGACTGTTCTGGGTATTCTTACTGAGATTTGAATGAATTTTAGGCCGTGAGACTCACTGTCTTATACACAGGAGTGAAGGATTACATCAAACAAAGATAACGGCCCTGAAATCATGGTCTCCGTACCAACGACTTAGGCCTTGGTAGAGGCCCCGCAAGTTCCGTGTTCCCGTCTGCGCTGTGTATGCGCTGAAACCCCGGACTTGCAATCTATCAAGGTTTGCTACAGAATCGATAGAGTAAAGCTCTCTTTAAACCAGTCCATCAAAAACTCCCAGGGCATGAACAACACGGGTTAGATGCAGAGTGAAGCTCCCTCTACACTGTCCCATCAAACACTCCCAAGGCAGGTACTGCACGGGTTAGATACAGAGTAAAGCTCCCTCTACGCTGTCCCATCAAATACTCCCAAGGCAGGTACAGCACGGGTTAGATACAGAGTAATGCTCCCTCTACACTGTCCCATCAAACACTCCCAAGGCAGGTACTGCACGGGTTAGATACAGACAAAAAGCTCCCTCTACACTGTCCCATCAAACATTCCCAAGGCAGGTGCTGCACAGGTTAGATATATATAGTAATGCTCCCTCTACACTGTTGCATCAAACACTCCCTGGGCTATGGGGAGAGAACGTGGCAGTGGGGTTAGTTTGGGAATGATGCAGGGCTATGGGCAGAAAATGGGGCAGAGGGATTAGTTTGGAATTGATGCAGGGCTATTGGGAAAAGTTTGGGATTGATGCAGGGCTATGGGGAGAGAGTGGGGCAGTGGGATTAGTTTGGGATTGATTCAGGGCTATGGGGGGAGAGCAGGGCAGTGGGATTAGTTTGGGATCAAGACAGAGCTATGGGGGGAAAGCGACGCAGTGGGATTAGTTTGGGATTGATACAGGGCTATGGGGAGTCAGCAGGGCAGTGGGATTAGTTTGGGGATTCATACAGGGTATGGGGAGAGAGCGGAGCAGTGGGATTAGTTTGGGGATTGATACAGGGCTATGGGGAGAAAGCAGGGCAGTGGGATTAGTTTGGGGTTTGATACAGGGCTATGGGGAGAGAGCGGGGCAGTGGGATTAGTTTGGGATTGATACAGGGCTATGGGGAGAGAGCAGTGCAGTGGGATTAGTTTGGGATTGATACAGGGCTATGGGGAGAGAGCAGGGCAGTGGGATTAGTTTGGGGATTGAAACAGGGCTATGGGGAGAGAGCGGGGCATTGGGATTAGTTTGGGATTGATACAGGGCTATGGGGAGAGAGTGGGGCTTTGGGATTAGTTTTGGATTGATACAGGGCTATCGGGAGTGAGCGGGGAACTGGGATTAGTTTGGGATTGGTACAGGGCTATGGGGAGAGCGCGGGGCAGTGGGATTAGTTTGGGATTGATACAGGGCTATGGTGAGTGAGCAGGGCAGTTTGATTAGTTTGTGATTGATACAGGGCTATGGGGAGTGAGCGGGGCAGTGGGATTAGTTTGGGGATTGATGCAGGGCTATGGGGTGTGAGCGGGGCAGTGGGATTAGTTTGGGATTGATACAGGGCTATCGGGAGAGATCAGGGCAGTGGCATTAGTTTGGGATTGATACAGGGCTATCGGGAGAGGTAGGCATTGGGAAATATTTGGGATGGATACAGGGCTATCGGGAGAGAGCAGGGCAGTGGCATTAGTTTGGGATTGATACAGGGCTATGGGGGGAGAGCAGGGCATTGGGATTAGTTTGGGATTGATACAGGGCTATGGGGGGAGAGCGGGGCAGAAGGATTAGTTTGGGATTGATACAGGGCTATGGGGTTTTGTATATTGCACATGTCCTGTGCTTGAAGTCTCTGACATTACCCAGACATTGTTTAAGCATTTCATTGTCTTGGTCTGTTTACTATGAACACCTTTACCTGTTTCTGATCTACACAGGATGCAACAGATCAGAAAAACCTCCATTCAACAATGCCATTTTCTGCCTCTGCAAAGACATCATACTGTTCCACAAAGTTCATTAAAATTCTTTCAAGTCTCACTGCAGCTTTGACAGAAGAAGTTGCTCCAAGTTTCTCCTTCCCCCTTCAATGCTGTCATTAAACATCCGACAAAATAAAGTCTAATTCCAAACGGAGCTCCAATCAGAAAGTGAATAAAGTGGTTAAACTTCCTAAGAAGGCGGCGAGGTTATCTATCCCCAGCCTTGGCGATGAGTTGGGATCAGTTATTGGAGATGTTGTTTCCTCTTTTTCTGTTGCTGTTCCCTCCGTCTCTCAGACTCTGAGGTCCAAACGGGGGCGCAAACTATTTCCCTTTCTCGCAACATGATTTAAATAGCGCTGGCTGATTTCCCCTCTCTCTCTAACCCAGGGGTCACTGGGCAGTGATCAGGAGCAGGAACCCTGGCTGATTTCCTCCTCTCTCTAACCCAGGGGTCACTGGATAGTGATCAGGAGCAGGAATCCTGGCTGATTTCCCCTCTCTCTCGAACCCAGGGGTCACTGGACAGTGATCAGGAGCAGGAACCCTGGCTGACTTCCCCTCTCTCTAACCCAGGGGTCACTGGACAGTAATCAGGAGCAGGAACCCTGGCTGATTTCCCCTCTCTCTAAATCAGGGTTCACTGGACAGTGATAAGGAGCAGGAATCCTGGCTGATTTCCCCACTTTCTAACCCAGGCGTCACTGGACAGAGATCAGGAGCATGAACCCTGGCTGATTTCCCATCTCTCGAACCCAGGCGTCACCGGGCAGTGATCAGGAGCACGAACACTGGCTGATTTCCCATCTCTCTAACCCTGGGGTCACTGGACAGTGATCAGGAGCTGGAACCCTGGCTGATTTCCTCCTCTCTCTAACTCAGGGGTCACTGGATAGTGATCAGGAGCAGGAACCCTGGCTGATTTCCCCTCACTCTCTGACCCAGAGGTCACTGGGCAGTGATCAGGAGCAGGAACCCTGGCCGATTTCCCCTCTCTCTAACCCAGGTGTCACTGGACTGTGATCAGTAGCAGGAACCCTGGCTGATTTCACCTCTCTCTGTAACCCAGGGTTCACTGGACAGTGATCAGGAGCACGAACCCTGGCTGATTTCCCCTCTCTCTCTAACCCAGGGGTCACTGGACTGTGATCAGGAGCAGGAACCCTGGCTGTTTTCACCTCTCTCTCTAACCCAGGGGTCACTGGACAATGATCAGGAGCAGGAACCCTGGCTGATTTCCCCTCTCTCTCTAACACAGGGGTCACTCGACAGTGATCAGGAGTAGGAACCCTGGCTCGTTCCCACTCTCTCTAACTCAGGGGTCACTGGATAGTGATCAGGAGCGGCAACCCGGGCTGATTTCCCCTCTCTCTATCCCAGGGGTCACTGGACAGTGATCAGGAGCATGAACCCTCGCTGATTTCCCTCTCTCTCTAACCAGGGGTCACTGGGCTGTGATCAGGAGCAGGAACCCTGGCTGATTTCCTTCTCTCTCTAACCCAGGGGTTGCTGGATAGTGATCAGGAACATGAACCCTGGCTGATTTCCCATCTCTCTCTAACCCAGGGGTCACTGGACTGTGATCAGGTGCAGGAACCCTAGCTGATTTCACCTCTCTCTCTAACCCAGGGGTCACTGGACAGTGATCAGGAGCACGAACCCTGGCTGATTTCCCCTCTCTCTCACCCAGGGGTCATTGGGCAGTGATCAGGAGCAGGAGCCCTGGCTGATTTCCCCTCTCTCTAACCCAGGGGTCACTGGATAGTGATCAGGAGCATGAACCCTGGCTGATTTCCCCTCTCTCTCTAACCCAGGGGTCACTGGACTATGATCAGGAGCAGGAACCCTGGCTGATTTCACCTCTCTCTCTAACCCAGGGGTCACTGGACAGTGATCAGGAGCAGGAACCCAGGCTGATTTCCCCTCTCTCTAACCCTGGGGTCACTGGACAGTGATCAGGAGCACGAACCCTGGCTGTTTTCCCCTCTCTCTCTAACCCAGTGGTCACTGGACAGTGATCAGGAGCAGGAACTCTGGCTGATTTCCCCTCTCTGTAACCCAGGAGTCACTGGGCAGTGATCAGGAGCAGGAACCCTGGCTGATTTCCCCTCTCTCTAACCCAGGGGTAACTTGACTGTGATCAGTAGCAGGAACCCTGGCTGATTTCCCCCCCTCTAACCCAGGGGTCACTGGATAGTGATCAGGAGCATGAAACCTGGCTGATCTCCCCTCTCTCTCTAACCCAGGGGTCACTGGACTGTGATCAGGAGCAGGAACCCTGGCTGATTTCACCTCTCTCTCTAACCCAGAGGTCACTGGACAGTGATCAGGAGCAGGAACCCAGGCTGATTTCCCCTCTCTCTAACCCAGGGGTCACTGGACAGTGATCAGGAGCACGAACCCTGGCTGTTTTCCCCTCTCTCTCTAACCCAGAGGTCACTGGACAGTGATCAGGAGCAGGAACTCTGGCTGATTTCCCCTCTCTCTAACCCAGGGGTAACTTGACTGTGATCAGTAGCAGGAACCCTGGCTGATTTCCCCTCTCTCTCTAACCCAGGGTTCACTGAACTGTAATCAGGAGCAGGAACTCTGGCTGATTTCCCCTCTCTCTAACCCAGGGGTAACTTGACTGTGATCAGTAGCAGGAACCCTAGCTGATTTCACCTCTATCTCTAACCCAGGGTTCACTGAACTGTGATCAGGAGCACGAACCCTGGCTGATTTCACCTGTCTCTCTAACCCAGGGTTCACTGGACTGTGATCAGAAGCGTGAACCCTCGCTGATTTCCCATCTCTCTCCAACCCATGGGTCACTGGACAATGATCAGGAGCAGGAACCCTGGCTGATTTTCCCCCCTCTCACCCAGGGGTCACTGGATAGTGATCAGGAGCATGAAACCTGGCTGATTTCCCCTCTCTCTCTAACACAGGGGTCACTGGACTGTGATCAGGAGCAGGAACCCTGGCTGATTTCACCTGTCTCTCTAACCTAGGGGTCACTGGACTGTGATCAGGAGCAGGAATCCTGGCTGATTTCCCCACTTTCTCTAACCAAGGGGTCACTGGGCAGTGATCAGGAGCAGGAACCCAGGCTGATTTCCCCTCTTTCTCTAACCAAGGGGTCACTGCACAGTGATCAGGAGCATGAATCACGGCTGATTTCCCTCTCTCTCTAAGCCAGGGGTCACTGGGCAGTGATCAGGAGTAGGAACCCTGGCTGATTTCCCCTCTCTCTAACCCAGCGGTCACTGGATAGTGATCAGGAGCAGGAACCCTGGCTGATCACACCCTCTCTCTAACTCAGGGGTCACTGGATAGTGATCAGGAGCAGGAACCCTGGCTGATTTCCCCTCTCTCTCTAACCCAGAGGTCACTGGGCAGTGATCAGGAGCAGGAACCCTGGCTGATTTCCCCTCTCTCTAACCCAGGGGTCACTGGACTGTGATCAGGAGCAGGAACCCTGGCTGATTTCCCCTCTCTCTCTAACCCAGGGGTCACTCGACAGTGATCAGGAGCAGGAACCCTGGCTGGTTCCCCCTCTCTCTAACTCAGGGGTCACTGGACAGTGATCAGGAGCTGGAACGGGCTGATTTCCCCTCTCTCTAACCCAGGGGTCACTGGACAGTGATCAGGAGCACGAACCCTGGCTGATTTCCCCTCTCTCTAACCCAGGGGTCACTGGACTGTGATCAGGAGCAGGAACCCTGGCTGATTTCCCCTCTCTCTCTAACCCAGGGGTCACTCGACAGTGATCAGGAGCAGGAACCCTGGCTGGTTCCCCCTCTCTCTAACTCAGGGGTCACTGGACAGTGATCAGGAGCTGGAACGGGCTGATTTCCCCTCTCTCTAACCCAGGGGTCACTGGACAGTGATCAGGAGCACGAACCCTGGCTGATTTCACCTGTCTGTCTAACCCAGGCGTCACTGGACTGTGATCAGGAGCATGAACCCTCGCTGATTTCCCTCTCTCTCTAACCAGTGGTCACTGGGCTGTGATCAGGAGCAGGAACCCTGGCTGATTTCCTTCTCTCTCTAACCCAGGGGTCACTGGGCAGTGATCAGGAGCGGGAACCCTGGCTGATTTCCCCTCTCTCTAACCCAGGGGTCACTGGATAGTGATCAGGAGCATGAACCCTGGCTGATTTCCCATCTCTCTCTAACCCAGGGGTCACTGGATAGTGATCAGGAGCAGGAACCCTGGCTGATTTCCCCTATATCTCTAACCCAGAGGTCACTGGGCAGTGATCAGGAGCAGGAACCCTGGCTGATTTCCCCTCTCTCTCCAACCCAGGGGTCACTGGACTGTGATCAGGTGCAGGAACCCTGGCTGATTTCTCCTCTCTCTCTAACCCAGGGGTCACTGGACAGTGATCAGGAGCACGAACCCTGGCTGATTTCCCCTCTCTCTAACCCTGGGGTCATTGGGCAGTGATCAGGAGCAGGAACCCTGGCTGATTTCCCCTCTCTCTAACCCAGGGGTCACTGGATAGTGATCAGGAGCATGAACCCTGGCTGATTTCCCCTCTCTCTCTAACCCAGGGGTCACTGGACTGTGATCAGGAGCAGGAACCCTGGCTGATTTCACCTCTCTCCTTAACCCAGGAGTCACTGGACAGTGATCAGGAGCAGGAACCCTGTCTGATTTCCCCTCTCTCTAACCCAGGGGTCAATGGACAATGAGCAGGAGCACGAACCCTGGCTGTTTTCCCCTCTCTCTCTAACCCAGTGGTCACTGGACAGTGATCAGGAGCAGGAACTCTGGCTGATTTCCCCTCTCTCTAACTCAGGGGTCACTGGATAGTGATCAGGAGCAGGAACCCTGGCTGATTTCCCCTATATCTCTAACCCAGAGGTCACTGGGCAGTGATCAGGAGCAGGAACCCTGGCTGATTTCCCCTCTCTCTAACCCAGGGGTCACTGGACTGTGATCAGTAGCATGAACCCTGGCTGATTTCCCCTCTCTCTCTAACCCAGGGGTCACTGGATTGTGATCAGGAGCAGGAACCCTGGCTGATTTCACCTGTCTCTCTAACCCAGGGGTCACTGGACTGTGATCAGGAGCAGGAACCCTGGCTGATTTCACCTCTCTCTCTAACCCAGGGGTCACTGGACAGTGATCAGAAGCATGAACCCTGGCTGATCTCCCCTCTCTCTAACCCAGGGGTCACTGGACAGTGATCAGGAGCAGGAACCCTGGCTGGTTCCCGCTCTCTAACTCAGGGGTCACTGGATAGTGATCAGGAGCTGGAACCCGGGCTGATTTCCCCTCTCTCTAACACAGGGGTCACTGGACATTGATCAGAAGCACGAACCCTGGCTGATTTCCCCTCTCTAACCCAGGGGTCACTGGACAGCGATCAGGTGCAGGAACCCTGGCTGATTCCCCCTCTCTCTAACCCAGGGGTCACTGGACAGTGATCAGGAGCATGAATCATGGCTGATTTCCCTCTCTCTCTAACCCAGGGATCACTGGGCAGTGACCAGGAGTAGGAACCCTGGCTGATTTCCCCTCTCTCTAACCCAGGGGTCACTGGATAGTGATCAGGAGCAGGAACCCTGGCCGATTTCCCCTCTCTCTAACCTAGGGGTCACTGGATAGTGATCAGGAGCATGAAACCTGGCTGATTTCCCCTCTCTCTAACCCAGGGGTCACTGGACTGTGATCAGGAGCAGGAACCCTGGCTGATCTCACCTCTCTCTCTAACCCAGGGGTCAATGGACAGTGATCAGGACCACGAACCCTGGCTGATTTCCCCTCTCTCTAACCCAGGGGTCATTGGGCAGTGATCAGGAGCAGGAACCCTGTCTGATTTCCCCTCTCTCTAACCCAGGGGTCACTGGACAATGATCAGGAGCACGAACCCTGGCTGTTTTCCCCTCTCTCTCTAAACCAGTGGTCACTGGACAGTGATCAGGAGCACGAACCCTGGCTGATTTCCCATCTCTCTAACCCAGGGGTCACTGGACAGTGATCAGGAGCAGGTACCCTGGCTGATTTCCCCTCTCTCTAACCCAGGATTCACTGGACAGTGATCAGGAGCAGGAATCCTGGCTGATTTCCCATCTCTCTAACACAGAGATCACTGGACAGTGATCAGGAGCAGGAACTCTGGCTGATTTCCCCTCTCTCTAACTCAGGGGTCACTGGATAGTGATCAGGAGCAGGAACCCTGGCTGATTTCCCCTATATCTCTAACCCAGAGGTCACTGGGCAGTGATCAGGAGCAGGAACCCTGGCTGATTTCCCCTCTCTCTAACCCAGGGTTCACTGGACTGTGATCAGTAGCATGAACCCTGGCTGATTTCCCCTCTCTCTCTAACCCAGGGGTCACTGGATTGTGATCAGGAGCAGGAACCCTGGCTGATTTCACCTGTCTCTCTAACCCAGGGGTCACTGGACTGTGATCAGGAGCAGGAACCCTGGCTGATTTCACCTCTCTCTCTAACCCAGGTGTCACTGGACAGTGATCAGGAGCACGAACCCTGGCTGATCTCCCCTCTCTCTAACCCAGGGGTCATTGGACAATGATCAGGAGCAGGAACCCTGGCTGGTTCCCCCTCTGTAACTCAGGGCTCACTGGATAGTGATCAGGAGCTGGAACTCGGGCTGATTTCCCCTCTCTCTAACACAGGGGTCACTGGACATTGATCAGAAGCACGAACCCTGGCTGATTTCCCCTCTCTAACCCAGGGGTCACTGGACAGCGATCAGGTGCAGGAACCCTGGCTGATTCCCCCTCTCTCTAACCCAGGGGTCACTGGACAGTGATCAGGAGCATGAATCATGGCTGATTTCCCTCTCTCTCTAACCCAGGGATCACTGGGCAGTGACCAGGAGTAGGAACCCTGGCTGATTTCCCCTCTCTCTAACCCAGGGGTCACTGGATAGTGATCAGGAGCAGGAACCCTGGCCGATTTCCCCTCTCTCTAACCTAGGGGTCACTGGATAGTGATCAGGAGCATGAAACCTGGCTGATTTCCCCTCTCTCTAACCCAGGGGTCACTGGACTGTGATCAGGAGCAGGAACCCTGGCTGATCTCACCTCTCTCTCTAACCCAGGGGTCAATGGACAGTGATCAGGACCACGAACCCTGGCTGATTTCCCCTCTCTCTAACCCAGGGGTCATTGGGCAGTGATCAGGAGCAGGAACCCTGGCTGATTTCCCCTCTCTCTAACCCAGGATTCACTGGACAGTGATCAGGAGCAGGAATCCTGGCTGATTTCCCATCTCTCTAACACAGAGGTCACTGGACAGTGATCAGGAGCAGGAACTCTGGCTGATTTCCCCTCTCTCTAAATCAGGGGTCACTGGATAGTGATCAGGAGCAGGAACCCTGGCTGATTTCCCCTATATCTCTAACCCAGAGGTCACTGGGCAGTGATCAGGAGCAGGAACTCTGGCTGATTTCCCCTCTCTCTAACCCAGGGATCACTGGGCAGTGACCAGGAGTAGGAACCCTGGCTGATTTCCCCTCTCTCTAACCCAGGGGTCACTGGATAGTGATCAGGAGCAGGAACCCTGGCCGATTTCCCCTCTCTCTAACCTAGGGGTCACTGGATAGTGATCAGGAGCATGAAACCTGGCTGATTTCCCCTCTCTCTAACCCAGGGGTCACGGGACTGTGATCAGGAGCAGGAACCCTGGCTGATTTCACCTCTCTCTCTAACCCAGTGGTCACTGGACTGTGATCAGTAGCATGAACCCTGGCTGATTTCCCCTCTCTCTCTAACCCAGGGATCACTGGATTGTGATCAGGAGCAGGAACCCTGGCTGATTTCACCTGTCTCTCTAACCCAGGGGTCACTGGACTGTGATCAGGAGCAGGAACCCTGGCTGATTTCACCTCTCTCTCTAACCCAGGGGTCACTGGACAGTGATCAGGAGCACGAAACCTGGCTGATCTCCCCTCTCTCTAACCCAGGGGTCACTGGACAATGATCAGGAGCAGGAACCCTGGCTGGTTCCCCCTCTCTGACTCAGGGGTCACTGGATAGTGATCAGGAGCTGGACCCCGGGCTGATTTCCCCTCTCTCTAACACAGGGCTCACTGGACATTGATCAGAAGCACGAACCCTGGCTGATTTCCCATCTCTCTAACCCAGGGGTCACTGGACAGTGATCAGGAGCAGGTACCCTGGCTGATTTCCCCTCTCTCTAACCCAGGATTCACTGGACAGTGATCAGGAGCAGGAACTCTGGCTGATTTCACCTCTCTCTAACTCAGGGGTCACTGGATAGTGATCAGGAGCAGGAACCCTGGCTGATTTCCCCTATATCTCTAACCCAGAGGTCACTGGGCAGTGATCAGGAGCAGGAACCCTGGCTGATTTCCCCTCTCTCTAACCCAGGGGTCACTGGACTGTGATCAGTAGCATGAACCCTGGCTGATTTCCCCTCTCTCTCTAACCCAGGGGTCACTGGATTGTGATCAGGAGCAGGAACCCTGGCTGATTTCACCTGTCTCTCTAACGCAGGGGTCACTGGACTGTGATCAGGAGCAGGAACCCTGGCTGATTTCACCTCTCTCTCTAACCCAGGGGTCACTGGACAGTGATCAGGAGCACGAACCCTGGCTGATCTCCCCTCTCTCTAACCCAGGGGTCACTGGACAATGATCAGGATCAGGAACCCTGGCTGGTTCCCCCTCTCTAACTCAGGGGTCGCTGGATCGTGATCAGGAGCTGGAACCCGGGCTGATTTCCCCTCTCTCTAACACAGGGGTCACTGGACATTGATCAGAAGCACGAACCCTGGCTGATTTCCCCTCTCTAACCCAGGGGTCACTGGACAGCGATCAGGTGCAGGAACCCTGGCTGATTCCCCCTCTCTCTAACCCAGGGGTCACTGGACAGTGATCAGGAGCATGAATCATGGCTGATTTCCCTCTCTCTCTAACCCAGGGATCACTGGGCAGTGACCAGGAGTAGGAACCCTGGCTGATTTCCCCTCTCTCTAACCCAGGGGTCACTGGATAGTGATCAGGAGCAGGAACCCTGGCCGATTTCCCCTCTCTCTAACCTAGGGGTCACTGGATAGTGATCAGGAGCATGAAACCTGGCTGATTTCCCCTCTCTCTAACCCAGGGGTCACTGGACTGTGATCAGGAGCAGGAACCCTGGCTGATTTCACCACTCTCTCTAACCCAGTGGTCACTGGACTGTGATCAGTAGCATGAACCCTGGCTGATTTCCCCTCTCTCTCTAACCCAGGGGTCACTGGATTGTGATCAGGAGCAGGAACCCTGGCTGATTTCACCTGTCTCTCTAACCCAGGGGTCACTGGACTGTGATCAGGAGCAGGAACCCTGGCTGATTTAAACTCTCTAACCCAGGGGTCACTGGACAGTGATCAGGAGCACGAACGCTGGCTGATCTCCCCTCTCTCTAACCCAGGGGTCACTGGACAATGATCAGGAGCAGGAACCCTGGCTGATTTCCCCTCTCTAACCCAGGGGTCACTGGACAGCGATCAGGTGCAGGAACCCTGGCTGATTCCCCCTCTCTCTAACCCAGGGGTCACTGGACAGTGATCAGGAGCATGAACTCTGGCTGATTTCCCCTCTCTCTAACCCAGGGGTCACTGTATAGTGATCAGGAGCAGGAACCCTGGCCGATTTCCCCTCTCTCTAACCTAGGGATCACTGGATAGTGATCAGGAGAATGAAACCTGGCTGATTTCCCCTCTCTCTAACCCAGGGGTCACTGGACTGTGATCAGGAGCAGGAACCCTGGCTGATTTCACCTCTCTCTCTAACCCAGGGGTCAATGGACAGTGATCAGGAGCACAAACCCTGGCTGATTTCCCCTCTCTCTAACCCAGGGGTCATTGGGCAGCGATCAGGAGCAGGAACCCTGGCTGATTTCACCTCTCTCTCTAACCCAGGGGTCAATGGACAGTGATCAGGAGCACGAACCCTGGCTGATTTCCCCTCTCTAACCCAGGGGTCACTGGACAGCGACCAGGTGCAGGAACCCTGGCTGATTCCCCCTCTCTCTAACCCATGGGTCACTGGGCAGTGATCAGGAGCAGGAACCCTGGCTGATTTCCCCTCTCTCTAACCCAGGGGTTGCTGGATAGTGATCAGGAGCATGAACCCTGGCTGATTTCCCATCTCTCTCTAACCCAGGGGTCACTGGACTGTGATCAGGTGCAGGAACCCTGGCTGATTTCACCTCTCTCTCTAACACAGGTGTCACTGGACATTGATCAGGAGCACGAACCCTGGCTGATTTCCCCTCTCTCTAACCCAGGGGTCATTGGGCAGTGATCAGGAGCAGGAGCCCTGGCTGATTTCCCCTCTCTCTAACCCAGGGGTCACTGGATAGTGATCAGGAGCATGAACCCTGGCTGATTTCCCCTCTCTCTCTAACCCAGGGGTCACTGGACTATGATCAGGAGCAGGAACCCTGGCTGATTTCACCTCTCTCTCTAACCCAGGGGTCACTGGACAGTGATCAGGAGCAGGAACCCAGGCTGATTTCCCCTCTCTCTAACCCAGGGGTCACTGGACAGTGATCAGGAGCACGAACCCTGGCTGTTTTCCCCACTCTCTCTAACCCAGTGGTCACTGGACAGTGATCAGGAGCAGGAACTCTGGCTGATTTCCCCTCTCTCTAACCCAGGAGTCACTGGGCAGTGATCAGGAGCAGGAACCCTGGCTGATTTCCCCTCTCTCTAACCCAGGGATAACTTGACTGTGATCAGTAGCAGGAACCCTGGCTAATTTCCCCCACTCTAACCCAGGGGTCACTGGATAGTGATCAGGAGCATGAAACCTGGCTGATTTCCCCTCTCTCTCTAACCCAGGGGTCACTGGACTGTGATCAGGAGCAGGAACCCTGGCTGATTTCACCTCTCTCTCTAACCCAGAGGTCACTGGACTGTGATCAGGAGCAGGAACCCTGGCTGATTTCACCTCTCTCTCTCTAACCCAGGGGTCACTGGACTGTGATCAGGAGCAGGAACCCTGGCTGATATCACCTCTCTCTCTAACCCAGAGGTCACTGGATAGTGATCAGGAGCAGGAACCCAGGCTGATTTCCCCTCTCTCTAACCCAGGGGTCACTGGACAGTGATCAGGAGCACGAACCCTGGCTGTTTTCCCCTCTCTCTCTAACCCAGTGGTCACTGGACAGTGATCAGGAGCAGGAACTCTGGCTGATTTCCCCTCTCTCTAACCCAGGGGTAACTTGACTGTGATCAGTAGCAGGAACCCTGGCTGATTTCCCGTCTCTCTCTAACGCAGGGGTCACTGGACTGTGATCAGGAGCAGGAACCCTGGCTGATTTCACCTCTCTCTCTAACCCAGGGGTCACTGGACAATGATCAGGAGCAGGAACCCTGGCTGATTTTCCCCCCTCTAACCCAGGGGTCACTGGATAGTGATCAGGAGCATGAAACCTGGCTGATTTCCCCTCTCTCTCTAACACAGGGGTCACTGGACTGTGATCAGGAGCAGGAACCCTGGCTGATTTCACCTGTCTCTCTAAACTAGGGGTCACTGGACTGTGATCAGGAGCAGGAATCCTGGCTGATTTCCCCTCTTTCTCTAACCAAGGGGTCACTGGGCAGTGATCAGGAGCAGGAACCCAGGCTGATTTCCCCTCTCTCTAACCCAGGGGTCACTGCACAGTGATCAGGAGCATGAATCACGGCTGATTTCCCTCTCTCTCTAACCCAGGGTTCACTGGGCAGTGATCAGGAGCGGGAACCCTGGCTGATTTCCCCTCTCTCTAACCCAGGGGTCACTGGATAGTGATCAGGAGCATGAACCCTGGCTGACTTCCCCTCTCTCTCTAACCCAGGGGTCACTGGACTGTGATCAGGAGCAGGAACCCTGGCTGATTTCACCTCTCTCCTTAACCCAGGAGTCACTGGGCAGTGATCAGGAGCACGAACCCTGGCTGATTTCCCCTCTCTCTAACCCAGGGGTCACTGGACAATGATCAGGAGCACGAACCCTGGCTGTTTTCCCCTCTCTCTCTAACCCAGTGGTCACTGGACAGTGATCAGGAGCAGGAACTCTGGCTGATTTCCCCTATATCTCTAATCCAGAGGTCACTGGGCAGTGATCAGGAGCAGGAACCCTGGCTGATTTCCCCTCTCTCTAACCCAGGGATCACTGGACTGTGATCAGTAGCATGAACCCTGGCTGATTTCCCCTCTCTCTCTAACCCAGGGGTCACTGGATTGTGATCAGGAGCAGGAACCCTGGCTGATTTCACCTGTCTCTCTAACCCAGGGGTCACTGGACTGTGATCAGGAGCACGAACCCTGGCTGATCTCCCCTCTCTCTAACCCAGGGGTCACTGGACAGTGATCAGGAGCAGGAACCCTGGCTGGTTCCCCCTCTCTACCTCAGGGGTCACTGGATAGTGATCAGGAGCTGGAACCCGGGCTGATTTCCCCTCTCTCTAACACAGGGGTCACTGGACATTGATCAGAAGCACGAACACTGGCTGATTTCCCCTCTCTAACCCAGGGGTCACTGGACAGTGATCAGGTGCAGGAACCCTGGCTGATTCCCCCTCTCTCTAACCCAGGGGTCACTGGACAGTGATCAGGAGCATGAATCATGGCTGATTTCCCTCTCTCTCTAACCCAGGGATCACTGGGCAGTGACCAGGTGTAGGAACCCTGGCTGATTTCCCCTCTCTCTAACCCAGGGGTCACTGGATAGTGATCAAGAGCAGGAAACCTGGCCGATTTCCCCTCTCTCTAACCTAGGGGTCACTGGATAGTGATCAGGAGCATGAAACCTGGCTGATTTCCCCTCTCTCTAACCCAGGGGTCACTGGACTGTGATCAGGAGCAGGAACCCTGGCTGATTTCACCTCTCTCTCTAACCCAGGGGTCAATGGACAGTGATCAGGACCACGAACCCTGGCTGATTTCCCCTCTCTCTAACCCAGGGGTCATTGGGCAGCGATCAGGAGCAGGAACCCTGTCTGATTTCCCCTCTCTCTAACCCAGGGGTCACTGGACAATGATCAGGAGCACGAACCCTGGCTGTTTTCCCCTCTCTCTCTAAACCAGTGGTCACTGGACAGTGATCAGGAGCACGAACCCTGGCTGATTTCCCATCTCTCTAACCCAGGGGTCACTGGACAGTGATCAGGAGCAGGAATCCTGGCTGATTTCCCATCTCTCTAACACAGAGGTCACTGGACAGTGATCAGGAGCAGGAACTCTGGCTGATTTCCCCTCTCTCTAACTCAGGGGCCACTGGATAGTGATCAGGAGCAGGAACCCTGGCTGATTTCCCCTATATCTCTAACCCAGAGGTCACTGGGCAGTGATCAGTAGCAGGAACCCTGGCTGATTTCCCCTCTCTCTAACCCAGGGGTCACTGGACTGTGATCAGTAGCATGAACCCTGGCTGATTTCCCCTCTCTCTCTAACCCAGGGGTCACTGGATTGTGATCAGGAGCAGGAAACCTGGCTGATTTCACCTGTCTCTCTAACCCAGGGGTCACTGGACTGTGATCAGGAGCAGGAACCCTGGCTGATTTCACCTCTCTCTCTAACCCAGGGGTCACTGGACAGTGATCAGGAGCACGAACCCTGGCTGATCTCCCCTCTCTCTAACCCAGGGATCACTGGACAATGATCAGGAGCAGGAACCCTGGCTGGTTCCCCCTCTCTAACCCAGGGGTCACTGGACAGTGATCAGGAGCTGGAACCCGGGCTGATTTCCTCTCTCTCTAACCCAGGGGTCACTGGACAGCGATCAGGTGCAGGAACCCTGGCTGATTTCCCCTCTCTCTAACACAGGGGTCACTGCACAGTGATCAGAAGCACGAACCCTGGCTGATTTCCCCTCTCTAACCCAGGGGTCACTGGACAGTGATCAGGAGCAGGAACCCTGGCTGATTTCCTCTCTCTCTAACCCAGGGGTCACTGGACAGCGATCAGGTGCAGGAACCCTGGCTGATTCCCCCTCTCTCTAACCCAGGGGTCACTGGACAGTGATCAGGAGCATGAATCATGGCTGATTTCCCTCTCTCTCTAACCCAGGGATCACTGGGCAGTGACCAGGAGTAGGAACCCTGGCTGATTTCCCCTCTCTCTAACCCAGGGGTCACTGGATAGTGATCAGGAGCAGGAACCCTGGCCGATTTCCCCTCTCTCTAACCTAGAGGTCACTGGATAATGATCAGGAGCATGAAACCTGGCTGATTTCCCCTCTCTCTAACCCAGGGGTCACTGGGCTGTGATCAGGAGCACGAACCCTGGCTGATTTCCCCTCTCTCTAACCCAGGGGTCATTGGGCAGCGATCAGGAGCAGGAACCCTGGCTGATTTCACCTCTCTCTCTAACCCAGGGGTCAATGGACAGTGATCAGGAGCACGAACCCTTGCTGATTTCCCCTCTCTAACCCAGGGGTCACTGGACTGCGATCAGTTGCAGGAACCCTGGCTGATTCCCCCTCTCTCTAACACAGGAGTCACTGGGCTGTGATCAGTAGCAGGAACCCTGGCTGATTTCCTTCTCTCTCTAACCCAGGGGTCACTGGGCAGTGATCAGGAGCAGGAACCCTGGCTGATTTCCCCTCTCTCTAACCCAGGGGTTGCTGGATAGTGATCAGGAGCAAGAACCCTGGCTGATTTCCCATCTCTCTCTAACCCAGGGGTCACTGGACTGTGATCAGGTGCAGGAACCCTGGCTGATTTCACCTCTCTCTCTAACCCAGGGGTCACTGGACAGTGATCAGGAGCACGAACCCTGGCTGATTTCCCCTCTCTCTAAACCAGGGGTCATTGGGCAGTGATCAGGAGCAGGAGCCCTGGCTGATTTCCCCTCTCTCTAACCCAGGGATCACTGGATAGTGATCAGGAGCATGAACCGTGGCTGATTTCCCCTCTCTCTCTAACCCAGGGGTCACTGGACTATGATCAGGAGCAGGAACCCTGGCTGATTTCACCTCTCTCTCTAACCCAGGGGTCACTGGACAGTGATCAGGAGCAGGAACCCAGGCTGATTTCCCCTCTCTCTAACCCAGGGGTCACTGGACAGTGATCAGGAGCATGAACCCTGTCTGATTTCCCCTCTCTCTCTAACCCAGGGGTCACTGGACTATGATCAGGAGCAGGAACCCTGGCTGATTTCACCTCTCTCTCTAACCCAGGGGTCACTGGACAGTGATCAGGAGCATGAACCCTGTCTGATTTCCCCTCTCTCTCTAACCCAGGGGTCACTGGACTATGATCAGGAGCAGGAACCCTGGCTGATTTCACCTCTCTCTCTAACCCAGGGGTCACTGGACAGTGATCAGGAGCAGGAACCCTGTCTGATTTCCCCTCTCTCTAACCCAGGGGTCACTGAACAATGATCAGGAGCACGAACCCTGGCTGTTTTCCCCTCTCTCTCTAAACCAGTGGTCACTGGACAGTGATCAGGAGCACGAACCCTGGCTGATTTCCCATCTCTCTAACCCAGGGGTCACTGGACAGTGATCAGGAGCAGGTACCCTGGCTGATTTCCCCTCTCTCTAACCCAGGATTCACTGGACAGTGATCAGGAGCAGGAATCCTGGCTGATTTCCCATCTCTCTAACACGGAGGTCACTGGACAGTGATCAGGAGCAGGAACTCTGGCTGATTTCCCCTCTCTCGAACTCAGGGGTCACTGGATAGTGATCAGGAGCAGGAACCCTGGCTTATTTCCCCTATATCTCTAACCCAGAGGTCACTGTGCGGTGATCAGGAGCAGGAACCCTGGCTGATTTCCCCTCTCTCTAACCCAGGGGTCACTGGACTGTGATCAGTAGCATGAACCCTGGCTGATTTCCCCTCTCTCTCTAACCCAGGGGTCACTGGATTGTGATCAGGAGCAGGAACCCTGGTTGATTTCACCTGTCTCTAACCCAGCGGTCACTGGACAATGATCAGGAGCAGGAACCCTGGCTGGTTCCCCCTCTCTAACTCAGGGGTCACTGGATAGTGATCAGGAGCTGGAACCCGGGCTGATTTCCCCTCTCTCTAACACAGGGGTCACTGGACATTGATCAGAAGCACGAACCCTGGCTGTTTTCCCCTCTCTCTCACCCAGGATTCACTGGACAGTGATCAGGAGCAGGAATCCTGGCTGATTTCCCATCTCTCTAACACAGAGGTCACTGGATAGCGATCAGGAGCGGGATAAGCTTGGGATTGATCCGGGGCTATGGGGAGTGAGCGTGGCAGTGGGATTAGTTTGTGATTGATACAGGGCTAGTGGAGAGAGCGGTGCAGTGGGATTAGTTTGGATATAACACAGGGCTATGGGGAGAAAGCGGGGCAGTGGGCTTACATTGGGGATTGATACAGGGCTATGGGGAGAGAGCGGGGTAGTGGGATTTGTTTGGATATAACACACGGCTATGGGGAGAAAGCAGGGCAGTGGGCTTACGTTGGTGATTGATACAGGGCTTTGGGGGAGAGCGGGGCAGTGGCATTTGTTTGGATTGATACAGGGCTATGGGGAGAAAGTGGGGCAGTAGGATTAGTTTGGGGTTTGATACAGTGCTATGGGGAGAAAGCGGGGCAGTGGGATTAGTTTGGATATAACACAGGGCTATGGGGAGAAAGCGGGCAGTGGGATTTGTTTGGATATAACACAGGGCTATGGGGAGAAAGCAGGCAGTGGGCTTACGTTGGGGATTGATACAGGGCTATGGGGAGAGAGCAGGGCAGTGGAAATAGTTTGTGATTGATACAGGGCTATGGGGAGAAAGTGGGGCAGTGGGATTAGTTTGGTGATTGATACAGGGCTATGGGGAGAAAGCGGGGCAGTGGGATTAGGTTGGGGATTGATACAGGGCTTTGGGGAGAGAGCGGGCAGTGGGATTAGGTTGGGGATTGATACAGGGCTATGGGGAGAGAGCAGGGCAGTGGGATTAGTTTGGGACTGAGACAGAGGGGTGTCAAGTAGCTGTTCCCAGTCCACTTTGGACAGATCCTGCCGTATCATATTAAAATCGGCCTGTTGTTTGCTAAATTTCCCCACTGAACTCATTGTTAATCTGCTTTATCAAAACGTGCCTGGTTCTCCTGGTATATTTCAATACTGAACCTCGGTAGAATAAATAAAAGTGTTACCGTGATTTGATTTAAATGCAGAGGAGGGATTCACATGCGAATGAATGTTGGTCTGCAGATATCTGGGTACACCTTAGAAAAATGAAGCAAATAAAAGACAATTAAAGTCTGTTCTGGGTATTCTTACTGAGATTTGAATGAATTTTAGGCCATGAGACTCACTGTCTTATTCACAGGAGTGAAGGATTATATCAAACAAAGATAATGGCCCTGAAATCACGGTCTCCGTACCAACGACTTAGGCCTTGGTAGAGGCCCCGCAAGTTCCGTGTTTCTGTCTGCGCTGTGTATGCGCTGAATCCCCGGACTTGCAATCTGTCAAGGTTTACTACAGAATCGATAGAGTAAAGCTCTCTTTAAACCAGCCCATCAAAAACTCCCAGGGCAGGAACAACACGGGTTAGATACAGAGTGAAGCTCCCTCTACACTGTCCCATCAAACACTCCCAAGGCAGGTACAGCACGGGTTAGATACAGAGTAAAGCTCCCTCTAAATTGTCCCATCAAACACTCCCAAGGCAGGTACAGCACGGGTTAGATATAGAGTAATGCTCCCTCTACACTGTCCCATCAAACACTCCCAAGGCAGGTACCGCACGGGTTAGATACAGAGAAAAGCTCCCTCTACACTGTCCCATGAAACACTGCCAGGGCAGGTACAGCACGGGTTAGATACAGAGAAAAGCTCTCTCTACACTGCCCCATCAAACATTCCCAAGGCAGGTACTGCACGGGTTAGATATAGAGTAATGCTCCCTCTGCACTATCCCATCAAACACTCCCAGGGCTATGGGGAGAGAACGTGGCAGTGGGGTTAGTTTGGGAATGATGCAGGGCTATGGGCAGAGAGTGGGGCAGAGGGATTAGTTTGGAATTGATGCAGGGCTATCAGGAGAGAGAGAGGCATTGGGAAAAGTTTGGGATTGAGGCTATGGGGAGAGAGCGGGGCTGTGTGATTAGTTTGGGATTGATACAGGACTATGGGGAGAGAGCGGGGCAGTGGGATTAGTTTGGGGATTGTTACAGGGCTATGGGGAGAGAGCAGGGCAGTGGGATTAGTTTGGGATTGATACAGGGCTATCGGGAGAGATCGGGGCAGTGGGATTAGTTTGGGATTGATACAGGGCTATCGGGACGGAGCGAGGCATTGGGAAAAGTTTGGGATTGATACAGGGCTATCGGGAGAGAGCGGGGCAGTGGCATTAGTTTGGGATTGATACAGGGCTAGGGGATTAACCGGGGCATTGCGATTAGTTTGGGATTGCTCCAGGGCTATGGGGTTTTGTATATTCCACATGTCCTGTGCTTGAAATCTCTGACATTGGCCAGACATTGTTTAAGCATTTCATTGTCTTGGTCTGTTTACTATGAACACCTTTACCTGTTACTGATCTACACAGGATGCAACAGATCAGAAAAACCTCCATCAACAATGCGACTTCCTGTCTCTGCAAAGACATCATACTGTTCCACAATGCAGGAATGTCGCAAACAGCTTTTGATCCCATAAACTGAGATCAACTTTATCCATTCAAACCTTTCAGGTAAAGAAGCTTCTAGATTCCGAGCCACAAATTGAATCGTTTAAGACATAAAGAATGTCACAGAAATGTGATTTATTGCTGTTATTTTACAATTTACAAATATACACACAATTTGTGTCACTGAATTATAAACAAAAAAAGCAGGCAAAGCTATGACTTAACAGAAATAAACACTTGATTTTCTTCCTGGACAGCAAAATCAGTCAGACTGACTTGCAAATGTTTACTGATATGTTGACGTAAAGATTTATAATTTACCAATTTCACTTCTAATGTTTTTCTCTCAAACATTCTCCACAATATTAGTCCCTGCTCTTGTCACAAGGAGTGTTGAATTATTTTAGGTACTTCGCAATTAAAAGCAGGAAACAAACTTCATTATACTCACAAATTTTAATCTCCTATTTCAAACATTCAAACCAAATCGAATTGTACGTTATGACTTTAATCAAAGTATTTTCTGTGTCTCTCTCAATAAACAAAGAGTGGTTTCTTCTAAAGTAGCTTCCTGCAATTTTTATCCATCATTACATAACTCTTGCTTCAATTAACACTCCACTAAATGTATAAGAGGAAATCTATATTTACGTTATTCCTGCGACTTGTTAGGACTATCGAACGACAGACAGTATAAAATGGTTTGTGTTTTTCCCCTTTCTTGGTTCTCTTCCTAAATGTCTTAATGGTATATTTTTTAAAAGTCATGAAAAAGTAATATGTAACTCCTATAAATCCTCCCCTACCTTCCCCCTCCTCAACACCATGGTTGCATGTTTGTGTAAAGCTACTCACTTCAGTCAATCACTCAAAATCAAATCTTGAGATATTTCAATTTTAAAACATTTTAACAATTTCAGAGCTCTTTAAAAGCGGTTGGACTTCAAGACCTGGTTGAAACTTGTTTAGGTGAGGGGAAAATTGGCTTTTGCTTCAGTCTCTTCCAAAATCATGTTCGAAACTTCGGGGGAAAAAGTGTTTTTCACACTCATTTTTGGTGAAAAGTTCATCCAAAATCTTTAAATTCTTTCAAGTCTCACTGCAGCTTTGACAGAAGAAGTTGCTCCATGTTTCTCCTTCCCCCTTCAATGCTGTCGTTAAACATACGACAAAATAAAGTCAAATTCCAAACGGAGCTCCAATCAGAAAGTGAATAAAGTGGTTAAACTTCCTAAGAAGGCGGCGAGGTTATCTATCCCCAGCCTTGGCGATGAGTTGGGATCAGTTTTTGGAGATGTTGTTTCCTCTTTTTCTGTTGCCGTTCCCGCCGTCTCTCAGATTCTGAGGTACAAACGGGGGCGCAAACTATTTCCCTTTCTCGCAACATGATTTAAATAACCCTGAATGATTTCCCCTCTCTCTCTAACCCAGGGGTCACTGGGCAGTGATCAGGAGCAGGAACCCTGGCTGATTTCCCCTCTCTCTCTAACCCAGGGGTCACTGGATAGTGATCAGGAGCAGGAACCCTGGCTGATTTCACCTGTCTCTCTAACCCAGAGGTCACTGGGCAGTGATCAGGAGCAGGAACCCTGGCTGATTTCCCCTCTCTCTAACCCAGGGGTCACTGGATCGTGATCAGGAGCATGAACCCAGGCTGATTACCCTCTCTCTCTAACCCAGGGGTCATTGGATAGTGATCAGGAGCAGGAACCCTGGCTGATTTCCCCTCTCTCTCTAACCCAGGGGTCATTGGGCAGGGATCAGGAGCATGAACCCTGGCTGATTTCCCCTCTCTCTCTAACCCAGGGGTCACTGGGCAGTGATCAGGAGCAGGAACCCTGGCTGATTTCTCCTCTCTCTAACCCAGGGGTCACTGGGCAGTGATCAGGAGCAGGTACCCAGGCTGATTTCCCTTCTTTCTAACCCAGGGGTCACTGGATAGTGATCAGGAGCAGGAACCCTGGCTGATTTCCCCTCTCTCTCTAACCCAGAGGTCACTGGGCAGTGATCAGGAGCAGGAACCCTGGCTGATTTCCCCTCTCTCTAACCCAGGGGTCACTGGACTGTGATCAGTAGCAGGAACACTGGCTGATTTCCCCTGTCTCTCTAACCCAGGGTTCACTGAACTGTAATCAGGAGCAGGAACCCTGGCTGATTTCACCTCTCTCTCTAGCCCAGGGGTCAATGGACTGTGATCAGGAGCAGGAGCCCTGGCTGATTTCCCATCTCTCTCTAACCCACGGGTCACTGGACAGTGACCAGGAGCAGGAATCCTGGCTGATTTCTCCTCTCTCTAACACAGAGGTCAGTGGATAGTGATCAGGAGCGGGATAAGCGTGGGATTGATCCGGGGCTATGGGGAGCGAGTGTGGCAGTGGGATTAGTTTGGGATTGATACAGGGCTATGGGGAGAGAGCGGGGCAGTGGGATTAGTTTGGGATTGATACAGGGCTATGGGGAGAGAGCGGTGCAGTGGGATTAGTTTGGATATAACACAGGGCTATGGGGAGAAAGTGGGGCAGTTGGCTCACGTTGGGGATTGATAGAGGGCTATGGGGAGAGAGCGGGGCAGTGGGATTTGTTTGGATATAACACAGGGCTATGGGGAGAAAGCAGGGCAGTTGGATTACGTTGGGGATTGATACAGGGCTCTGGGGAGAGAACGGGCAGTGGGATTTGTTTGGGATTGATACAGGGCTATGGGGAGAAAGCGGGGCAGTGGGATTAATTTGGGGATTGATACAGGGCTATGGGGAGAAAGCAGGGCAGTGGGATTAGGTTGGATATAACACAGGGCTGTGGGGAGAAAGCAGGCAGTGGGATTTGTTTGGAATTGATACAGGGCTATTGGGAGAGATCGGGGCAGTGGGATTAGTTTGAGATTGATACAGGGCTATGGGGAGAGAGCGGGGCAGTGGGATTAGTTTGGAAATTGATACAGGGCTATGGGGTGAGAGCGGGTCAGTGTGATTTGTTTGGGATTGATACAGAGCTATGGGGAGTGAGCATGGCAGTGGGATTAGTTTGGGATTGATACAGGGCTATGGGGAGAGAGCGGGGCAGTGGGATTAGTTTGGGATTGATACAGAGCTATGGGGAGAGAGTGGGGCAGTGGGATTAGTTTGGGGATTGATACAGGGCTATGGGAAGAGCACGGGGCAGTGGCATTAGTTTGGGGATTGATACAGGGCTATGGGGTGAGAACAGGGCAGTCTGATTAGTTTGGGATTGATACAGGGTTATCGGGAGCGAGCGAGGGATTGGGAATAGTTTGGGATTGCTACAGGGCTATCGGGAGAGTTTGGGGCAGTGTCATTACTTTGGGATTGATACAGGGCTATGGGGAGAGAGTGGGGCTTTGGGATTAGTTTGGGATTGATACAGGGCTATCGGGAGTGAGCGGGGCAGTGGGATTAGTTTGGGGATTGTTACAGGGCTATGGGGAGTGAGCGGGGCAGTGGGATTAGTTTGGGATTGATACAGGGCTATGGGGAGAGAGCGGGGCAGCGGGATTAGTTTGGGATTGATACAGGGCTATGGGGAGAGAGCAGGGCAGTTGGATTAGTTTGGGATTGATGCAGGACTATGGGAAGAGAGCACGGCAGTGGGATTAGTTTAGGATTGATGTAGGGCTATGTTGGGAGAGCGGTGCAGTGGGATTAGTTTGGGGATTGATACAGGGCTATGGGGAGAGAGCGGGGCAGTGGGATTAGTTTGGGGATTGATACAGGGCTATGGGGAGAGCGCGGGGCAGTGGGATTAGTTTGGGGATTGATGCAGGGCTATGGGGTGAGAGCAGGGCAGTCTGATTAGTTGGGGATTGATACAGGGCTTTGGGGAGAGACGGGGGCAGTGGGATTAGTTTGGGATTGATGCAGGACTATGGGGAGCGAGCGAAGCATTGGGAATAGTTTGGGATTGATACAGGGCTATCGGGAGAGATCGGGGCAGTGTGATTAGTTTGGGATTGATTCAGGGCTATGGGGAGAGAGTGGGGCTTTGGGATTAGTTTGGGATTGATACAGGGATTGACAGAGTGAGCGGGGCAGTGGGATTAGTTTGGGATTGATACAGGGCTATGGGGAGAGAGCGGGGCAGTGGGATTAGTTTGGATATAACACAGGGCTATGTGGAGAAAGCGGGGCAGTGGGCTTACATTGGGGATTGAAACAGGGCTATGGGGAGAGAGCGGGGCATTGGGATTAGTTTGGGATTGATACAGGGCTATGGGGAGAGAGTGGGGCTTTGGGATTCGTTTTGGATTGATACAGGGCTATCGGGAGGGAGCGGGGAACTGGGATTAGTTTGGGATTGATACAGGGCTATGGGGAGTGAGCGGGGCAGTGGGATTAGTTTGCGGATTGGTACAGGACTATGGGGAGAGCGCGGGGCAGTGGGATTAGTTTGGGATTGATACAGGGCTATGGTGAGTGAGCGGGGCAGTGGGATTAGTTTGGGGATTGATGCAGGGCTATGGTGTGTGAGCGGGGCAGTGGGATTAGTTTGGGATTGATACAGGGCTATCGGGAGAGATCAGGGCAGTGGCATTAGTTTGGGATTGATACAGGGCTATCGGGAGAGGGCTAGGCATTGGGAAATATTTGGGATGGATACAGGGCTATCGGGAGAGAGCGAGGCAGTGGGAAAAGTTTGGGATTGATACAGGGCTATGGGGGGAGAGCGGGGCAGTGGGATTAGGTTGGGATTCATACAGGGCTATGGGGTTTTGTATATTGCACATGTCCTGTGCTTGAAGTCTCTGACATTGGCCAGACATTGTTTAAGCATTTCATTGTCTTGGTCTGTTTACTATGAACACCTTTACCTGTTTCTGATCTACACAGGATGCAACAGATCAGAAAAACCTCCATTCAACAATGCCATTTTCTGCCTCTGCAAAGACATCATGCTGTTCCACAAAGTTCATTAAAAATCTTTCAAGTCTCACTGCAGCTTTGACAGAAGAAGTTGCTCCAAGTTTCTCCTTCCCCCTTCAATGCTGTCATTAAACATCCGACAAAATAAAGTCTAATTCCAAACGGAGCTCCAATCAGAAAGTGAATAAAGTGGTTGGACTTCCTAAGAAGGCGGCGAGGTTATCTATCCCCAGCCTTGGCGATGAGTTGGGATCAGTTTTTGGAGATGTTGTTTCCTCTTTTTCTGTTGCCGTTCCCTCCGTCTCTCAGACTCTGAGGTACAAACGGGGGTGCAAACTATTTCCCTTTCTCGCAACATGATTTAAATAGCGCTGGCTGATTTGCCCTCTCTCTCTAACCCAGGGGTCACTGAGCACTGATCAGGAGCAGGAACCCTGGCTGATTTCCCCTCTCTCTAACCCAGGGGTCACTGGATAGTGATCAGGAGCAGGAACCCTGGCTGACTTCTCCTCTCTCTAACCCAGGGGTCACTGGACAGTAATCAGGAGCAGGAAGCCTGGCTGATTTCCCCTCTCTCTAAATCAGGGTTCACTGGACAGTGATAAGGAGCAGGAATCCTGGCTGATTTCCCCACTTTCTAACCCAGGCGTCACTGGACAGAGATCAGGAGCATGAAACCTGGCTGATTTCCCCTCTCTCTAACCCAGGTGTCACTGGACTGTGATCAGTAGCAGGAACCCTGGCTGATTTCAACTCTCTCTCTAACCCAGGGGTCACTGGACAGTGATCAGGAGCACGAACCCTGGCTAATTTCCCCTCTCTCTAACCCAGGGGTCATTGGACTGTGATCAGGAGCAGGAACCCTGGCTGTTTTCACCTCGCTCTCTAACACAGGGGTCACTCGACAGTGATCAGGAGCAGGAACCCTGGCTGGTTCCCCCTCTCTCTAACTCAGGGGTCACTGGATAGTGATCAGGAGCTGGAACCCGGGCTGATTTCCCCTCTCTCTATCCCAGGGGTCACTGGACAGTGATCAGGAGCACGAACCCTGGCTGATTTCACCTGTCTGTCCAACCCAGGGGTCACTGGACTGTGATCAGGAGCATGAACCCTCGCTGATTTCCCTCTCTCTCTAACCAGGGGTCACTGGGCTGTGATCAGGAGCAGGAACCCTGGCTGATTTCCTTCTCTCTCTAACCCAGGGGTCACTGGGCAGTGATCAGGAGCAGGAACCCTGGCTGATTTCCCCACTCTCTAACCCAGGGGTCGCTGGATAGTGATCAGGAGCATGAACCCTGGCTGATGTCCCATCTCTCTCTAACCCAGGGGTCACTGGACTGTGATCAGGTGCAGGAACCCTGGCTGATTTCACCTCTCTCTCTAACCCAGGGGTCACTGGACAGTGATCAGGAGCACGAACCCTGGCTGATTTCCCCTCTCTCTAACCCAGGGGTCATTGGGCAGTGATCAGGAGCAGGAGCCCTGGCTGATTTCCCCTCTCTCTAACCCAGGGGTCACTGGATAGTGATCAGGAGCATGAACCCTGGCTGATTTCCCCTCTCTCTCTAACCCACGGGTCACTGGACTGTGATCAGGAGCAGGAACCCTGGCTGATTTCACCTCTCTCTCTAACCCAGGGGTCACTGGACAGTGATCAGGAGCAGGAACCCAGGCTGATTTCCCCTCTCTCTAACCCAGGGGTCACTGGACAGTGATCAGGAGCAGGAACTCTGGCTGATTTCCCCTCTCTCTAACCCAGGAGTCACTGGGCAGTGATCAGTAGCAGGAACCCTGGCTGATTTCCCCCCCTCTAACCCAGGGGTCACTGGATAGTGATCAGGAGCATGAAACCTGGCTGATTTCCCCTCTCTCTCTAACCCAGGGGTCACTGGACTGTGATCAGGAGCAGGAACCCTGGCTGATTTCACCTCTCTCTCTAACCCAGAGGTCACTGGACAGTGATCAGGAGCAGGAACCCAGGCTGATTTCCCCTCTCTCTAACCCAGGGGTCACTGGACAGTGATCAGGAGCACGAACCCTGACTGTTTTCCCCTCTCTCTCTAACCCAGTGGTCACTGGACAGTGATCAGGAGCAGGAACTCTGGCTGATTTCCCCTCTCTCTAACCCAGGGTTCACTGGACAGAGATCAGGAGCAGGAACCCTGGCTGATTTCACCTCTCTCTCTAACCCAGGGGTCACTGGACAGTGATCAGGAGCACGAACCCTGGCTGATTTCACCTGTCTCTCTAACCCAGGGGTCACTGGACTGTGATCAGAAGCATGAACCCTCGCTGATTTCCCATCTCTCTCTAACCCATGGGTCACTGGACAATGATCAGGAGCAGGAACCCTGGCTGATTATCCCCCCTCTAACCCAGGGGTCACTGGATAGTGATCAGGAGCATGAAACCTGGCTGGTTTTCCCTCTCTCTCTAACACAGGGGTCACTGGACTGTGATCAGGAGCAGGAACCCTGGCTGATTTCACCTGTCTCTCTAACCTAGGGGTCACTGGACTCTGATCAGGAGCAGGAATCCTGGCTGATTTCCCCTCTCTCTAACCAAGGGGTCACTGGGCAGTGATCAGGAGCAGGAACCCAGGCTGATTTCCCCTCTCTCTAACCCAGGGGTCACTGCACAGTGATCAGGAGCATGAATCACGGCTGATTTCCCTCTCTCTCTAACCCAGGGGTCACTGGGCAGTGATCAGGAGTAGGAACCCTGGCTGATTTCCCCTCTCTCTAACCCAGCGGTCACTGGATAGTGATCAGGAGCAGGAATCCTGGCTGATTTCCCCCTCTCTCTAACCCAGGGGTCACTGGGCAGTGATTAGGAGCAGGAACCCAGGCTGATTTCCCTTCTCTCTAACCCACGTGTCACTGGATAGTGATCAGGAGCAGGAACCCTGGCTGATTTCCTCCTCTCTCTAACTCAGGGGTCACTGGATAGTGATCAGGAGCAGGAACCCTGGCTGATATCCCCTCTCTCTCTAACCCAGAGGTCACTGGGCAATGATCAGGAGCAGGAACCCTGGCTGATTTCCCCTCTCTCTCTAACCCAGGGGTCACTCGACAGTGATCAGGAGCAGGAACCCTGGCTGGTTCCCCCTCTCTCTAACTCAGGGGTCACTTGATAGTGATCAGGAGCTGGAACGGGCTGATTTCCCCTCTCTCTAACCCAGGGGTCACTGGACAGTGATCAGGAGCACGAACCCTGGCTTATTTCACCTGTCTGTCTAACCCAGGCGTCACTGGACTGTGATCAGGAGCATGAACCCTCGCTGATTTCCCTCTCTCTCTAACCAGTGGTCACTGGGCTGTGATCAGGAGCAGGAACCCTGGCTGATTTCCTTCTCTCTCTAACCCAGGGGTCACTGGGCAGTGATCAGGAGCGGGAACCCTGGCTGATTTCCCCTCTCTCTAACCCAGGGGTCACTGGGCAGTGATCAGGAGCAGGAACCCTGGCTGATTTCCCCTCTCTCTCCAACCCAGGGGTCACTGGACTGTGATCAGGTGCAGGAACCCTGGCTGATTTCTCCTCTCTCTCTAACCCAGCTATTCACAAAATATATTAATGATATAGACGAGGGAACTAGATGTAATAGCCCCAAGTTTGCAGATGACACAAAGCTGGGTGGGTGTGTGTGCTGTGAGGAGGATGCTGAGAAACTCCAGTATGATTTGGACAGGTTGGGTGATTGGGCAGAAGCATGGCAGATGCAATATAACGTGGATAAATGCGAGGTTATCCACTTTCGTGTCAAAAACAGGAAGGCAGATAATTATATGAATGGCAATAGAGTGGGAGAAGGGGAAGTGCAACGAGACCTGGCTGTCCTTGCGCACCAGTCGCTGAAGGTAAGCATGCAGGTGCAGCAGGCGTTTAAGAAGGCAAATGGTATGTTGGCCTTCGTAGCGAGAGGGTTCGAGTACAGGAACAAGGATGACTTGCTGCAGTTGTACAGGGCCTTGGTGAGACCACATCTTGAGTATTGTGTGCAGTTTTGGTCGCTTTATCTGAGGAAGGATGTTCTTGCCATGGAGGGAGTGCAGCGGAGATTCACCAGGCTGATACCTGGGATGGCAGGAATGACGTATGAGGAGACATTGGGTCGATTGTGCTTATACTCGCTGGAGTTTAGAAGAATGCGAGGGGATCTCATTGAAACTTATAAAATTCTAAAAAGACTAGACACACTAGATGCAGGAAGGATTTTCCTGATGGCCGGGGAGTCCAGAACCAGGGGTCACAGTATAAGGATAAGGGGTAAGCCATTTAGGACAGAGATGAGGAGGAATTTCTTCACCCTGTGAACCTGTGGAATTCTCTACCACAGAAGGCAGTAGCGGCCAATTCATTAAATATATTCAAGACGGAGTTCGATATATTTATTAAGGCTAAAGGGATCAAGGGATATGGGGAGAAAGCAGGGACCGGGTACTGAATTTGAATGATCAGCCATGATCTCATTGAATGGCGGAGCAGGCTTGAGGGGCCGAATGGCCTACTCCTGCTCCTATCTTCTGTGTATCTATGTATCGATGTATTCTCCGTGCCAGATTTACCTTCCGGTGCCCCGCTCAGGTGATACTTAACGTCCAAGCAGTAAAAGCAAAAACACATTTTACAACAATTTATTTAGAGCAGAATTAACTTCCTGGAGGACACTCCAGCAGTAAAGGAGATGGCAAAGATGCTCATGAAATTTCCTGATCTATTCTAATTTCCCTAAAGTGAGATCCGTTCTTTAATATGCAAGCTTAGTAAGAAGGTTCACTTTACTAAAAGTACCGCTTCTACCCTCCTGCTGCAAGGTGGGTCCAAAATTATTCGCAAAATTGACAGCCCCCAATCTCGTGGTTAATCGATTATACAAATTCATGGACTGGGGTCCAATTTTGCATTTTGCACCCGGATACGCAGAAGCAGCAGTTCAGTCACAATTATCTCATGGAACATGGTAAAACAGGTTGGAATTTAAACCTGAGTTGTACAAATCCTTGGGCAGACCCTGTCTGGAATACTGCGGACAGTTCTGGGCACCGCTCTTCAGGAAGGAGATATTGGCCTTGGAGGGGGTGCTGCGCAGATTCACCACAATGTTACCGGGGCTCAAATGGTTAAAGTGTGAGGATAGATTGGAGATATTGGCCTTGGAGTGGGTGCAGCGCAGATTCACCAGACTGTTACCGGGGCTCAGAGGGTTAAAGTGTGAGGATAGGTTGGAGATATTGGCCTTGGAGTGGGTGCAGCGCAGATTCACCAGACTGTTACCGGGGCTCAGAGGGTTAAAGTGTGAGGATAGGTTGGAGATATTGGCCTCGGAGGGGGTGCAGCGCAGATTCACCAGACTGTTACCGGGGCTCAGAGGGTTAAAGTGTGAGGATAGATTGGAGATATTGGCCTTGGAGGGGGTGCAGCGCAGATTCACCAGACTGTTACCGGGGCTCAGAGGGTTAAAGTGTGAGGATAGGTTGGAGATATTGGCCTTGGAGGGGGTGCAGCACAGATTCACCAGAATGTTACCGGGGCTCAGAGGGTTAAAGTGTGAGGATATGTTGCATTGACTTGGATTGTTTTCCCTTGAGTACAGGAGATTATTGTGTAAATTAATCAAGGTTATTAAAATGTTTAAACTCTCTGATAGGTTTGGATACAGGTGAACTATTTCTTCTGTTAATGAAATCTATAACAATGTACTTTTAAAATTAGAGGTAGGCCGCTCAGAAGCAAATTCAGGCAGCATATTTTTGCACAAAGTTTTGTATAAATTTAGAACTTGACCCGCAAAAAGGCTCTGTTTGCTGTGGGACAAGAGGTGATTTCGAGATTGGGATTGAAAAGTTTTGTTAGGTCAGGGTATCACAGAATTAGGTGGAATCTGGGTAAATGGAGTTTAGGTTCAGACCAACCAGGATCTCATTCCATAGTGAAGTCTCGAGGGGCTGAATGGCCTGCTGCTGTTCCAAAATAGTCGTTTAAATTACGCACAAAGTAAACTAAATACGAAGAGTGGGGTCGGACATTTCTCACATAATACATTTCTATAGATGGCTACTTGCAAACACAAAGTCTCTCTGAATAATATGTTAATGGGTGAAATGCTGATGACCATCACTTTGTCCGGCACTTTTGAGATGGACGTGCCTGGTGTTCTAGAGCTTCACCACTGTGTAGAGGATGGAGTCCTCACCGAGGGTTTAGACGGTGTCTCGCTGACGCTGAAATGAATGGTGCAAATGGTCAGAAAAGCAATCGAACATCTACACGCTGGTAACAGTTCAGCGAAATTCTATCAGCAGATGCTTCACGGCAGAAGCCGAAAAATGTCAAAAGCGGTGTTGTTCCAGTGAGCAGCAGTAAATGGGGAATATTGCGCTGCTCTAAAGGGTATTAACAGTCTGCTAACGGTTACATTTGCAGATGAAGTTATCACTTCAGGTAAAGCTGTTTGTTTAAAAGCAAGAATGGACTCTTGAGCAGCAGCAGGGCAACAGGACATGCTGGAAACAGAGAGCGGGAGGAACTTTCTACTTGATCAGAGGCGCTGGAGGGGCGATAAGGGTTCGGCCACCGATCACATTGACTTCGATGGAAAGGGACATCAGTAAGGTGTAAAATGGGCGGCTGAATCCAGGTCACTGTTTTACGCACACTCTAAGCCAAAAGTTCCAGCATCAGAAAATGAACGGACAACTTAACTTTCCAGGTGGGATACTAGGATGTTGTGTGTAAGACGTGGACACCGCACGTTGATTCAGTGGGAGAAATAGAAAAGTGTATTCCACAGATTAACCAACAGTTAAACTGTAACTGCTGTACACTGTCTAGACTCGGTTGTACAGGACAGTATTCCACACATTAACCAACAGTTAAACTGTAACTGCTGTACACTGTCTAGACTCGGGTGTACAGGACTGTATTCCACACATTAACCAACAGTTAAACTGTAACTGCTGTACACTGTCTAGACTCGGCTGTACAGGACTGTATTCCACAGATTAACCAACAGTTAAACTGTAACTGCTGTACACTGTCTAGACTCGGCTGTACAGGACTGTATTCCATACATTAACCAACAGTTAAACTGTAACTGCTGTACACTGTCTAGACTCGGCTGTACAGGACTGTATTCCATACATTAACCAACAGTTAAACTGTAACTGCTGTACACTGTCTAGACTCGGGTGTACAGGACTGTATTCCACACATTAACCAACAGTTAAACTGTAACTGCTGTACACTGTCTAGACTCGGCTGTACAGGACTGTATTCCACAGATTAACCAACAGTTAAACTGTAACTGCTGTACACTGTCTAGACTCGGCTGTACAGGACTGTATTCCATACATTAACCAACAGTTAAACTGTAACTGCTGTACACTGTCTAGATTCGGTTGTACAGGACTGTATTCCATACATTAACCAACAGTTAAACTGTAACTGCTGTACACTGTCTAGACTCGGCTGTACAGGACTGTATTCCATACATTAACCAACAGTTAAACTGTAACTGCTGTACACTGTCTAGACTCGGCTGTACAGGACTGTATTCCACACATTAACCAACAGTTAAACTGTAACTGCTGTACACTGTCTAGATTCGGTTGTACAGGACTGTATTCCACACATTAACCAACAGTTAAACTGTAACTGCTGTACACTGTCTAGACTCGGCTGTACAGGACTGTATTCCACACATTAACCAACAGTTAAACTGTAACTGCTGTACACTGTCTAGACTCGGGTGTACAGGACTGTATTCCACACATTAACCAACAGTTAAACTGTAACTGCTGTATACTGTCTAGA
Organism: Somniosus microcephalus; assembly: GCF_052327205.1. NCBI lineage: Eukaryota > Metazoa > Chordata > Chondrichthyes > Squaliformes > Somniosidae > Somniosus > Somniosus microcephalus. The sequence goes on along the minus strand of NW_028225187.1, from coordinate 29,504,405 downwards.
TTCGGTTGTACAGGACTGTATTCCACACATTAACCAACAGTTAAACTGTAACTGCTGTACACTGTCTAGACTCGGCTGTACAGGACTGTATTCCACACATTAACCAACAGTTAAACTGTAACTGCTGTACACTGTCTAGATTCGGTTGTACAGGACTGTATTCCACACATTAACCAACAGTTAAACTGTAACTGCTGTACACTGTCTAGACTCGGGTGTACAGGACTGTATTCCACACATTAACCAACAGTTAAACTGTAACTGCTGTACACTGTCTAGATTCGGTTGTACAGGACTGTATTCCACACATTAACCAACAGTTAAACTGTAACTGCTGTACACTGTCTAGACTCGGCTGTACAGGACTGTATTCCACAGATTAACCAACAGTTAAACTGTAACTGCTGTACACTGTCTAGACTCAGCTGTACAGGACTGTATTCCACACATTAACCAACAGTTAAACTGTAACTGCTGTACACTGTCTAGATTCGGTTGTACAGGACAGTATTCCACACATTAACCAACAGTTAAACTGTAACTGCTGTACACTGTCTAGATTCGGTTGTACAGGACAGTATTCCACACATTAACCAACAGTTAAACTGTAACTGCTGTACACTGTCTAGATTCGGTTGTACAGGACAGTATTCCACACATTAACCAACAGTTAAACTGTAACTGCTGTACACTGTCTAGATTCGGTTGTACAGGACAGTATTCCACACATTAACCAACAGTTAAACTGTAACTGCTGTACACTGTCTAGATTCGGTTGTACAGGACTGTATTTGCAGCTTCATTCGTGGTAATTGAACTCTGTCATTTCCCTTCAGTTCCTATAGCGGGAGAACATCTACACCTCGCCCCTCAAAGATATGTGTTCTATTGGAAATACAATTGTTCAATCCGCTTCGACAAATAGAGATCCGTTATCTATTCTTTATTGGACATCTTTCTGTCGTCGTTTTAAGACATATTGAAGTTTGATCATAAACGTTTTTGGCCTCATGGATTTTAATTACTGGACAAGGCAAATGTGATATTTCAAAAGAACCAGAACTCTGTGAGAGAATGCAACAAAATATTTGGACACACCTTTATGGAGCTGGAATGGGCGTTTTAAAATTCAACATCAATGGAAAAAGTAAAATCGCAGTGCATCTGTAACTTACAGCGTTTACTCTCGGCAACGTTTGCAGGTTAAGAACAGCGTCTAAATAAAACAAGACACAAAAAATGGATTGATGCTTAAATACTAAGAGCATTTTCCTCTTATATTAAAGAGTTTTATGCCTATGGAGGTTTTGCTTATCATCATATGGATGTGACACCATCTCCACTCTCAATTTTGGGAACTAGCTGGTCATTGACAACCACCAGTGGGTATTTGTCTATCCACTCGGAAGTGAATGGGCCTCCTATGCTGAGCTTCCCTTCTCAGTTCCTCTCCGTCTCCAGGAAGTGGATGGGTTGGCCGAAGTTTCTCTCGACATGGGCAGTAGATTTGCACCGTATGACGTGATGTTTCTCGGACTATCACTGATGCAGCGATAGCTTGTCTAGTCTTGAGTTGTCCTGTGTTAAATGAATGCTAAACTGTATCGATTGTTCAATATTAATGCATTTGTATCCATGATAATAATTTTAGCAATTTCAATAAGGAAACAATTGATACCGAAATATTTACATGGCATTAACGTATTAATATCATACACGCATGTTGCTACCTGTCTAGAAAATCTTACTTCCTGTTGTAAAGATTCTGTCATCCATTTTGTTCAATCACTTCTCATTATAATAACCTATGTGAACCTTTATTCTGGAAACTTTCTATGTAAATTTCTCACACTGTTGTTACACCGTCTCACCACTGGCGGCACTAAAGCACATTAACCTATACTGTAGAGGAAGATCGATGCTCCACCCGACCTAATGAGTTAGCTTCACAACTTGGCAAGGGTTTTGCTATTTAACTTTAAATAACAATAAAATGTGAAGTATTGTATAAAAGGGAATGACTGCCAATATTGGAAGCTAATTATATCTGTGTACCCTGGTCCAGTAATCCACTATCCTACAATAGCAAAAAGTGGAAGGAGCACACGTCAACCCAAGCGATCCACCCACCCGCCCCTTCAACCAACGTCTGTAATACCTGTGACATAGAAACATAGAAGGTAGGAGCAGGAGTAGGCCATTCGGCCCCCCGAGCCTGCTCCAGCATTCAATGAGATCCTGCCTTCTCTCCATATCCCTTGATCCCTTTAGCCTTAAGAAATATATCCAACTCTTTCTTGAATATATTTAATGAATTGGCCTCTACTGCCTTCTGTGGCAGAGAATTCCACAGGTTCACCACTCTCTGGGTGAAGAAATTCCTCCTCATCTCTGTCCTAAACGGCTTACCCCTAATCCTTAGACTGTGGCCCCTGGTTCTGGACTCCACGACCAGCGGGAACATCCTTCCAGCATCTGGTCTGTCCATCCTGTTAGAATTTTATAAGTTTCGATAAGATCCCCTCTCATTCTTCTAAACTCCAGCGAGTACAAGCCCAATCGACACAATCTCTCCTCATACATCATTCCTGCAATCCCAGTTATCAGCCTGGTGAATCTTCGTTGCACTCCTTCCAATGCAAGAACCTCCTTCCTCAGATAAGGCGACCAAAACTGCACACAATACTCAAGGTGCGGTCTCACCAAGGCCCTGTACAACTGCAGCAACACACCCTTGCTCCTGTCCTCAAACTATCTCGCTACAAAGGCCAACATACCATTTGCCTTCTTAACCGCCTGCTGCACCTGCATGCTTACCTTCAGCGACTGGTGCACAAGGATGCCCATGTCTCGTTGCACTTCCCCTTCTCCCAATCTATTGCAATAAAGATAATAATCTGCCTTCCTGTTTTTGACACCAAAGTTGATAACCTCGCATTTATCCAGGTTATATTGCATCTGCCATGCATCTGCCCAATCACCCAACCTGTCCAAATCATGCTGAATGTTCTGAGCATTCTCCTCACAGCACACACGCCCAACCAGAGAATGTAGGTCCCGCATTGGACTCTTCATTCACCTGAGAACTCATTTTCAATGTGGAAGCAAGTCATCCTCGGTTCTGAGTGACTGCCTAAGAAGAAGAAGACCCTGCAATACTGCACTTGAAGAATCTACTTAGCCCAGACTCCACATGCCTAATGCACTGCGAATTCGATGAGCAATAAAATAAAAAATTTATTTGTGCTCTTTATAAAAACGCACTTCTGATTGCAATTGGTTGCTTCACATTGTCCATTATAAATTCCTCTGCTCTATTCATTGTAGAATCAAAATCTGCCGACAGTAATTTGCTATGCTGTAATTACAGCTATTCACCAGTGGTGGCGCGTTGCAGCTTCTCAGCATGTTTGCAAAAACCCGTGATGCTATCACCGACTCTACCTGCTTCAGCAATTGCCAATGATATACTATACTGTAAATGTATAAATATTTTGAACAACGCATGATCAGACTTCCTATTAAAAAAGATAAGCACAGTGGGTCGGAATTACAAAGGGGTTTGGTTTACATCTATGTGCCGGGTGCAACAATCTCTTTCTGACTATCCTCTCTGCATCTGTGACTACACGCGCTTATCGCTCCCTGTCTGAAACATCACTTTAATTGAATGATGAAAATATAAATTCAGAGTTTATTTTGATTCTTGGTCAGATTTACTAAATGTTTCAGATTGATTGACACTGTATGTCATTCACAGTTGTGTTGCTAAATACAGCAAAATTCTACAAACGATTACTAGAAATGTAGCAATAACATAAGTAAAGGAATATGTACATACATACATATACGTAAAGGAATATATACAGACATACATACATAATTACTTAAAAGAATATATTTCTGATGAAAAGTTTCTTTCTTAAAAATGTTGGAAATGTTACATTATTCATTTTAAAACAGTCATTTTCACATTTAATAAACACAGCAAATTCAATTAGGCCTTGCACACAGCCACAATTGCTCCTTATACCTACATTACTCAAAACCCGTTTTAAAAAAAAATTGAAGTTGCAAACTTACCTCAGACTTTCTTAAAATAACTTTTCTCCCTTTCCCAAGCAAAAATAGTGCCTTTCAGAAGCTCCACTGATGAAAGAGTTCTTCCTCCACAGCTTCTCGGGTGCTTTACTCCTGCTTTTTTTATGTGTAAGTTGTGAGGACTTACCCTCACTCAAACCATGAATGAAAACGCCGAATTTTACTGCGCACGCGCTGCCTGTGCAGTCCCACGCGTTCCGCCTCTTAACACCTTGGGTCAGAGGAAAGGAAATGCCGGTTTTCCCCGCATGCGCTGTGTACCCCGTCCGTACTCACGCGTTGGGACAGGAATTACTGGGCCATTGTGTTCCTTCCTTTTCGTTAACTGCAAAAAAAGCTAAATGCAAAGGAGAATTTTGGATGCACGATTACAGAACTGAACTTACATGTTAGGGTCTCACTGCTTTGGTCACCAGGAGGCGCTCTGTTCCTTTAAACAACATAAATCATCAAATAATCATTTTATTTGCGATGGCACAGGTCAATAAATTCTTGATACAGGAATTGATTGACTTTCAGACATGGATCGCGTGTTATATGTAAAAGTGAGAGAGACATCCTGGAACATGTGCTTATCCAACTGTTCCAGGCCAGGTTATTACTTGTTACCCTGGAACTAACGATTTGTTTGAAGCCTAGGGCGATTAATGACGACCGATCTCCTGCTCTCACAATGTGGAGCGGCAGCGTTAAATAGTTTGTTAATATTTCCTCCCGTTGGACCTTTTTGTCCAGCATAGTTTCCATATGGGCTAAAAATAAGAATTTCATCAAATCGTCACAAACGGATTCGCAATATCGTTTCAGTTTGCACACAGAGGGATTTCTTCTCTCATTGACCTGTCGCTAATATGTGATCCCCAGATGAGAAAGGCTATAGCTTAATGAGAGATTGAATAAAAACACATTTAAAGGGATATAGAGCAGGTGCAAGCAAAATTATTGAAGTAAGTGAAACCTGCCTGGATTAGTGTTTGAGTGTGTTTGAGTGTGTGTGATTGTGTGTGTGTTTGAGTGTCAGTGTTTGAGTTTTAATATGTGTGTGTGTTGAGTGTGTATTTGTTTTTATGTGTGTGTGTTTGAGTGCGAGTGTATGCTTTAGAATGAGTGTGTGTCTGTGTCTTTGACTGAACGTATGAGAAAATATATGTGTTCGTGTGCGTGAATGTTTGTGATTATGTATACAAGTCTGTGTGCATATGTATATGTATATGTATTTGTGAGTGTGTGTATGTATTGTGTGTTGGAGTGAGTGCGTGAGTGTGAGTGGGGGAGCTTCTTTCTGATATGTAAAGGAAGTGATGTATTCGGGGTACAATTTTTCCTGAACGTTTGCATCTGAGTTTTATCTTGGCCAGGTGTGGTTGAAATTGACAATTCAACAGTTAATGCTCTCACCTCATTTCTCTGCTGCTTCTCCACTTCCCTGAAAAGATAATGTAAGTGTTAGAAATCTGAGCCAAATACTGGATTGCAAAATAGGAATATGAGAAAAGTCAAAGAGCAGAAAATGTCTTTTAGACACAAAAACCTGTGCCCCAGCACCATTACTGTCCCGACACAACCACCAAATGTTTTATGAAGAAACATGAAGGGTGTAATTTTAACCTAACCCGCCGGTGGGAAACGGGCAAATCCGGCAGGACCTCCTTTGTACACACCGCCCATTTTCCGCTCCGCTGAACTATAGTTTTATTCCATGCCGTGTTCCAGATTTTCCACTTCCATATTCATGTGCCACCCTAACCACCTCCACAACATCACCTCTCAGCCGTCTCCTTCCAGTCTGATAATTCCGAGTTTTTCAATTCATTTTTTCAATGTGACACTGTGGGTTGGAATTCCACTTGACTGGTAAAGCAAAGTGGGCGCTATCGCTCGCTCTGCCTGTTGTACACCCCACAGGACATTCAGTTCCACACATGGGAAATATCATAGATGGCCAATGTGATATCATCCACCTTGCACTATCAAGCAAGACAGATTTGTACAGCAGTAATGCAATAGCACAAAAGTAGTGGTAGCTTTGAGCCGCCCATTCTACGTTAACATCTATATTCTATTGAAGTCATTGGTACTAACTATCGGATGGTGCATTTAACAGGCGGCCAATTAAAGTCCTCCCATTATGTGCTTCCACCAAAGACACATTTCTACCCAGGTCGCTTTCAGCTTCGACCCTCGCTACTTCACCTGTCAGTCTATGATTTCCAAATATATACAGTCCGAGCTTATGGGTGGAGTAGAAGATGGTTGGAGGAGCTTGTCAGTGCCGGGTAAGTACAGTGGTGGCAGTAAGCTTAGTCTGTGTGCCTGTAATGAACGGATAATCCACATTGTTTAACCTACCTTTCTTCCAGAAGCACACACCCAACAGAGCAAGGATGAGAATTAGACCCACAGCAGAGCCAACACCAGCCTCCAGCGCAAAGGATTTATCTAAGTGAGATAAAGGGACACAGCGGAACCAAGATAAACAACAGTTTCTACACAAAATAGATACTCTGCAGCTTAACGGAAGCCAGCAATAGGCAATGGATCCGGAGTGAATTCCAAAACAGAAAAAATACGTAAGAAATAATATAAAATCAGAGAATTGCACAGGACGGTATGAGGCCACTTGCCTTAAGGGTGACCCCAAGCTTCCGGTCGCCTGTCATTTTAATTCACCGCTCCATTCCCACTCGGACCTCACCGTCCTTGGCCTCTTGTATTGTTCCACGGAAGCTCAACGTAAACTCGAGGAAGAGCACCTTATCTTCCGATTAGGCACTTTGCAGCCTTCCGGACTCAATATTGAGTTCAACAATTTCAGATCATAACCTCAGCCCTATTACATTTTTATTATATTTTTTTCCACCCCTTTGTTTTGGGTCTTCCCTTCCCCTTCCTTTCCTTTTTTTTCTCTCTCCCACATGGCAGCTGTCTCTCATCCTGCCAGTACACTTCACACCTAATCTTGCCGTCTTTTGCCTCACTTGTCCTATTATCATCTCGTCTGGTTTTGAATACCTCTTGATGTCTCTTTACCTCTTTTGTTCTATCACAGCCCTGCCTTCGAACTATTTCATTTCCTGTCCAGTTTTGAAAAAGGGTTTTGACCCGAAACGTTGACTCTATTTCTCTCCACGGATGTTGCCTGGCCTGCTGAGTTATTCCAGCATTTTCAGTTGTTATTTCGGATTTTCAGCATCTGCAGTATTTTGCTATCATGGAAGGGAATGAAATTGTATTGAAACAGAGGGTTGAAAGTTAACATATGGAAACTAGAGGCAATGGGGAATGAGAGAGTGCACAGAAATGGGACAGGCGAGAGGAATCAAAAAGAAATGGAAAGGGGGAATGAGAGAGAGGAAGAAAGAGACAGAAGATGGACCTTTGACCCCGTCCCTCAGCTCTCGGTGTCGATGATTGGCTCGCTTAGCTACCCATCTACCTAGCACGAGAAACGTCACCCATGTTGGTTTGGGAGCTACTGCAAGCATGTTGTTGGTTGAGCTGAGAATTAGCGAGGAATCTCTTCACACAGGGAGTGCTGAGAATGTGGAACTCGCTGCCCCGTGGAGTGATTGAATCAGGTGGCATTGCTGGCTCTTAACCGAGGCTAAAGGTGTATACGAGGGAGGAAGGAATAGAGGCTGGTCGGGGCAGGACGGTAGGAGGGAATTGAAATGTGTATTAGGAACACCGGTGTGGAGCAGCAGAGCCAAATGTTCTCTTTCTGTGCTATAAATTCCATGTAATTCTATATAATCCGCACCCCACTGAGCGCTTCTGAATAAAAACTATTGAAACTTTAAAGCTGTGAATATCTGCTCATAGCATTATACAGCGCAGATGGAAGCCATTCGATCTATCTTTCCTGTGCCAGCTCTTTGAATTAGCAATCGTATTAATCCCTCTAACCTTTGCTCTTTCCCCAAAAATCTGCAAATCTGCCACTTTGAAGTACTTATCCAATTTACTTTTGAATGTTAATATTGACTCTGCTTCCAGCACCCTTTCAGGACGTGCAGTCCACAACATAGCAACTCACTAATAATAATTCTCCTCATCTCCTATTGTCTGCTGAAAGTGTTGGGCAAACTCCTAGTGGGGCAGTAATTCGGGTCGGTGGCTTGCCGCGCGTGCAAGCCCCTGATATGCACTTACCCGACGCGCTGACATTTCACCTCCAGGGACGCCTGGAATTCCATTTTGAAACAGAAGAATCCCGGGCAGCGTTTGACGTCACGCCGCCCAGGAGTGCAGCCAGCGCGAAGCCTAGAGCGCGCTGTGCAATTGATACACGCCCCTTGAGGTCTCAGTTTAATAGGACACGCCCCCAATGTTTCTCACAAGCTGCTAAGCATTTTTACATGCAAAGCAGCATTTTAAATAGGTTTTTGGTATTTTTATGAAGCTTTTGGTAACTTTTATAAACTTTTAAAAACGTTTACATTATTTTGAAGAATCTGAAGTAGTTTTAAACAGGATTAAAGCAATTTAAAGACTTTTTAAAGCCCTAAAATAATTTTTTTTATTCCATTTATTTATTTAGCAATGTCGTCGTCATACGTGCCTTCACACTGTTCCCTTTGGGGAACTGTATGAAGTGGTGGAAGGATTTATGGCCGTGATTAACGCTCATTCCGTGACTGTAACCATCTTTGAGCCAGCCATTAGAGTGGTTAGTCCTATGGCGGGAGGGTTTTACAGGCTCCCACAAGCTATACAAGGAGGGGGGCCACCCACACCCACGGACGCAAATATCCCACTGGATGTCAACCCAGAATTTAGAGCCGGAGCTCCGACTCCACTTGCTGGGACTGTTTGGAGCGGGGTTCGAAACCCTACCCTGATCTGGCCCAGCGGCGGGGATCCTACCGCTACGCCAAAGGCCCAATCCAATTGGCAACGTGAAATGGCTGGAATGAGCACAATTCACGGCATTAAAAGAACTCACAATTGAACTGATGATGACCTCAGCAATCTCCTCAACGAGGTGGAGGCGCAGCGCCTGCTCATCATTGGTAATGAGAAGTCAAAGGCGCCGCAAAAAGGACAGATGATAGCTTTGTCTTTCAAGTGGCAGCATAGGGCTCCAGTCACGGGGAGGGAAAAGGTGCAGGAAACGTATGGGTGTCACCTTTTGCGCGGAGTGGGCCTTTTGCATAGCGGTAAGCATCCCCACCGCTGGGCCAGAAGGAGTAGGGTTTCGAACCCCGCTCCAGACAGTCCCGGCAAGTGGAGTCGGAGGTCCAACTATAAATTCTGGGTGGACATCCAGCGGGATACTTGCGTCCGCGGGTGTGGGTGGCCCCCCCCCCCCCCCTCAGATGGGTTGTGGGAGCCCGTAAAACCCTCACGCCATAGGACTAACCACCCTAATGGCTGGTATGAAGATGGTTATGGTCACGGAAGGAGTGTTAACATGGCCAGAAATCCTTCCACCACTTCATACAGTTCCCGAAAGGGAACAGTGTGAGGATACGTACGACGATGACCTGTTGCACAATGCACCTCCTTGGACCCTCAGTCGCAGATGCGAGGGGGCAAATCATGCAATTGTTAAATTTTTCATTTTATTGACATGTAAAATGTTGGCCCAGTAATTCCCTTCCAAATGCGCGAGTACGGTCGGGGTACTTACGCGTCTGTCCGGAGGAAATGCCGGTTTTCAGCATGCACAGCGCATGTGGGGAAAACCGGCATTTCCTGTCCTCTGAACGAAGGGGTTCAGAGGCAGAACGCGTGCGACTGTACAGGCAGCGCGTGCGCAGTAAAATTCGCCGCTTTCATTCATGCTTTCAGTGAGGTCAAGTCCTTACAACTTACACATGAAAAAAGCATGAGTACAGTTGCTCCAGAGGCTGCGGTTGTTTGGGAAAGGGAGGAAAGTAATTTTAAGAAATGCTGAGGTAAGATTTAAAGTTTATTTTTGTTTTTTAAAACGGGTTTTCAGTACTGTAGGTAGAAGGATCAATTGTGGCTATGTGAATTGAATTTGCAGTGTTTATTAAATGTGAAAATGACTCCAACATTTTTAAGAAAGAAACTTTTCATCAGTAATATATTCTTTTAAGTAATTATGTATGTATGTCTGTATATATTCCTTTGCGTGTATGTATATATTCCTTTACTTATGTGTATGAATGTATGTATTTAATTATGACTTTCAGAGAAAGTAACTTATTGGAAAATCATAATTAAAAACATACATTCATACACATAAGTAAAGGAATATAAAACATACATACATATACGTAAAGGAATATATGCGGACATACATACATAATTACTTATTACTGATGAAAAGTTTCTTTCTTAAAAGTGTTGGAAATGTTACATTACTCATTTTAGAACACTCATTTTCACATTCAATTCAAACAGCCACAATTGCTCCTTCTACCTACCGTACTGAAAACCCGTTTAAAAAAAAAATTTAAACTTTAAAACTAACCTCAACATTTCTCAAAATAACTTTCCTCCCTTTCCCAAACAAAAATATTGCCTCTCAGAAGCTCCACGATAAAATATATCTTCCTCCGCAGCCTTGGAGCAACTTTACACATGCTTTTTTCAAGTGTAACTTGTAAGGACTTACCCTCACTGAATCCATGAATGAAATCGACGAAGTTCACTGCGCATGCACTGCCTGTGCAGTCCCACGCGCTGTGCCTCTGAACCCCTTCGTTCAGAGGACTGGAAATGCTGGCGTTCCCCGCATGCACGGTGTTTCCTGAACGCCGGCATTTCATCCGGCCAGATGCGTGAGTACCCAGACCGTACTCACGCATTTCGAACCGAATTACTGGGCCATTGTCTGAAAGTAATGTGCTCTGTGAGAATGCACATTTCTGAGATGACCGGTACTCCAGCTAATTTTCCCTAAGCAACATTCCATACAGCGTCTGCTTGTCTGGGAGTTAAAAGTTTCTGAACTAATTCTAACAAATAGGTATTATAATATTATATCTTAATTACTGTGAAGAAGTAAAACCGTTGATGCAATAATTTCATTGCTGACCTAATTATTTCACGATTCAGTATCACTTCTCATTGTCGAGTGTATGTGATGCGGCCCACAATACAAATTGCAATGGTGAACGGATGTACTTCAAACTGGAGAGCAGAATGCAATAGAGTCCGCCTGGGGCGGTATTAGGACCATTGCTTTCATGGTTACATATAAATAAACTAGTAACAATACTGTGGAGGAGGAATTCCTGGAGTGTTTATGGGATGGTTTCCTGGACCAAAATGTCGAGGAACCAACCAGAGATCAGGCCATCTTAGACTGGGTATTATGTAACGAGAAAGGATTAATTAGCAATCTTGTTGTACGAGGCCCCTTGGGTCGGAGCGATCATAATATGATCGAACTCTTCATTAAGATGGAGAAAGAAGTAGTTGACTCAGAAACTAGGGTCCTCAATTTAAATAAAGGAAACTACGATGGTCTGAGGAGTGAGTTGGGTAGGATTGATTGGGGAATGGCACTCAAAGGGTTGACGGTGGATAGGCAATGGCAAACATTCAAAGACCGAATGGATGAACTACAGAAGTTGTTCATCCCAGTTTGGCATAAAAATAAAACAAAAAATGTGACTCAACCGTGGCTAACGAGGGAAATTAGGGATAGCATAAGATCCAAGGAGAGGACATACAAATTGGCCAGAAAAAGCAATAATCATGAGGATTGGGAGCAGCTCAGGATTCAACAAAGGAGGACAAAGGGATTAATTAAGAAAGGGAAAATAGAATATGAGAGTAAGCTTGCAGAGAACATAAAAACGGACTTTAAAAGCTTTTATAGATATGTGAAGAGAAAATGATTGGTGAAGTCAAGCGTAGGTCCCTTGCAGTCAGAATCGGGGGAACTTATAATGGGGAACAAAGAAATGGATGACCAACTAAATTCATACTTTGGTTCTGTCTTCACAAAGGAGGACACAAATAACCTCCCAGAAATACCGGGGAACATAGGGTCTGATGCTAGGGTGGAACTGAAAGAAATCAGTATTTGTAGGGAAATGGTGTTAGGAAAATTGATGGGACTGAAGGCCGATAAATCCCCAGGGCCTGATAATCTACATCCCAGGGTACTTAAGGAAGTGGCCCTAGAAATAGTAGATGCATTGCTGGTCATCTTCCAGAACTCACTAGACTCTGGAACAGTACCCATGGATTGGAGGGTAGCTAATGTTACCCCACTATTCAAAAAAGGTGGCAGAGAAAAAGTGGGGAATTATAGACCGGTAAGACTGACATCGGTAGTGGGGAAAATGCTAGAGTCCATTATGAAAGATGTAATAGCAGAGCACTTGGAAAGCAGTGACAGGATCGGACAAAGTCAACATGGATTTACAAAAGGCAAATCATGCTTGACTAATCTACTGGAATTTTTTGAGGATGTAACTGGTAAAATAGATAAGGGAGAACCAGTGGATGTGGTGTATTTGGACTCTCAGAGGGCTTTCGATAAAGTCCCGCATAAGAGATTAGCGTGCAAAATAAAGGCACATGGGATTGGGGGCAAGGTATTGACTTGAATAGAGAACTGGTTGGCGGACAGAAAGCAAAGCATTGGAATAAACGGGTCGTTTTCCGAGTGGCAGGCAGTGACTAGTGGGGTACTGCAAGGATCGGTCCTAGGACCCCAACTGTTCACAATATATATTAATAATCTGGACGAGGGAATTGGATGTAATATCTCCAAATTTGCAGGCGACACAAAGCTGGGTGGGAGGGTATGCTGTGAGGAGGATGTCATGAAACTCCAGTACGATTTGGACAGGTTAGGTGATTGGGCAGAAACATAGCAAATGCACTATAAGGTGGATAAATGTGGGGTTATCCACTTTGGTGGCAAAAACAGGAAGGCAGATTATTATTTGAATGGCAATAGATTGGGAGAAGGGGAAGTGCAAAGAGACCTGGGTGTTCTTGTGCACCAGTTGCTGAAGGTTAGCATGCAGGTGCAGCAGGCGGTTAAGAAGGCAAATGGTATGTTGGCCTTCGTAGCAAGAGGGTTCGAGTACAGGAACAAGGATGTCTTGCTACAGTTTTACAGGGCCTTGGTGAGACCACACCTTGAGTATTGTGTGCAGTTTTGGTCGCCTTATCTGAGGAAGGACGTGCTTGCCATGGAAGGAGTGCAGCGAAGATTCACCAGGCTGATACCTGGGATGGCAGGAATGACGTATGAGGAGAGATTGTGTCGATTGGGCTTATACTCACTGGAGTTTAGAAGATTGAGAGAGGATCTCATCGAAACCTATAAAATTCTGTCAGGCCTGGACAGACTAGATGCTGGAAGGATGTTCCCGATGGTCGGGGAGTCCAGATCCAGGGGTCATAGTCTAAGGATAAGTGGTAGGACATTTACGACTGAAATGAGGAGGAATTTCTTCACCCAAAGAGTGGTGAACCTGTGGAATTCACTGCCAAGAGGGCGGTTGGAGGCAAGTTCATTAAATATATTCAAGAAAGAGTTGGATATATTTCTTAAGGCTAAAGGGATCAAGGGATATGGGGAGAAGGCAGGGACTGGGTTGTGAATTTGGATGATCAGCCATGATCTCATTGAATGGCGGAGCAGGCTCGAAGGGCCGAATGGCCTACTCCTGCTCCTATCTTCTATGTTTGTATGTTTCTATTCGAGATGGACTTTGTTACACGAAGTAAAATTTCAAATTTTATTGATGATACAAAACTTGTTAACATACAAAATACTGAGCAGGGTAGTAGCAGTCTACAGGAGGACATAAACGGACTGGTGAAATGTGCAACACATGGATGATGCCATTTATAGCGGATAAGTGTGAAGGGATGCAATTTGTGAGGAGTGGCACTGAGAGGCAGTATAATCTAAGTGGTAATATTTTGAGAGGGTTTTTAGAGCAGGGCACCTGGGATTGAATATTCACATGTCTTTGAAGGTGACAGAGTAAGTTGATAAGGTGGTTAAAGAAGCGGAGGTGATACTTGGCTTTTTAAATAGGGGCTTTGAATATAAAAACGAGATATTCATGCTAAGCATTTATAAAGCACTGGCTTGCTCGCAGCTGAAGTATTGTGTCGTGTTCTGGGCACCAAACTTTAAGAAGGATGTCAAGGACTTGGACAGGGTAAAGTGGAGGTTTACCAGGATGATACGGGGGTGAGGGACTTCAGTTATGTGGAAAGATTGGAGAAGCTGCGATTGTGCAGAGAAGGTTACGGGAGAACCTAATTGGTGCATTCTAAATTAAGAGGGGTTTAATAGAGCAAATAGGGAGAATCTGTATTGTCTGGCAACTGGGTCCATAACCAGAGCTCAGTGACTTAAAATAATTGGGAAAGGAACAAGATTTTAAGATCGGAAAAGCACTTTCTACCGAAATAGAAAGGGATTAATGTTAGTCATCTGCTTTTGTGATGACATTGTTCGCAGACAGAAGGCGCTAATGCACTTTTCAGGGCATCCAAAGTTGCAACCAAATGGAGGGTTAACACATCAATACGAGTGGAGAGACATCTCAGTATTCTCCGTCTTTGTGATATGCGAAGTTCAGTGCAGTAAAGTAAAAGAGAAGAGATTGGCTTTGCTCAATGTGTATCACTCTCTCGTCTCTGAGTCAAATGATTGTGGGTTCCAGCCCCATTCCAAACACTGGAGCTCAGAACCAACACGTCCAGTGCAGTACTGAGGGAGTGATACACTGTGGAGATACCAACCCTTGGATGAGACTTTAAACTGAGGTCCTTACTTTCCTCGCTGGTGAATGGTAAATATTCCCTGGCTCTTTCAGAATAGCAGGGAGATCCCTTTGTTCTCTTGTGTCCAGGGAGCAGGAGGTGGTGTCCGCTCACAAGACGAGTTCAGGGAGGGCATGAGGGGAGATCTGAAATAAATAAAATGCAATTCAAGTCTAGGGCAGGGTGAGCAGGCTAAGGGGATGGTTTCTTTTGTAGGGCAAGGGAAGCAGTAGAACGAGCAGAGGCAGCTGAGCGGATGACCTTAGGAACTGTACTGAGATGAAAAGTTCCAGGGGAGGTGATAGTGAGTTTGGGTAGTAGAGGAGGGAGAAGTTTAGGAACACAGCCAAGCTCCGAACACACGGGGTGGGGAGAGAAGCTCACATGGGAATTGAAACCACTAAGGACAAGGAGTCGCTCAATGAACAGGCCCTGGGATGAAATGGTGAAAGCATATTTTAGTAAGAGACTTGGATGGGACTGAAGTTTGGTCGGCACCTATGTCTTGTGGAGAGACCAGAAGCGTGGACCTCTAAGGATAAGGGGTAAGCCATTTAGGACAGAGATGAGGAGGAATTTCTTCACCCAGAGAGTGGTGAGCCTGTGGAATTCTCTACCAAAGACAGCAGTAGAGGCCAATTCATTAAATATATTCAAGAAGGAGTTGGATATATTTCTTAAGGCTAAAGGGATCAAGTGATATGGAGAGAAGGCAGGAACAGGGTACTGAATTTGGATGATCAGCCATGATCTCATTCAATGGTGGAGCAGGCTCGAGGGGCCGAATGGCCTACTCCTGCTCCTATCTTCTATGTTTCTATGTTGAAGAGGTGACTGTAAGTGTAGGTATTAGAGGAGCAAGAGCAGAGTCTGCGTTGAGATTTGGTGATTAGGGCCACAGTGCTACCAGAGGTGGTAGAATGTGTAAGCACGCAGGGAGGCTTCAGCGTGGTTGAAAATTTTGCCATTGTGTGCCAAGTCTCAGGCAATGCCAATAGATCAAAGCAATCCCACAATCACCCACATAGATGGCAAGTGCCTTGTTTGTGAATATTACATAACACGGCAGCACAGGAACAGGTCATTCGAACAAATAGGTCCATGTGTGCAGTTATGCTCTACACGAACCTCCTCCTGCCCTCTTCTTCTGACCCCATCAACATATCCTTCTCCTCAACTAGTGAGCTTCATATTCTAACTACTCTCTGGGTAAAGAGGGTTTTTCTGGATTCCCTATTAGATTCATCAATGACAAACTTATATTGATGGACCTTAGAACTGGCCTCCCGCGGAAGTGGAAACATTTTCCCTACAACTGCCCTATAAAATCCTTTCATAATCCTAAAGACATCTATCACATCATCCCTCAGTCTTTACATACCTAGCGAAAGGAGCCCGAGCCTTTTCAATCTTTTCTGATAGTTACAGCAATTCAGTTCTGTTATCATTGTAGTAAATATACATTGCTCCTTCTCCAGTGTCTCTGTATCCAGTTTATAATATGGAGACCAGAGTGTTGACAGTACTCCAAGTGTGGTCTGCCTTAACAATTGAACCCCAAGGCATTCTTTGTTTTGTTATGTCTTTATTAACTTGTGTCTCAAATTTTAGCGAGCTGTGCCTGTACCCCTAGATTCCTCTGCTCTTCTACCCCATTAAGGCAATTCGTTTCTAAATAGTAAGTGGAATCCTGATTTCACTTACATATGTTGTTCCACTTATATCCTTCCACTTCACACTTTGTACATATATATACGTGATGATAGTGAGCAATCAATCCGGATGGAAATTGGTAGTAGCGCTGGTTGATACATTGAAGAATCCAAGGGGATAGCAGAGAATTACTTGACTGGGCCGGTAAAAAGATTGTGAGATTAGGCTCCAGCAAGAGTGATGGGTGTGGAGATCAGCAACAGAGAAGCAGTGGGAGTTGGCGTTGCTGCTCGTATGAAAAGATTGACAGAGCTCTCGACGGATATTTCAGAGAATGCCAGGGGAGGCACAGAAGGTCGCTGTGGATTGTTGACCAATAATTCAATCGTACAAATTAAGGAGAGTGGAATGCCAGGGAAGCTGGCCAAAAGAGACTTGGTTGTTAACAAAAGTATACACAGGTTAGATCAAAATAATCATCGTAATATTAAGTAGAGCATTTTTTCCTGTAAAGTGCATGGAATTGAAGACAACTTAGCGACATTGGTAGTGAATTGACAGGCAGTTAGTAAACATAGAGCAGCGATAACGGGTCTGTAATCTAACTGGCTGGAAGTGACAAGTGGTGTCCCCAGGATTCTGTAATGGGGCCTCATGTTTAACTGCATTGATCTATGAGTTACAGGAATGAATAAAGATCCAGATGTCCAAGTTCACTGACGGCACTAAGCTAGGAGGCACTGTAAATTCTGGAGATAGCAGCAGAATGTGGTAATGGGATATTGGTAGATTAATGAGTGGGCAAAACTCTGGGCAATTTAGTTCAGTGTCGGGGAGTGTTTGGTCAACCAACTTGGACCTAAGCAAGATATATATTCCACCCTGAATGAGGTAAGCACTTCAGCAAACCAGACCAGAATTGGATATAGGAACACAGGAATCTAACTAGGCCATTCAGCCCCTGTTTCTGCCATTCAATTCGATCATTGCTGATCAGTATCCTAACTCCATCTACTCGCATTGGTTTTGTAACTGTTATTACACTTCATTAATAAAAATCTATCAATATCAGTTTTGAAATTTTCAATTGACCTGTCCTCAACAGAATTCTGGGTGAGAGCTCAAGGTTTTCACTAACATTTGTGTGAAGAAGTGCTTCCTGACATCACCTTTGCGGGCCTAACACAAATTTTAATGTTAAGCGAACTTGTTCTGTACTCTCCCACGAGACAAAATGGAATGGGCCTTTGGCGTAGCGTGTAAGCATCCCCACCACTGGGCCAGAAGGTATAAGGTTTCGAACCCCACTCCAAACAATCCCGGCAAGTTGAGTCGGAGCTCCGGCTCTAAATTCTGGGTTGACATCCAGCGGGATACTAGCGTGTGTGGGTGGCCCCACCCCTCGTATGGGTTGTGGGAGCCCGTAAAACCCTCCCACCATAGGGCTAACCACCCTAACAACTGGTATGAAGATGGTCATGGAGGAGCATTAACGCAGCCAGAAATCTTTCCGCCACTTCACAGAGTTCCCCAAAGGGAACAGTGTAAAGACAGACAGACCAGACGAAATAGGTCCTTTCTTTCTACCTGATTAATTCCTGTAATCATCTTAAACAACTCAATTAGATCACCCCTTAACCTTCTGTACTTGATGAAATGCAAGCCAAGACTATAGAACCGCTCATCATAGTTGAACACCTTTTGAAACGGTATCATTCTAGTGAATCAGCGCTGCAACCCCTCCAAAGCCAATGGGGCATATTTTGCAGTGGGGGTGACGGCGTACTGTGAGAGCCCTCCGTCATAACGCCTTTGAAATTTACCGCAAGGTCGGGATTTCCACATGTGCCTGCGCATGCGCTAAATTAACATTGAAAATATGGCTAGGAATCTCTATCTGAAGTTCAGCAGCCTTACCTATAGGAGATATAAAACATTGTTAGACTTTTACTGAGTGTCACAACAGGAGGTTATATACATGGGGACTAATATATTGTTGTTTCGATAAAAAAAAACTAAAACAAACGACTGATATATAAAAAAGTCCAAGCACCAGTTATGTTTTTAGAAGTTTGGAACGTTTTTTAAAATGTAATTACAATGGAAGAGGCTGAAAGAGGTTAATGTGGGCGTGGCTTAGTTTTCCCTGCTTTTGTGGGCGTGTCTTCCCTTCTGCATTGGCTGTAGGCTGCACTCCTGGCCTCAGTGATGTCATATGCTGCGCACAACTAAGCAGCGCTGAAGAGCAAGTCTCTGTTCTCTGTAGCTCCATCGACACTGACTGCAATTTTTAGGCCATCATATCATTCCTGTGGTCCGGTGCCCAGAACTAAATGCAGTTCCACCAGACGGGGTCTATCATAGCAACATAGAAAAATAGAAGCAGGATTCGGCCATTCGGTCTTTCGAGCCTGCTCCACCATTCAATGAGATCATGGAAGATCCTCTATTTCAATAACATATTCCCGCTCACTCCCCATGCCCCTTGATGCCTTTTGTTTCTAGAAATCTATCTATTTCCTTCTTATATATATTCAGTGACTTGGCCTCCACAGCCTGCTGTGGTAGAGAATTCCAGAGTTTTACTACCCTCTGTGTGAAAATATTTCTCCTTATCTCAGTTCTAAATGTCCTACCCCGTATCCTCAGACTGTGACCCTTCGTTCTAGCCCTCCCAGCCAATGGAAACATCCTCCCTACATCCAGTCTGTCTAACCCTGTCAGAATTTTATACTTTTCAGTGAGATTCCCACTCATTCTTCTAAACTCTAGTGAATGCATGCCTAGTCAACCCAATCTCTCCTCATACGACAGTTCTACCCTCCCAGGAATCAGTCTGTTTAACTGTCGCTGCACTCCCTCTAGTGCAAATATATCCTTCATTAGGAAAGGATACCAAATCTGCACTCAGTACTCCAGCTGTTGTCGCACCAAGGCCCTGTATAACTGTAGGAAGGCATCCTTGCTCCTGCACTCAAACCGCTTGCAATGAAGGCCAACATGCCATTTGCCTTCCTAACAGCTAACTGCACCTGAATGTATTCTTTCAGTGACTGGTGTACAAGGATACTCAGGTCCCTTTGTACATCAACATTTCCCAATCCATTACCAGTTAAGTAATACTCTGCCTTTCTGCTTTTCATACTGAAGTGGATAACTTCACATTTATCCACGTTATACGGCATCTGCCATGTATTTGCCCACTCACTCAGCTTTTCTAAATCGCCTTTAAGCCTCTTTGCATTCTCCTGAGAACTCACAATCCAACCTAGTTTTGTGTCGTCAGCAAACGTGGGAATATTAAATTTGGTTCCCTCATCCAAATCATTGATATTTTTTGTGAATTGTTGGGGCCCAAGCACTGATCCCTGCGGTACCCCACCAGTCACCGCCGGCCACCCTGCAAAAGACCCATTTATTCCTACTCTCTGTTTCCTGTCTGTTAACTAATTTTCAATCAATGCCAGTATATTACCCCCAATCCCATGTGCTTACTTTTACACATGAAACTGTTATGTGAGACTTTATCAAAGGCATCTAGAAAAGTCAAATACACCACATCCACTGGTTTTCCTTTATCTATTCTACCAGGTATATCCTCAGAAAACTCCAGTAGGTTTGTCAAACACGATTTCCCTTTCATAAATCCATGTTGACTTTTTCTAACCCCATTCACATTTTCTAATTCTCCTGTTATCACATCCTTTATAATAGACTCCAGCATTTTCCCTACTACTGATGTTAGGTTAACCAGTCTGTAGTTCCTGGATTTCTCTCTCCCTCATTTTTTAAATAGTGTGGTTACATTTGCCAAACCTCCAATTTGCAGGAAGTGTTCTATAATCTTTGAATTTTGGAAGATGACAACCAATGCATCCATTATTTCCATGGCTACCTCCTTTAGTACTCTGGGATGCAAATTATCGGACCCTAGGGATTTATCAGCTTTCAGTCCCTTTAATTTCCCCAGCACTATTTATTTAATAATACTAATTTCCTTTAATTCCTCATTCTCCATAGACCCTTGGTTCCCTAGCATTTCTGGGATGTTATTTCTGTCCTCTTCCGTGAAGACAGAACCAAAGTATTGTTTAAGTGCTCAGCCATTTCCTTGTTCCCCATCATAAATTCTCCCGTTTCTGACTTTAAGGGACATACATTTTTCGAACCCTAATCTGTTTCTTTTTACATACTTGTAGAAGCTTTTACAATCCGCTTTTATGTTCCTTGCAAGTTTACTCTCATACTCTATTTTTCCCCTCTTTATCAAACTTTTGGTCCTTTTTTGCTGAACTCTAAACTGCTCCCAATCCTCAGACTTGCTACTTCTGCTGGCAACTCTATATGACCTCTCTTTGGATCTAATGCTATCCTAAATTTATTTTGTTAGCCATTGCTGGGCTGCTTTGCCTTTTCTGTTTTTGCGCCAGAAAGGAATTCATAACTTTTGCAATTCATGCATTCGTTCCTTAAAATTTAGCCATTGCAATCCACAGTCATGCCTTTTAATGAAGCTCCCAAAGTTATTATAGCCAACTCCTTCCTCATACTTTCGTACTTTCCTTTTTTTAGATTTAGGACCCTAGTTTCGGATTGGACCTGTTCACTTTCCATTTTAATGAAGAATTCTATCATGTTATGTTAACTCTTCCCTAAAGGATCCCGCACAACAAGATTATTAATAAACCCCTTCTCATTGCACAACACCCAATCTAGGATAGCCTGTTCCCTGGTTGGCTCCTTAACGTACTGGCCCAAAATATCATCTAGCGCACACTCCAGGAATTCATCCTCCACAGTATTAATGATAATTTAGTTTGGCCAGTCTATATGTAGATTAAAAACACCCATGATTAATGTAATAACCTTGTTGCATGCATCTCTATTTTTTGGTTTCATGCCATCCCCTACATTTCCACTACAGTTTGGAGGGCAAAAGACAACTCCCACCAATGTTCTCTGCCCCTTGGTGCTTCTTAGCTCCACCCAAACTGATTCTACATCTTGATTTTCTGAGCAAATATCCTTGCTCACTATTGCACTGATTTCATCCTTTACTAACAGTGCCACCCCACCTCCTTTTCCTTTTTGTCTGTCCTTCCTAAATATCAAATACCCCTGGAGAGTCAGCTCCCAGTCTGGGGCACTGTGCAACCATGTCTCCTTAATCAAGTGCTCTATAGAGCTGCAACTAACTTCAACCACTTCGTATTCCAGCTATCTTGAGATAAAGGCTAACATTCCAGTAATCTTTGTAATTATGTTCCAACCTTTCCACTAGATTTTACTAATTTTTGTACTTTGATTCCTAAATCTCTCCGATCCTCCACTTTCCCCAGTTTTTCACCAATTAGGATATACAGGAATCTTGTTTAACGTCAAAAGTGGAAGAGCTCACACTTTTTCACTTTAAATTCCATTTTCTTTATTTTTTCCACTCACCCAATCCATCAATGTCCCTTTACAACTTTCTGCTCAAGTGTGCATTACTTACTGCGCCACCTAACTTAGTTTCACCAGTACACTTAAATATACGACTCCGTATTACTTCATTCAAGTCATTGGTAAATTTACTGAAAAGCTGAGATTCAGTTCAGGTCCCCGGGGGACACCACTAATCACATCCTGCCACTGTGATTACAGAGCCATTATCCCTACTATCTATCTCCAACCATATAGTGAATTGCCTGTCCAAGTCAGTAGGTTGCCTCCAATTCCATGCACAAGCTAGTGGAATGCCTTCTGAGATTCCATATAAATAACATCCTTAGACAGTCCTTTATCTACCACATTAGGAATCTCCTCAAGAAGATCAACTAGTTTCCATAGAGGTGAATTACCCTTTACAAATCCATGCTGGATCTCACTGATCAGCTGATATCTGTCCGAATGCTCAGTCACTCTATACTAATAATAGATTGTTGTACATTCCCCACAACTGACAGCAGACTAATGGGCCCATAATTTCGTAGTTAATCTCTCCTTCCCTCTTAAATAATGCCCTGCCTCTGGCTATTTTCCAATCCAATCGGTCAATTCCTCAATCGAGTAGCTTTTGGAAGATCATGACTATATAGCATTACATCGGATAACATCGGATATACGACACAGAAGCATTCCATTCAGCCAAACCAGTCCATGCCGCCGTTTATGCTGCACTCGAACCACCTCCTGCCTTTCCTCATATAAATCTGTCAGTGTAACCCTCTATTTCCTACTGCCTCATCTTCTTGTCCTGCCTCCCCTTAAATGCATCTATATTTTTAGGTTCAACTACTCCGTTTGCAAGCGAGTTCCACATTCTCACAACAATTTGGGTAAAGAAGATTCTTCTCAATTAGCTGGATTTCTTGGTGTCTATCTTCTACTGACGGCCTCTAGTTATGCTCTTCCCCATAAGTGGAAACATTCTCTCTGTATCCACTCTATTAAAACTTTCATAATTTTAAAGACCTGTATAAGATCACCCCTCATCCTTCTTTTTTCCAAGAAGAAAGAGACCCAGCCAGTTCATCTTTTCCTGATTTGTATACCATCACATTTCTGGTATCATCCTTGTAAATCTTCTCTGTGCTTTCTCCCGTAACTCTTTATCCTTTTTATAATATGGCGACCAGATCTGCAAGCAGTACTCTAAATGCAGTCCGACAAAGGTTCGATACAGGCTTAACATAACTTCCCTACTTTTCAATTACATCTCTCTTGAAATAAGTGCTTAATTTGCTTATTAATTGCCTTGCTAACCTGTGACGCAAATTGAAGTGATTTTGTGTATTTGTATTCCGAGATAACTTTGTTCCTCTACCCCACCTAGATTCGCGCTTTCCAAGTGAGAAGTGACCTCCCTATTCTTCCTACCCAAATGTATTACCGTGTATGTGATGTTGAAATAAATTTGCCAATTATTTGCGTATTCCTCAAGTATATTAACGTCCACCTATAATGGATTGCAGTCATCCAGATTATTGATTATTCCCCCAATTTGTTATCATCTGCAAATTCAGAAATTGTGTTGTTGATTGAAAAGTCAAAATCGTTAATGTAAATTGTGAACAGCAGTGATCTCAACACTGATCGTTGTGGAACACCACTACCCACCTTCTGCCACTGTGAATAGCTAATCGTTACACCCACTCTCTGCTTTCTGCCTTGAAGTCAGCAAGCAATCTTTTCTGCTACTTGTCTCCTGACTCCACATTCTCTGACCTTATTCATTAGTCTATTGATTGGACAATTCAAATTCGCCAAGGTAGCCTTGAGGAGGAGTTCATCGAGTGTATCTGGGATGTTTTCAAAAAACAGTATAGCAACATAGAAACATTGATGATGGGAGCAGGAGTAGGCTATTCGGCCCCTCGAGCCCGCTCCGCCATTTAATGAGGTCAAGGATGCCTGTCCCTGCTTTCTCCCCATATCCCTTGATCCTTTTGGCTCAAGAAATATATCCAACTCCTTCTTGAATATATTTAATGAATTGGCATCAACTGCCCTGTGTGGTAGAGAATTCCACAGGTTCACCACTCTCTGGGTGAAGAAATTCCTCCTCATCTCTGTCCTAAATGGCTTACCGCTTATCCTTAGACTGTGACCCCTGGTTCTGGACTCACCCACCATCGGGAACATCCTTCCTGCATCTAGTCTGTCTAGTCCTGTTAGAATTTTATAAAGTTCAATGAGATCCCCTCTCATTCTTCTAAACACTAGCGAATATATGCATAATCGACCCAAAATCTTCTCATACGTCATTCCTGCCATCTCAAATATCAGTCTGGTGAATCTTCACTGCGCTCTCTGCATGGCAAGAACATCCTTCCTCAGATAAGGCGACCAAAACTGTACACAATACTCAAGGTGTGGTCTCAACAAGGCCCTGTACAATTGCAGCAAGACATCCTTGCTCCTGTGCTCAAATCCTCTTGCTATGAAGGCCAACATACCATTTGCCTTCTTAACCGCCTGCTGCACCTGCATAATTACCTTCAGCGACTGGTGCACAAGGACACCCAGGTCTATTTGCACTTCCCCATTTCCCATTGTATTGCCTTTCAGAAAAAAATCTGCCTTCTTGTTTTTGCCAACAAAGTTGCTAACCTCGCATTTATCCACATGATACTGCATTTGCCATGCATCTGCCCAATCACCCAACCTGTCCAAATCGTTCTGGAGTTTCTCTTTATCCTCCTCATAACACACACGCCCACCCAGCTTTGTGTCGTCTGCAAACTTAGAGATATTACATCTAGTTCCCTCGTCTAGATCATTAATATATATTGTGAATAGCTGGGTTCCTAGGAACGATCCCTATGGCACCCCACCAGTCACTGCCTGCCACTCAGATAAAGACTCGTTTATTCCAACTCTTTGTTTCCTGTCTGCCAACCGGTTCTCTATTCAAGCCGGTAACTTACCACCAATCCTATGTGCTTTAATATTACATGCTAATCTCTTATGCGGAACCTTATCGAAAGCCTTCTGAAAGTCCAAATACAGCAAAAACAATGGTTCTCCCTTATCTATTCTACCAGTTACATCCACAAAAAATTCCAGTAGATTATTCAAGCTTGATTTACCTTTTGTAAATCCATGTTGAATTTATTCGATCCTGTCACTGTTTTACAAGTGTTCTGCTATTACATTTTTATAATGGGCTCTAGCATTTTCACTAATACCGATGTCAGGCTTACTGGTCTATAATGCACCGTTTTCTCTCTACCACACTTTTTAAATAGTGGGGTTACATTAGCTACCCTCCAATCTATGGGAACTGTTCCAGAGTTTGTTGAATTTTGGAAGATGACCAGCAATGCATCTACTATTTCTAGGGCCACTTCCTTAAGTATCCTAGGATGTAGATTATCAGGCCCTGGGGATTTATCGGCCTTCAATCCCGTCAATTTCCCTAAAACCATTTCCCGAGAAATACTGATTTCATTCAATTCCTCCCTCTCATTCGACCCTATGTTCCCCGACATTTCTGGGAGTTGTTTTTGTCCTCATTTGTGAAGACGGAACCAAAGTATGTATTTTATTGGTTGCCATTTCTTTGTCCCCATTATAAATTCCCCTGATTCTGACTGCAAAGGACCTACACTTGACTTCACCAAACATTTTCTCTTCACATATCTATTGAAGTTTTTACAGTCAGTTTTTATTTTCCCTGCAAGCTTACTCTCAGTCTAATTCCCCCTCTTAATTAGTCCCTTTGTCTTCCTTTGCTGAATCCTAAACTGCTCCAAACCCTCATGATTGCTAAATTATATGTCCTCTCCTTGGATTTTATGCCATCCCTAATTTTTCTTGTTAGCCGCTGTTGAGTCACCTTTTTTGTTTTATTTTTGTGCCAAACAGGGATGAACAAATTCTGTAGTTCCTCCATGTGCTCTCTAAATGTTTGTCATTGACTATCCACCTTCAACCCTTTAAGTAACGTTCCCCAATCCATCCTAGCCAACTCGTGCCTCAAACCATTGTAGTTTCCTTTATTTAAATTCAGGACCCTAGTCTCTGAGTGAACTACTTCACTCTCCATCTTAGTGAAGATTTCTATCATATTATGATCGCTCTGCCCCAATGGGCCTCGCACAACAAGATTGCTAATTAATCCTTTCTCATTACATAATACCCAGTCTAAGATTGCCTGGTCTCTAGTTGGTTCCTCGACATATTGGTCCAGGAAACCATCCCATATACACACTAGGAATTCCTCCTCCATCATATTGTTTCTAATTATTGGTTTGCCCAATCTACATGTAGATTAATGTCACCCATGATAACTCTGTGCTCTTATTGCACGCTTCTCTAATTTCCCGTTTAAAGCCATCCCCAACATCAGCATTACTGTTTGGGGGTCTGTATACAACTCCCACTGACGTTTTCTGTCCCTTGGTATTCCTCAGCTCTGCCCATACAGATTCCACATCATCAGAGCTAATATCCTTCCTTACTATTGTTTTAATCTCCTCTTTAACCAGCAATGCTTCCCCACCTCCTTTTCCTTTTTGCCTGTCCTTCCTGAATATTGAAGAGCCCTGGATGGTGAATTCCCAGCCTTGGTCACCTTGGAGCCATGTCTCTGTAATCCTATTTGTGCAGCTAATTCATCCACCTTATTATGAATGCTCCTCACGTTCACAAAGCCTTCAGGCTTGATTTTTTAACACTCTTAGTCCTTTTAGAATTCTTATTTACTGTCGGCCCGTTGGATTTACACCCTTGATTTCTCTGCCTTCCACTTTCGCTTTGCTCCTTCCTGTCTTTTGTTTCCATCCTTGCTTCCCTTTCCTCTGTCTCCCTGCACAGGTTCCCAACCCCCTGCCATTTTAGTTTAAACCCTCCCCAACAGCATTATCAAACACTCCCCCTAGGATATCGGTAATGGAACCAAGCACGCTATCTTGGATCTGGTACTGTGTTATGTGACAGAATTAATTAATGATCTCATACAAAAGGATCCTCTATGAAAGAGTGATCATAACATGGTTGAATTCCAAATTCAGTTGGAGGGTGAGAATGTTGTATCTCAAACCATTGTCCTGATCTTAAACAAAGGCAACTTCAATGGCATGAGGGCATAACTGGCTAAAGTGATCTGGAAAATATAAATTAAAAGCTAAGACAGTTGAAATACAGTGGCAGACATTTAAGGAAATAATTTATAACTCTCAACAAAAATATACTCCAGTGAGAAATAAATACTTTAAGAGAAAGGAACACTATCCATGGCTAACTAAGGAAGTAAAGGATAGTATCAAATTGAAAACAAACGCAAACAAGATTGGAGGGAGGCCAGAGGATTCGGATTTTGTTAAACCAGCAAAGGATGACTCTAACAATAATAAACTGAGAGAAGATGAATTATGAGAATAAGCTGGCAAGAAATATTAAATCAGAAAATAAGAGCTTCTACAGGTATTTAAAAAGGAAGAGACTAGCTAAAGTAAATGTTGGTTCCTTAGAGGAAGAGAATAGGGAATTAATAATGGGGAACGGGACTCTGAACAAATATTTTTATCCGTTTTCATGGTAGAAGACACTAACAACAATAATGGTAAATCAAGGGACCACAGGGAGGGGGTAACTAAAGTCTATCACTATCACTAAGGGAAAGGTACTTGCTAAAATAATAGACTAAAAGACGACACTTCCCCTGAACCAGAAGGCTTGCATCCCGGTGTCTTTACATAAGTGGCTGCAGGGATAGTGGATGCATTGGTTGCAATATAGCAACATTCCCTGTACTCTGCAGAGGTCCCAGCGGATTGGAAAACCTCAAATATAACACCCCTATTTAAGAAAAGAGGGAGGCAGAAAGCAAGAAACTATAAACCAGTTAGCCTAACATCTGTCGTTTGGAAAATGCTGGATTCCTTCATTAAGGAAGCAGTAGCAGAGCAATTGGAAAATCATAACGAAGTCAAGCAGAGTCAGCATGGTTATATGAAAGGGAAATCATTTTTAGCAAATAGAAACATAGAAGATAGGAGCAGGAGTAGGCCATTCGGCCCCTCGAGCCTGCTCTGCCATTCAATGAGATCATGGCTTTGCTGCTGTTCTTTGAGGATGTAACGAGCAGGGTGGATAAGGGTGAGCCAGTGGATGTGGTGTAATTGGATTTCCAGAGGGAATTCGATTAGGTGCTACATAAAAGGTTACAGCATATGATAAGAGCTCACAGAGTAGCGGATATTAAATTATCATGGATAGATAATTGGCTAACTAACTGAAAGCAGAGAGTCGGGATGAATGGGTCATTTTCCGGTTGGCAAACGGTAACTAGTGGGGTGCCACAAAACTCAGCTCTGGGGCCTCAACTATTTACAATCTACATTAATGATTTGAATGACGGGACCGAGTGTAATGTAGCCAAGTTTACGGAGTATGCAAAGTTGGGTGAGAAGTTGTGCAGAGGACTCAAAGAATCTGCAAAGGGATAAAGACAGGCTAAGTGAGTGGGCAAACATTTGACGGATGGAGTATAATGTGAGAAAGTGCGAGTTTATCCACTTTGGCAGGAAAAATAAAGTGTCCTGTTATCACATCCTTTATAACAGACTCTAGCATTTTCTATACTACTGATGTTAGGCTAACCAGTCTGTAGTTTCCGGTTTTCTCTCTCTCCCTCCTTTTTTAAATAGTGGGGTTTCATTTCACACCCTCCAATGTGCAGGAACTATTACATAATCTATAGAATTTTGGAATGTGACAACGAATGCATCCACTATTCCATTCTCCTGGTGTCCCCATCGCATCTGCTCTGATGGTGCCACCTTCCATACTAGTGCTTCTGATATGTCATCCGTTTTCCTCAGCCGAGCATTCCCCTCTACCATGATTGACACGGCCCACTGCCGTGTTTGTTCCAGTTCCCGCACTCCTGCTTTCATTCAATCCCATCCCTCCCAGAACCACACCACTGTTCCCCTTGTCCTCACCTTTCACACCACCAGCCTCCACATTCAACGGATCATCCTCCGCCATTTTTGCCATCACCAGCATGATCCTATCCACCAAACACATCTTCCTCTGACCTCCACTTTCTGCATTCTGAAAGGCACCACTCCCTCCTCGACAACCTGGTCCACTCGTCCTCACCACAACACCCCTCCCCCTTCGCCCGGCACCTTCCTGTGCAATGGCAGGAGATGCAACAGCTGCCCTTTTACCTCTTCTCTTCCCCCTGTCCAGAGCCCCAAACACTACTTCCAGCTGAAACAAGAATTTACTTGTAGGTCTTGCAATTTAGTATATTGTATTCGCTGCTCATGATGTGGTCTCCTCCACATTGGGGATACAAAACGCAAATTGGGTGACCGTTTGCGGAACACATCCATTCAGTCCACATGGGTGACCTGAGCTCCCGGTTGCCTGTCACTATAATTCTCCACTTCACTCCCATTCTGAAATCTCCATCCTCGGCCTCTTACACTGTTGTCGTGAAGCTTGATGTAAGCTCAAGGAACATTACCTGATCTTTCGATTAGGCACTTTACAGCCTTCTGGACTCAACATCGAGTTCAGCAATTTCAGATCATAACCTCTGCCCATATCAATTTGTTTCTCTCCCTCACATGGCAGCTGTCTTTCATTCTGCAATTGGCATTTACTTTTCATCTAGAGCCATCTTTAAAATATAAGAGTAAAATATTTTACAGGCACCTCCATAAAAACAGAGGATTGGGTTGGGAATAGGGCCATTAAGGGGTAGATATGATAATACCAGAGGTAACGATAGAGAGATGCCAGATACATTAAATAATTATTTTGCTTCAGTATTTACCAGGGAGATAGAACAGGTGGACATCTCATTTGATGATGAGATTAGTAATGAGATAAGAGCATTAAAAAAAAAAAGGAATTATTAAATAAACTAATCAAACTCAAAAAGGATAAATACCCTGATCTGGATTGCATCCACACATTTTAGTAGAATATAGGGAAGAGATAGCAGAGGTATTACAACAAACATTTAATAATTCGTTAGGAAAAGGTGTTGTGCCTGAGGATTGGCAGATAGCTAACGTAACACCGATATTTAAGAAGGGGAATAGAACATGTCCAGGGAATTATAGACCAGTCAGCTTAACATCGATATTAGACAAAAATGGAATCCTTTCTAAAGGAGAAAATAGAATAGCATCCAGAAACAGAAGACATAGAAATGAATAGTCAGCATGGATTTCAAAAGGGAAAGTCTTGCTTGACCAATATCATTGAAATTTTTGAAGAGACAGAGAGTGTAGACAACGATAATGCAGTAGATGTAATATATCTAGATTTTGAAAAGGCCTTCGATAAGGTCATCCATAATAGACTGACAAACACGATCAGAAAATGTGGAGTCAGGGAACAAGTAGCAGAATGGATAGGTAGCTGGCTTCAAGACAGAAAGCAGAGAGTGGAAGTAAAGGGTACCTTTTCCCAGTGGCAGAAGTGGGTAGTGGTTTCCACAAGGATCAGTGCTGGGACAACTGTTGTTCACAATTTATATTTTCGATTTAGATTTGAAATAAAAAACACAATTTTTAAATTTGTGGATGGCACCAAATTGGGGGGGGGGATAGCGAACACTAAGGAGGACTACAACAAATTACAGGATGACATTAATAAACTTGCAGAATGGGCATATAATTTGCAAATGAACTTAAACAGTGAGGTATTACATTTTGGTAGGAATAATAGGGAAGTCAATTATTACTTGGATGGTGCGAGTCTAGATGGATTAGAAGAGCAAAGAGCAGAGGACAACTACACAAATCACTAAAAGTTGCGACACAGGTTAGCAAATCCATCAAAAAGCAAAACAAGGATTAGTGTTTATTTCTAGAGGTTTAGAGTTCAAAAGTAGGGACGTTTTGCTAAACCTGTATCGAAACTTGGATAGACCACAGTAACTGCGGTCAGTTCTGGTCGCCATATTCTAAAAAGAATAAATAGGCACTGGAGATGGTGCAGAGAAGATTTCCAAGGATGATGCCAGAAATGCGAGGGGATACATATCAGGAAAGGATGAGCAGGCTGGGTCTCTTTTCTCTTGAAAAGAGAAGATGGAGGGGTGGCCTAATAGAGGTCTTTAAAATTATGAAAGGGTTTGATAGATTGGATAAAGAGAGAACGTTTCAAATTGTGGGGAAGATCATCAATAGAGACCATTAATATAAGATAGTCACCAAGAAATACAATAGCGAATTCATAAGAAACGTCTTTACCCAGAGAGTGGTGAGAATGTAGATCTCGCTGCCACAGGGTGTGGTTGAAGCGAAAAGTATAGAGGAATTTAAGTGGAGGCGAGGTTAGCATATGAGGGGAACGGGAATAGAGGGTTATGCTGATAGATTTAGATGAGTTAAAACGGGAGCAATCTCGAGTAGAGCATAAACGTCATATATCTGTGTCATATATCCTACGTAATCCTATGTAATCCTATGTAAAGAAAATCTCCTCCCAAACTTCTCTGCTCTCAGCTGAACAACTCCAGCTTCTATGGACTATCCGCGTAACTGATGTCATTCACTCCTTGAATCATTCTCGTAAATCTTTTATGCACCCTCTCTAAGGCCTTCACATCCTTTCTAAACTGCGGTGCCGAGAATTAGAAATAATAATCGCGGTGAGGCGAACTTCCTTGCTTTTGTACTCTATGCCTCGATTTATGACGTTCAGGATCCTGTATGATTTTTTAACCGATTTCTCAACCTACCCTGACACCTTCAACGATCTGTGGACATATACCCCCTGGTCTCTCTGTTCATGCACACATTTAGAATTGTACCCTTTATTGCCTCTCATCATTCTTCCTGCCAAAATGTATCACCTCACACTCTTCTGCATTAATATATTTGCTGCTGTTAGCAAATCTGTGGTAAAGTAAATGAAAAGAGCAACAGAAATCGATTTCTGCGTTTTCTTGTGCCATGAAAAGTTGGTAACTCAATTACCATTGTGACGTGAAAAATTGAACGTTTCGCATCGGCGATTGAGATTCTACAAAAGGGGAACTGACGGTTTCAAACAGGAGTTGGACATAAAATAAACCAGCTGGTGATCCAGTTCCATAACTTGGGCTTATCGCTGAAATGACCCTCTTTGATAACAGGAGAAGAAGGGTTGGTTTGAAATTCACATTTCTACTAATTTTGTGGAGCCATAACCTGATTAACCGGAGTAAACAACTCCCATGAACCATGGGGATTTGAGTTTCATATAAAGGAGTTAATTTATGCTGGACTCTGGGACGTAGGCGTCATTGGCAAGGCCGATATTTAATGCCCAACCCAAGTAGCACTTGACATGACTGTCAGCGCTCTTCTTGAATCCACTTGTGCTCCCACAATGCTGTTCAGTACGGACTTACAGGCCTTTGAGCGAGCGACGCTGAAGGTACACCAAATGTATTTCCCAGTCAGGATGGTGTGTGACTTGGATAGGGAACTGGGAGGTCTTGCTGTTCCCATGCAACTGCTGCCATCATCCTTTCTGATGATGGAGGTCGCGGGTGTGCGGAGTGCAGTCAAAATTCATCCATTGAGAGATACGGAATCCTACAAAGTGCTTAAGTTAAAATATTTCACATATCAGGATGATTTTGAAAATCTCGTTCTGCAGTTTCTGTTATCTGACTGAGAATCTATAATCTGACAAGACAAGCCAGTCTGGCGGTGCCTCGTAAATTGATCATACATTCAGTGGAATAAACAATAGTCAGGATGATGCCATTTTGCATTAAACATTTCGCTGTGGTAGGCCCAGAGATTTAGGGAGTAAAATTGGAAATCAGGGACATAGATTGTATGTTAACAGAAAGCCTGCAATTCCCCTGTCAGAAGGTCTGGTCTTCAGCTTTCAAATTATCGGGTCTCTCTGCTCCATAACACAGAATTCCCTCAGTACTGAGTTACAGCGGCAATTGTAATCTAGCACGATATTACACTCCATTCAAATCAATGCAGGGTACAATTGGGCGGAGAGTAAAGCGGGGGGCCGGTCCCTATCCCCCTCTTTCCCGCCTGGAGAATGTGGTTAAAGTTACTCTCCAAGTTTTGCCACCGGCTGCACTCTCATGTTTCTTCGGCAGGATTGAATTAACAAAATTCTGACGCAATGGGGTATAAATCAGTCTTGTACAGTAGCCTAAAACAAGCGATAGCCCCATCGTCAGCCCCCTTTACACCCCACCGGCTTTTCGTTCCCATTCCCTACAATGGAATCAGAATTCGGTGTGGTGTGAAACGGGAGGTTGATTCACTTTCGCCCGTTTTGCACTTCCGCCCTTGACGATTTTGATCCCCTTATCTCCAGTGACAACCTTTGCCGCTAATAGATTCAAAGCATTTGAATGCAGGTTCAGTGTTACTGGGATCCTGTCAAGAGTTGAGCAATAGTAACAAAACTTAACCCCACTATTTAAGAAAGGAGGGAGAGAGAAAACGGTGAACTATAGACCAGTATTACAGAAAAAGCTAGAAACTATTATTAAGGACTTGGTAAAAGGGCAATTCGAAAATAAAAATAGGATTGGGCAGAGTCAAACATGGATTTATGACACGTTAAATGTGATTGAGGAATCTGTTGGAGGTTGTTGAGGTTATAACTAGCAGAATAGATAAGGGGGAACCAGTGGATAATGGTGTATTTGGACTTTCAGAAGGCTTTCTATAAGGTGCCACACAAGAGGTTATTAAACAAAATTAAGGATCATGGGATTGGGGGTAATATACTAGCATGTATCGATGATCGGTTAATGGACAGAATACAGAGAGTAGGAATAAACGGGTCATTTTCGGATTGGCAGGCTGTAACTAGTAGGATACCGCAAGAATCAGTGCTTGGGCCTCAGCTATTCACAATCTATATCAATGATTTGGATGAGGGGACCGAATGTATTATATCTAAGTTTGCTGATGATACATAGCTGGGTTGGAGCATAAGTTGTGAGCAGGATGCAATGAGGCTTCAAGGGGATATAGGCAGGCTATGTGAGTGGGCAAGAACATGGAAATGGAATATAATGTGCAGAAATGTGAGGCTACATCCAGGGTTCACGGTCTCAGATTAAGGGGTCGGCCATTTCAGAATGAAATGAGGTGAAATTTCTCCACTGTGAGGGTGCTGATTCTTTGTAAATCGCTACCCCAGAGGGTTGTGAAGGCTCAGTTGTTGAGTATATTCAAGACAGGCAGAATTTGTTTTGAATATTAAAGGAATCAAGGGATATGGGGATCGTGCAGGGGAGTAGAGATGCTGTAGATCATTAGCAATTATCTTATTGAATGGCGGAGCAGACGTGAAGGGCCAAATGGCCTACTCCTGCTCCTATTTCTTAAGTTCTTAAATTCGTAAAACCAATTATGTTATATTCCTCTCTCCTAATATTAAACCATTAATTCTGTCACAGTGATTAAAGCAGGATTTAATAAACATACCAAGAGTGATGAAAAAACATATGAAAATCCTCTCTCCCTGTCACTCACCTGCTACAGTGACCGTCACAGACGCACTTCGTTGGGAATTTAACCACCTCCCATTTACGTAGGTTGTATATCGGCACTGGTACCGCCCTCCTTGGTCTGTACTGGTAACCATTGTTCCAATGTTGTTCTTTGTGTCAATTTGTTCGGATTGCAGATATTGATCATCTTTGTAAAAGTAGAAGGTATTATCACGACTATCTCCAGTCACAGTGCAGGTAATGGTGACCGTCTCTCCGACTACATATACCCCAGTCGGTTGATCAAGAGATATCACTGGTGTTGTTAGCGGATCTGTGGTAAAACAAACAGAAAGTACAATGAGGAATGGATCTGCGGATTTTCGTGTGCAGTGCAAGGTCGGGAACTCAATGATGACTCTGCGGTGTTCAAGTGCATATTCACATCGGATACAGAGATTCCACAAAAGGGGGGTTCGGGGTTTGATTACAAAGAAAGAAAGACTTGCATTTCTATAGCGCCTTTCATGACCTGGGGACGTCCCAATGCGCGTTACAGACAATTTAGTACTTTTGAAGTGTAGTCGCTGTTGTAATGTGTGAAATCAGATGGGGGAGCCAAATAACCTAAATCAACTCGAGTTCGATGTCAAAAGTCCGGTTTCAGGCCGTAGATTTGAGTCTGGGATACGAGCGGAACAAGGAAATGGTTGCTTTGAAATGCCCAGTGCATCTAATTTAGCCCAGGTGAAGATGCGATCAGTAACAGTGAAAGACTCGATTATACCCGCACCGCGACTGCTACCAGTTCAAGTATGAAACCTCTGCCAAATGAAGGCAGTTAGAAACCAATCTCAGCGAGGCTGAGATGGTCACACATTTCAAATAATTGACATGCTTTGGTGGGCCCGAAATTATTGTTATCAGTACCGCTGTGATAGTCGCTGGCATGGCCAGCAACTACTGTCCATCACTAGTATCCCCTTCAGAAGGTGGTCGTTGGTCTTCTAATTGAATCCGTTCAGGATGGTGTGTAACTTGGAGGCAACTTGGAGGTGATGGTGCACCCATGCACCTGCTGCCCTTATTTCGAAAAAAAGGAGTGAACATCTCCGTTACACTCCGCGGATTCACATTTGAAACAGTGGGCCCATGAAAAACTCTTTGAAAGAGCGTTCCAATTAGTCTCACCCGCTGCCCTTTTTGCAGATCCATGCAGTTATTCCCTTTTCAAGTATTCATTCACTTCCACTTGGAGGTTAATATTCAATCTGTTTCAACCACCAGTTCAGGCAGTTCGAATCCGGCCCCGGGTGACTGTCTGTGTGGAGTTTGCACATTCTCCCCGTGTTTGCGTGGGTTTCCTCCGGGTGCTCTGGTTTCCTCCCACAGTCCAAAGATGTGCGGCTTAGGATGATTGGCTATGATAAATTGACCCTTAGTGTTAGGGGGATTAAATACGTGGGGTTACGGGGATAGGGTGGGATATTGGTTAGCACTGTTGCCTCACAGCGCCAGGGACCCGGGTTCGAATCCGGCCTCGGGTGACTGTCTGTGTGGAGTTTGCACATTCTCCCCATGTTTGCGTGGGTTTACTCCGGGTGCTCCGGTTTCCTCCCACAGTCCAAAGATGTGCGGGTTAGGTTGATTGGCTATGATAAATTGACCCTTAGTGTTAGGGGGATTAAATACGGGGATAGGGTGGGATATGTGTTGGTGTAGGGGTTACGGCGATCGGGTGGGATATGTGTCGGTGCAGGCTCGATGGGCCGAAATGGCCTCTATCTGCACTGTGGGGTTTCTGTGATTTCTGTGAAGAGTAGGCCAATCGGCCCTTCGAGCCTGCTCTGCCATTCAAGCTGATCATGGCTGAACCTCTACCACAATAACATATACCCGCACTCTCCCCATACCCCTTGAAGCCTTTTGTCTCTAGAAATCTATCTATCTCCTTTTTAAATACATTCAGTGACTTGGCCTCCACAGCTTTCTGTGGCAGAGAATTCCATAGGTTAACCACCCTCTGAGTGATGAAATTTCTCCTCATCTCAGTCGTAACTGTCCTACCCCATATTCCGAGACTGTGACCACTCGGTCTAGAGCCCCCAGCCAGGGGAAACATCCTCCCTGCATCCAGTCTCTCTAGCCCTGTCAGAATTTTATATATTTCAATGAGATCCCCTCTTATTCTTCTAAACTCTAGTGAATAAAGGCCTAGTCGACCCAATCTCTCCTCATTCGACAGTCCTGCCATCCCACGAATTAGTCTGGTGTACCTTCGCTGCACTCCCTCTATGGCAAGTATAGCCTTTCTTAGGCAAGGAGACCTAAACTGCACACAGTACTCCAGGTGTGGTCTCACCAAGGCCATGTACAACTGTAGTAAGACATCCTTGCTCCTGCAATGAAGGTCAACATACAATTTGCCTTCCTAACTGATTGCTGCTCCTGCATGTTTGCTTTCAGTGACTCGTGAACAAGGACACCCAGGTCCTTTTGTACATCAGCATTTCCCAATTTTTCAAAATTGATATAATACTCTACTTTTCTGTTTTTACAACCGAAGTGGATAATTTCACATTTATCCACGTTATACCGCCATGTATTTGCCCACTCACTCAACTTGTCTAAATCGCCTTGAAGCCTCTTTGCATTCTCCTCAGAACTCACAATCCCACCAAAATCGTGTCATCAGCAATCATGGAAATATTACATTTGCTTCCCTCATCCAAATCATTAATATATATTGTGAAAAGCTGGGGCCCAGGCACTGATCCCTGCGGTACCGTACTAGTCACAGCCTGGTACCACCAAAAAGACCCCTTTATTCCTACACTCTGTCTCCTGTCTATTAACTAATCTTCAGTCCGTGCCAGTATATTACTCCCAATCCCATGTGCTTTAATATTGCACACTAACCTCTTATATGGGACTTTATCAAAGGCCTTCTGAAAATCCAATTTCACCACATCAACTGTTTCACCCTTATCTATTCTGCCAGTACATCTTAAAAATCTCCAGTAGATTGTCAAACACGATTTCCTTTTCATAAATCCATGGTGACTTTGTCAAATCCAGTTGATAGTTTCTAAGTGTCCTGTTATCACAACCTTTATAATAAACACTAGCATTTTCCCTACTAGTGAAGTTAGGCTAACCGATCTGTAGTTCTCTGTTTTCGCTCTCGCTACCTTTCTAAATAGTGTGGTTACATTTGCCACCCTCCCATCTGCAGGAACTGCTCCATAATATATAGAAATTTGGAAGATGACAACCAATGCATCCACTATTTCCATGGCTAGCACTTTCAATACTCTGGGATGCAGATTATCAGGCCATGGGGATTTAAAGTCATAGAGTTATACAGCTCAGAAAGAGGACCTTCGGCCCATCGTGTCGACACTGGCCATCAAGCCCTGTCTTTTCTAATCCCATTTCCCAGCACTCGGTCCGTAGCCTTTTATGCTACGGCATTTCAAGTGCTCATCTAAATGCTTCTTGAAGGTTGAGGGTTCCTGTCTCTACCATCCTTTCAGGCAGTGAGTTCCAGATTCCAAAAAACCTCTGGTGTATCACAGGGATCGGTGCTGGGTCCTTTGCTGTTTGTAGTATGCATTAATGATTTAGATATGAATGTAGGAGGTATGATCAGTAAGTTCGCAGATGACACGAAAATTGGTGGAGTGGTAAATAGCGAGGAGGCAAGCCTCAGACTACAGGACGATATAGACGGGGTGGTGAGATGGGCAGAACAGTGGCAAATGGAATTTAACCCTGAAAAGTGTGAGCTGATGCATTCTGGGAGGACTAACAAGGCAAGTGAATATACAAAGAATGGTAGGATCCTAGGGAGGAAAGAGGATCAGAGAGACCTTGGTGTGCATGTACATTGATCCGTGAAGGCAGCAGGACAGGTAGATAAGTCGGTTAAAAAGGTATATGGGATAATTGCCTTCATTAGCTGAGGCATGGAATAAAAGAGCAGGGACGATATTATGGAGCTGCACAAAACGCTAGTTAGGCCACAGCTGGAATACTGTGGGCTGTTCTGGTTGCCACACTATAGGAAAGATGTGATTGCATCAGAGAGTGTGCTGAGGAGATTAACCAGGATGTTACCTGGGCTGGAGCATTTCAGCTATGAAGAGAGACTGGACAGGCTGGGTTTGTTTTCCTTACAGCAGAGAAGGCTGAGGGGGGGACCTGATTTGGGTGTACAAAATTATGAGGCTTATAGATAGGGTAGATAGAAAGGAACTTCTCCCCTTAGTAGAGGAGTCAATAGCCAAGGGGCATAGTTTCAAGGTAAGGAGCATGAGATTTGGAGGGGATTTGAGGAAACGCTTTTTCACCCAGAGGGTTTTTGGAATCTGGAAATCTCTGCCAGAAAGGGTGGTAGAGGCAGGAACACTCACAAAATTCAAGAAGCATTTAGATGAGCACGTGTAACACCATAGCATACAAGGCTACGGACCAAGTGATGGCAATTTGGATTAGAAAAAATAGGGCTTGATGGCCGGCATGACACGATGGGCCAAAATACCTCTTTCTGTGCTGTATAACTCTTTGACTCTCTGACTAATTTGTTCAATTATATCACAATCCCCCTGCCTGATTTATATGTCTACATCGTCCTTCACCATAGTGAACACAGATGCAAAATATTCATTTTAAACCTCATCTACATCTTCTGGCTCTACACACAGATTGCCACTATGGTCCCCAATGGGCCCTACTCTTGCCCTGCTTATCCTCTTGCCCATAATATACTTCTAAAACATCTTTAAGTTTTCCTTTATGTTGCCCACCAGTGGTTTTTCATGCCCCCTCTTCGCTCTCCTAATCTCATTTTAAGTACGCCCTGCACTTTCTATACTCCTCTAGGACTTCCACTGTTTTCAGTCCTTTGTATGTGCCATAAGCCTGCCTTTTTTGTCCTAATCAATTCTTGTATATCCCTTGACATCCAGGGATCCCTGGGCTTGTTGGTCCCACCCTTGACCTTTACAGGAACATGTTGGCGTTGTACTCTATTTCCTTTCTGAAAGACTCCACTGCTCTGATGTGGATTTTCCTACAAGTAGCTGATGCCAGTCCACTTTGGCCTTTTCATATTGAAATCGGCCTTCCCCTAATGTACAACCTTTATTTCCGGTCCATCTTCGTCCTTTTCCATGACTACCTTAAATGTCACTGAATTATCGTCACTGTCACCAAAATGCTCTCCTACTGACACTTCGACCACTTGCCCGGCTACATTCCCTAGAATCAGATCCGGTACCACCCCCTCTCTTGTAGGACTTTCTACATGCTGGCTCCAAAAGCTCCCCTGGATGCACTTTAAGAATTCCCTGCAAGCCTTTCACACTCTGACTTTCCCAGTTAATATTGGGGAAGTTGAAATCCCTTACTCTTATTACCCTAATATTTCTACACTTCTCTGAGATTTGCCTACATATCTGTTCCTCTATCTCCCCCTGACTGCTTGGGGGCCTATAGTACATTCCCAGCAAAGTGCTTGCCCCCTTTTTGTTTTTAAGCTCTTCGTATATGGCCTCGTTAGAGGAACCTGCTAAGATATTGTTAGGGTGAAAATTAAATTGCTCAAAGCAGCAACACGAGTTTTAAAGATTGTATTGTAAGAAATGAGAAATATAGGTACAAGTTAAAATGGCTGCGCTTATGAGTGTGATGGGTAATGCCAAACATCAGAATGAGTACGTGCAGGACAACCTGAAGCCCACCAAAGAGGAACAAACGACTACAATAATAGAAACATAGAAGATAGGAGCAGGAGTAGGCCAGTTGGCCCCTCGAGCCTGCTCTGCCATTCAATGAGATCCATGTTCAGTACCCTGTTCCTGCCTTCTCTCATTATCCCTTGATCCCGTTAGCCTTAAGAAATATATCCAAATCCTTCTTGAATATATTTAATGAATTGGGTTCCACGGCCCTCTGTGATAAAGAATTCCACAGGTTCACCACTCTCTGGGTGAAGAAATTACTCCACATTTCAGTCCTAGATGGCTTACCCCTTATCCTTAGACTATGTCCCCTAGTTCTGGGCTCCCCGGCCATCGGGAACATCCTTCTTGCATCTAGTCTGTCCAAGACTGACAGAATTTTATAGGTTTCGATCAGATCCCCTCTCAATCTTCTAAACTCCAGTGAGTACAAGCCCAATCGACCCAATCTCTCCTCATACGTCATTCCGGCCATCCCAGGTATCAGCCTGGTGAATCTTCGCTGCACTCCTTCCATGGCAAGAACATCCTTCCTCAGATAAGGTGACAAAAACTGCACACAATACTCAAAATGTGGTCTCACCAAGGCCCTGTACAACTGCAGCAAGACATCCTTGTTCCTTTACTCGAACTCTTTTGCTACGAAGGCCATCATACCATTTGCCTTCTTAACCGCCTGCTGCACCTGCATGCTTACCTTCAGCGACTGGTGTACAAGAACACCCAGGTCGCTTTGCACTTCCCCTTCTCGCAATCTGTTGCAATTCAAATAATAATCTGCCTTCCTGTTTTTGCCAACAAAGTGGATAACCTCACATTTATCCACATTATAGTTTGTTTGCCATGTTTCTGCCCAATCAACCAACCTGTCCAAATCGTAGTGGAGTTTCACGAAATCCTGCTCAGATCATACCCTCCCACCCAGCTTTGTGTCGTCTGCAAATTTGGAGACACTACATCTAATTCCCTTGTCCAGATCATTAATATATATTGTGAACAGCTGGGGTACTAGGACCGATCCTTGCAGTACCCCACTAGTCACTGCCTGCCACTCGGAAAATGACCCATTTATTCCAACTCTTTGCTTTCTGTCCACCAACCAGTTCTCTATCCAAGTCAATACCTTGCCCGCAATCCCATGTGCCTTAATTTTGCACGTTAATCTCTTATGCGGGGCCTTATCGAAAGCCTTCTGAAAGTCCAAATACACCACATCCACTGGTTCTCCCTTATCTATTTTACCAGTTACAT
The DNA here is from genome assembly GCF_052327205.1 of Somniosus microcephalus. NCBI lineage: Eukaryota > Metazoa > Chordata > Chondrichthyes > Squaliformes > Somniosidae > Somniosus > Somniosus microcephalus. The sequence continues at coordinate 29,463,011 of NW_028225187.1, read as the reverse complement.
CCTCAAAAAATTCCAGTAGATTAGTCAAGCATGATTTACCTTTCGTAAATCCATGTTGACTTTGTCCGATCCTGTCACTGCTTTCCAAGCGCTCTGCTATTACATCTTTTATAATGGATGCTAGCATTTTCCCCACTACCGATGTCAGGCTTACCGGTCTATAATTCCCCACTTTTTCTCTGCCACCTTTTTTGAATAGTGGGGTAACATTAGCTACCCTCCAATCCATGGGTACTGTTCCAGAGTCTAGTGAATTCTGGAAGATGACCAGCAATGCATCTACTATTACCTGTAAACATCTGATATTATTCTCTGACTATATAAGCTGTGTCTTTATGCATCTCTCCACTTCACCTGATGAAGGAGCAGCGCTCCGAAAGCTTGTGATTTCAAATAAAGCTGTTGGACTATAACCTGGTGTTGTGTGACTTCTTACATTTGTCCACACTAGTCCAACATCGGCATCTCCTCACCATGACCTTTATTGAATAGTGGGGTAATATTAGCTACCCTCCAATCCATGGGTACAGTTCCAGAGTCTATCATGTTCTGGGAGATGACCAGCAATGCATCTACTATCTCCAGGGCGAAATCCTTAAGTACCCTAGGATGTAGATTATCAGGCCCTGGGGATTTATAGGCCTTCAATCGAGTAAACTTCCCCAACACCATTTCCCTACAAATACTGATTTCTTTCAGCTCCTCCCCCCCCCCCCCCATTAGTCGCTATGCTCCCCGAAATCTCAGGGTGGTTATTTGTGTCCTCCTTTGTGAAGACAGAATCAAAATATGTATTTAAATGGCCTGCCATTTCTTTGTTCCCCATTATAAATTCCCCTGATTCTGACTGCAAGGGACCTACGCTTGACTTCACCAATCTTTTTCCCTTCACATCTGTATAAAAGCTTTCAGTCCGTTTTTATGTTCACTGCAAGCTTACTTTCATAATCTATTTCCCCCCTCTTAATTAATCCCTTTGTCCTCCTTTGCTGAATCCTAAACTGCTCCCAATCCTCAGGTTTTCTGCTTTTTTGGCCAATTTATATGTCCTCTCTTTGGATCTTATGTTATCCCTAATTTCCCTTGTTAGCCACGGTTGAGTCACCTTTTTGATTTATTTTTATGTCAAACTGGGATAAACAAATGCTGTAGTTCATCCATGTAATCTTTGAATGTTTGCCATTGCCTATCCACCGTCAACCCTTTGAGTGACATTACCCAATCAATCCTACCCAACCCGCGCCTCATACCATCGTAGTTCCCTTTATTTAAATTCAGGTTCTTTGTCTCTGAGTCAACTACTTCACTCTCCATCTTAATGAAGAATTCCAGCAGATTATGATCGCTCCGACCCAAGGGGCCTCGCACAACAAGATAACTAATTAATCCTTTCTCATTGCATAATACCCAGTCTAAGATGCCCTGATCCCTAGTTAGTTCCTCGACATTTTGGTCCAGGAAACCACCCCGTATACACTCCAGGAATTCCTCCTCCACAGTATTGTTACTAATTTGGTTAGCCCAATCTATATGTAGATTAAAGTCACCCATGATGACTGCTGTGCCCTTATTGCACGCTTCTCTAATTTCCCTTTTAATGCCATCCCCAAGCTCTGCATTACTATTTGTGTGTATATACACCACTCCCACTAATGTTTTCTGCCCTTTGGTATTTCTCAGTTCTACCCATGCAGATTCCACATCATCAGAGCTAATATATTTCCTTATAATTGTGTTAATCCCCTCTTTAACCAGCAATGCTACCCCACCTCCTTTTCCTTTTTGCCTATCTTTCCTGAATATTGAATACCCCTGGATGTTGAGTTCCCAGCCTTGGTCCCCCTGTAGCCATGTTTCCGTAATTCCAATCATATCAGATTCATTTACCTGTATTTGTGCTGCTAATTCATTCACCTTATTGCGAATGCTCCTTGCATTAAGACACAAAGCCTTCAGGCTTGTTTTTTAACGGTCTTAGACATTTTAGAATTATTATTTACTGTGGCCATGTTTGATTTAAACCCTTCATTTCTCTGATTGCCACTTTTTTTTTGTCCTTCCTGTCTTTTGCTTCTATCCTCGTTTCCCTTTCCTTTGTCTCCCTGCTCAGGTTCCCAACCACCTGCCATTTTAGTTTAAACCCTCCCCTACAGCACTAGCAAACACTCTCCCAAGGACATCAGTCCCGGTACTTCCCAGGTGCAGACCGTCCGGTTTGTACTGGTCCCACCTCCCCCAGAACCGGTTCCAATGTCACAGGAAATTGAATCCTGCCCCCTTGCACCATTCCTCTAGGCACGTATTCTTTTGAAGTATCCTTCTATTTCTGCTCTGACTAGCACGTGGCAATGGTAGCAATCCTGAGATTACTGCCTTTGAGGTCCTATTTACTAATTTACCTCCTCACTCCCTATATTCAGCTTTTAGGACCTCCTCCCGTTCTTTACCTATATCGTTGGTGCCTATAAGCACCACGACAACTGGCTTTTCACCCTCCCTTTCCAAAATTTCCTGCAGCTTCTCTGAGACATCATTAACCCTTGCACCAGGGAGGCAGCACACCATCCTGGAGTCTCGTTTGCTGCCGCAGGAAGGCCTATCCATTCCCCTTACAATAGAATCCACTATCACTATAGCCCTACCCCTCTTTTCCTCCCTTCCTGTGCAGCAGAACCACCGCCGGTGCCAGCAGATTGGCATGATGGTTGCACCTCAGAACCAATCATTGTAAGACAACTCCAACCGGCCAAGCAGTGTGATGCAACACTCTGCGTATTTTTAGTTTCAGAAGGGAAGTAACGAGAAAAACTTAGCTTAAAGCACAAAGTATAATTAAACCAGTAGAGAAGGAATGTGATTGGAAAAAGGACTTGTTGCTATGGGAATGTAATTGGACGAAGACCTTTGTATGTAATGAATTGCTTATCCGGACTGATAATGTATAAAAGAAGCTCAGTAGCTATTGCAAAACCGAGAAGGTGGTCACTAGACTGCGGGGTCTATGACTCTTCTCCCAGAGCGCTCTGAGTAATAAACTGTGAACTTTTACTTTGAGACAGACTCGAGTGAATTTATTTTTCACCAACAATTGGTGTAGTCGGCAGGATGCTACGGAACTGAATGACCGCCCATACCAGTGAACCCGCACGAGAAGTCAATTTTGACCATCCAGAAATTGAGTCACCTGGGAAGGCGGAGTGACAGTGCTGTAGCATCACAAATCAAGTGAAAGTCTGTGAGAGGTAGGGGAACACAGTTGTGAGAGTGTGGATCACATGTCCTAAGGGAACACTATGTAGCGAGAAAGGTTGCAAAGGAATGAGTGATTGACTGATTGACATGGAGAAGGAGGGCGCCTGTCTTATACACCTAGCCTGAGCCGGAATTAGGAGGGTGATTGGGCCCCACGTGATGGCCAGGATGAAGTAGGCGTAGAGGCTCCAAAACACCCTGGGATCGTGAAGTCAATAAATATATGTGTGTGTTGTGACTAAGTAAACACTTAAAGTCTTTTAAGGTGTCAAGAATTAACCCAAGTAGAGGAACTCAGCATTTGGTAAGACTAAGTTGGACTACAAAATGGCATCGGGGAATGAAACAGAATGGGGACCAGCGGGGTCCCTTACTGGGTTCTATGCAGACGAACAGAAGGGTATAGTTGATAAGATGAGAAAGGAGGTGCGGGACCCGTTCTAGAATCCGAGAGCTCAAAGATAATGGTGGGAAGGTCAGAAACAGAAAGAGGGAAAGAAGGCGGGGGTGATACTAGTTCACCAGTTAGTCGCAATAACTAACAAAGTACAGCAACTCCACGCTAGACTTGCAAGTGAAAATGAAAGAATTCTTGAATTGGAACAAGAGTTATAGTTATACAAAGGAGGTCAGACAAACATTGACAGATACCGGTTGGATAGATCTGAACAATGGAATGAGAACCAGGCACATTTTTGTGCCCCGGCAAGGGTTCATAGTCCCAGGGGGTAAGGGCCATGCCACAAGATTGACAGAAGGTGATCCAAGAGATGCCGAGATTCGTCTCAGTGAGGGGAGTTAGGGAAGTGTTAGGACTTTTTAATTACAGTCGGAGTTACATAACAAATTTTGCCAATATAGCAGCGCCTATACAGAAATTAATAAGAGGAGGCAAACCAGCAATAGCACCCATTGAGTGGGGACCCGAACACAGAGCTGAAGCAAGCTCTAATAACAGCGCCAGGGTTAGGCTTACCTGATATGATGAAACCGTTCCACATACATTGTGAGAATGAGGGTGGATTTTATGCTGCAGTAGTCACCCAAAATCACGGTGATAGACGAAGTCCTGTCACCTATTATTCTACCCAACAATCACCCGTGGCAGCTGGGTTATCGCGATGTGTGGCAGTCCTTGACTGTGCCACCTGGGCAATCAAGGTCAGTCAGCCCACAGCGATGATAGGAGAGAGTATTCTCCATACCAAACACACGCTGGTAGAAATGCTGAATAAGGGAAAATTGCAAACGGTCTCTGACATACGCCGGGCTAGATAGGAGGCGGTACTGCTCCCAATGGATCAGTCATACAAAATAGTACGCAACACTGGGGAAAACCCAGCAGAAGGATTGCTAGGACAGGGAGATCCCCACAGATGTTGCGAACCGCAAGGGAAAAACAGCAAATATCTACACAGATAGTAGATATGCGTTTGGGGTTGTGCACGATTATATGACAGCCTGGGGAAGGAGGGCGTTTATAACAACAGGAGGGGATCGTATAAAACACCAGGAACAAAGAGAGGCCCTCTTGGAAGCTGCAAAGGCCCCAGCACAAGCAACAGTAATAAAAATAAAGGCACACCAGACAATACAGAATCAGGAACAAAGAGGGAACCATGCTGCTGATTCAGCAGCACAGCAAGCTCTTGAACAAGACATTTTTGAAGAAAACGTAGCCAGTGCACAGGTGGAAGAGATAGATATTAGTAAATTACATAAAGATACCTCAGGAGGAGAAAGACAGAAATGGTACCGAGTAGGAGGTTGACCAGACAAAGAGGCCATATGGTGGGAAGATGGGAAGGTGATAGCCCCCGCATGTATCAGACAAATACTCTTAGAACTACACCATGGAAGCGCCCATATGGGAAGGGGGCCAAAGACTGAACTAACAAGTAAAGAATGGTGGTGGCCTGGGCTAGGAAGAGATGTGGCAAAACATTGCCAACGCTGTATCGCGTGTGCACAGCACAACCCAGGACGACCCGTTAAGATACGGATGGCCCACCAACCACGGACAAGGGGCCCATGGGAAGATATACAAATAGACTTCACTGGACCCCTCCCCACGTCAAGGGGTAAGAAGTATTGCCTGGTAATAATAGACCAGTTTACCAGGTGGGTCGATGCATTCCCCACCCAGAACTGTACTGCCACCACCGTGGCACGAATAAAGGTAGAGGAAATAATTCCCAGATGGGGAATACCGACCCAAATTAACTCAGATCAAGGAAGTCACTTTACGGGAGCAGTCGTGAAACATATATGCAATTGGATGGGCATAAAACAAAAATTCCACATTCCGTACCATCCCCAAAGTTCTGGAATGGTGGAACGAATGAACTGAACCTTGAAAACAGCCTTAGCCAAGGCTTTAGGGGAAAAACATCAACAGTGGGTAGATGTGTTACCAGCAGTCGTAATGAAACTAAGAGCCACCCCAAACCAAACGACGGGCTTATCACCCTATGAGCTAATGACGGGGAGGGCAATGCAACTTCCCTATGGCATAATAACTGGAGGAGAGGATGTGGGCCTGCTAAAGGACAAACTCCGTAGGTATGTCCTGGAATTAAGCAACAAATTAAAGGAAATGATGCAACAAACCCGGGAAAGACAGGAAGAAAAAGATAAAGATTTAGAATTGACCGCATTCCCATGTATTCCGCCAGCGAGAACTAAGGTAGTGGTTAAAGGTTTACCAGGAAAACCCGGGTTTGCTCCAAAATGGTCAGGGCCCTATCAAGTTCTAATTAGTGGAGATACGTGTGCTTGCATTGATATGAAGGGCATGTGACGATGAAAGCACTGGACACAGCTGAAAGTCTATGACCCTTCGCCAGTTCAAAATGGCTACACGAGAACAAATATCTTTCGTAGAAAATGAAGAATATGCTAGACAATATAAAGAATGGAAATGGATGCTGGTGCAAACGCTTGTATGGACAATATGTATTATTTTAATGGGATACACCATGGGGAGCATCCTGATGTATGTGTGGGAGCAATCCCATCGACCACAACCGGTCGAGCAGGAGGAGGAAATCCAAATGGTTATGATCGAGGGTCCAACCTAATGAAGATATTCTATCCGCCCCTACAGGAAAAATAGAATCTACAAGCAACACGATGGCTAGGTTGGTGATATAGCCTTTGGGACATTGTTAACATTAAGTGATCAGATGAAATTGTGTATGCTTATAAGTATTATCACAGGATTCGTGATAAATGTCGTCTCGTTGGAATATAAAAGTCTCCCTCGACGATCCATTCGGAAAAGAGAATTGCACGTGAATACTTTCCTGTATATGGCTTATACTTATGCTTAGAGATGCAATGTATCTAAATGCTGGGTATGCGCTCATGTACCCATATATGCAAAAGGGGGAATTCCTTTAATAAGACCCATCCCCTTTAATGCCTCTGAGATGGCGGAATGGTTTATCAGGAGAAATAGAACCGGGAGCAATCTTAATGACCACAATGAAAGATTAGATTTCACAGCTGACGAATGGAGCTCAGCAGGTTATAATTTAATGACGTTCCAGGGGTGGTACCAGCCCAATTACAACCAAAGCATGTAGCCTCCCTCCCTCGCCCTGACCAATGCATCAAGAATAGGGAAACCTAAGGGAGAAATATGTTTGGTTTGGAACGAAACTGGAGGACAGGAGATGGGATAAAGTAAATTTACCCCAAATTTTACTATGCACAACACGCAGGAAGGAGTAGATCTGGGTTTCACAGAAATCACAGAAACCCCACAGTGCAGATAGAGGCCATTTCGGCCCATCGAGCCTGCACCGACACATATCCCACCCGATCCCCGTAACCCCTACACCAACACATATCCCACCCTATCCCCGTATTTAATCCCCCTAACACTAAGGGTCAATTTATCATAGCCAATCAACCATAACCCGCACATCTTTGGACTGTGGGAGGAAACCGGAGCACCCGGAGGAAACCCATGCAAACACGGGGAGAATGTGCAAACTCCACACAGGCATTAACCGAGGCCGGATTCGAACCCGGGTCCCTGGCGCTGTGAGGCAACAGTGCTAACCACTATGCCACCGTGCCACCGTTTCTTCTAGGGTACATTCGATTAGCAACAAGTTAATGGATTATACTGCTTATAATGGCACATACTTTATATGCGGCCACAAGGCGTACCCCTGGTTGCCCCAATCCTGGGCAGATCGTATTATATGGAGTATGTGATCCCATACACCAGGTCTACCACATCCCTAAAGTTATGTACGAGGAGAGCTATCATGGAAACCGAAAGGTTCTTTGCTATTGCCTTTCCCTGGAATGTAGAAGGGAAACTAGCAAGGGAATCGATTAATTTGGCAGCTGTGTTGGAACAGGTAGCTAACGATATGGCCGAGGCATTGGTTAAGATCGATGCTGAAATGGTAGCCTTACGGACGGTGGCATTGCAGAACCAAATGGCCTTTGAATATCTGCTAGCTAAAGAAGGCGGCACTTGCGCCCTCATAGGTGCAGAATGTTGTACCTACATACCAGACAGCTCGGAAGAAATAAATAATTTGGCAGAACACATACAGGAAGAAGTAAAAAAGTTAAAACAACCTCCGGCATCCACCCTTTGGGGTTGGACAACGGGAGGGTTGGGATCACTCGGGACGTCAGTAGTACAAGGATTGATTTTGTTCTGTGTCATAATATTAGTAATGTATGGTTTAATCCTATTGTTAAAATCTAGTTGTGCTCAAATGTCACAGCCTTCTGTAAGTGTCATGGTGGTTAACCACGTGGCACCTGGAGAGCAAGATGTGTGGCTATAGGTCCCATTAAAAGGATGCCGCGGTCTGACTAGCAGACTGCGGGCCCCTGGAATGCAAACATAAAGGACATCAGGCACGAACACTGAGAAATATTGCCAAAGGCTGTATCAAAGACCCACTTACATTACCAGAAATCTTTATGATGATGCTTCCCTGTCACAAAAGGAGTTTTGATCAGGGACCAACAGGAGGGACTGTTAGGGTGAAAATTAAATAGCTCAAAGGAGTTTTAAAGATTTTATTGTAAGAAATGAGAAATATAGGTACAAGATAAACTGGCTGCGCTGATGAGTGCAATGGGCAATGCCAACCATCAGAATGCGTACATGCGAGACAACCTGAAGCCCAACAAAGAGGAACAAACGACTACAATAATGGCACGACGGTTGCACCTAAGAACCAATCACCGTAAGACAACTCCATCCAGCCAAGCAGATGTGATGCAACACTCCGCGTTTTTTTAGTTTCGGAAGGGAAGTAACAAGAAAAACTTAGCTTAAAGCACAAAGTATAATTAAATCAGTAGAGAAGGAATGTGAATGGATAAAGGACTTGTTGCTATGGGAATGTGATTGGACGAAGACCTTTGTATGTAATGAATTGCTTATCTGGACTGACAATGTATAAAAGAAGCTCAGTAGCTATTGTAAAACCGAGAAGGTGATCATTGGACTGCGGGGTCTATGACTTTTCTCCCAGAGCGCTCTGAATAATAAACTGTGGATTTTTACTTTGAGACAGACTCGAGTGAATTTATTTTTCACCAACAATACCATCCCTCCTTACAGCAGTAATTGACTCCTTGATTAATATTGCGACAACCCCTCCTCTTTTACACCCCCCTCTGTCTCGCCTGAAGATTCTATACCCCGGAATAATGAGTTGCCAGTCCTGCCACTCCATCAAACATGTATCTGTGATAGCAACAATATCAGTCTCCCATGTGTTCATCAACAACATTAATTCATCTGCCTTACACGCAAGACTCCTTCAAGGGAGAAATTCGGTTGGTAGCGCCACCGATTAGCGCATAAAGAGGCTGAGAAGTGGGTTGCTAACCAACTAGTGCCCAGGTGCAGCGAACCCAGTGCCTCTCCCCATATTGAGCAGACACTTAGCACCGGCGCTAAATCTTAGCGCCCGCTCACGGGCGCCGGTAGATTATGACATCAATTGAGTGAGCAACGCATTTTGGGCGCCCCGGACTGGAAATTCAGTGGTGCCCCCCTCCGTACCGCCTGGTGCTAATAAGGACAGCTTACCTGGAGCCTTTCCCAGTCGCTCTCAGGCTGGAGGGGCGTTATTTAAAGGGCACTGGTGTGGTTTAAAAGCGGCAGCCTTTTTGGCTCACAACTTCTTCGAGAGTTACAGAGAGTTGCTGGGCTGCACACTGCAAGCCATTTCACCACTGAGCCAGCGTTGGCAGAGGAACTTCAACCTTCTGACCATCACCTTGCTGTTGGTGAGCATTTACAACGGGAAAACTTCTTGTGCGCACTTATTATGGGGGCTGTATTGCAGGGGAACGTCTGCTGTTGAATCATCGGGAAAGTGCACAGAGAAGCATGGAGAGAGGGGCAGGCATGGCCAGATGGAGGAGGGCCAACAGACGTCGCCACAGCAGACCTTATTCTGGCAGGGTTTTCCGACAGCAGTTTTCCTACATGAACATCTCGGAGGAGCAGTGTATCAGAAGGCTGTGCTTTAGAAAGGAGGTGGTGACTGAGCTGTGCCACGTGCTTCAGCCAGATCTGCAGCCTCAGATAAGGTGCAGGACATTTCTGTCGGTGGCTGTGAAGATGACTGTTGCCTTGAACTTCTATGCGAGCGGCTCTTTTCAGGCTGCAACTGGGGACATAGCCAGCATCTCGCAGTTTGCGGTGCATTGTTGCATCCGTCAAGTGACTGATGCCCTGTTTAAAAGGAGGCGGCAGTACATCTCCATCGCAATGACCCCGGACAAGCAGCGGGAGCGCGCAGGGGGCTTTGCTGCAATAGCGGACTTCCCCATTGTCCAGGGTGCCATTGACTGCACGCACGTGGCTTTGTGGATGCCTGTATTCATTCTGGAGGAGTTCCGCAACTGCAAGGGGTTCCATTCCTTGAATGTCCAGCTGGTCTGTGACCACCCACAGCTGATCCTCGCAGTGTATGCGCAGTTCCCAGGCAGCAGCCAGGATGCCTTCATCCTGCGCCAGACTTCTGTTGTAGACCATTTTGAGGCCCCGACTCACCCAGGAGGCGGACTTCTCTGTTCCATAGAAAACAACCCGAGCAAACCCACCTTAGTTGTGGCCTTTGTGCGCTATGGGGGCGGTTTACTGGTCGATGGACGGTATGTGGCCACCAGATGGAGACAAAGTCCCCCTCTCACTCCAATTCAGGAAGGCCACACCCACCTCCAACACACTCGAGGCAAATCTACCCATTAGCTCACTAGTTTAAAAGGCAAACTAGTGCATCTCTTCAGGGCCAGGGGATCGGGGCCTGTGCGCCAGTGCCTGAGGAGAAGGCTTTTGTAGCCATGGCCAGTGCCTGGAGAGAAGGCCAGTGACTGAGGAGAGAGCCAGGACCGAGCCAAGACTGTTGTTGAAGACCGGTTGGTAGCTGCCACAGAGAGGGTTGATGAGTCCGTGTGGAATATTGTTTGGTTCTGAGAGCCTGGTGTGATCCCTGGACCGGCTGAGAAAGATCCAGTGGTCAAGTAACCCTGGCTTATTGTTTTTGGAGCAAATGGATTTATTCTATTTGAACGTCATATGTTTTTATGATTTTGCCAGACGTGAACCTTATTTCCCCGTTTGCTAAAATAAAACACAGCTAATTGCCGTTTCTCATAGACCAGTCTTGTGACTGCGCTTGTGTTCTCCTGTTCCCGCATCAACACACCCTTCGGTCTAGGGGGTGGTTGATCACACCATATTAACTTGTGTCTCAACTATAAGTGATTTGTCTGCCTGTACCCCCAGTTTCCTCTTCTCCTCTACACCATTTAGATAATAATTTTCCAAGGAGTAAGTGCCATCCATATTACAATTATATAGGTTATTCCACTTATATCGTTCCACATCAGACTTTTTATAGAAATACATATATAATACTGAACTATCATTCTGCATGGAAATTGGCAGGGACGCTAGTTGATCCATTGAAGAGTCCAAGGGGATAGTGGAGAATTCATTGACTGGGACGGATCAGTATTTTGTGAGATTAGGCCTCAGCAGGAGCGATGGGTGTGAAGATCAGCAGCAGAGAAGGAGCGGGAGTTGGTTTTGCTGCTTGCATGAAACGATTGACAGAGCTCTCGATGGGCCTGTCAGAGAAATTCAGGAGAGGCAGAGAGGGTCACTGTGCACTTGTTCACCAATAATTCAATTCTAGAAATGCAGGGAATTGAAAATCTAGTGGAGTAGTGAAGTGTTGGGATATTGGCTGTTCAATAAGGGCAGGAGAGAAAATACAGAAAAGAGAGAATTCGTAAATGGATATGGGACTGGTGAAATATTGACCCTTGAACTCTTTCAGCTCATTTCTGGCTCAAGCCAAATGTTAGGATATGGGTTGCTAACAAAATGATACACTTGTGTGATCAAAATCAGTAATCGTGACATTAAGTAGAACATTTGTCCTGTAAATCACATGGAACTGATGGCAACCTATTGACGTTGGTAGCAAATTAATTAGGAGTTAGGAGACAGAGAGCAGGGATAACGGGTATTTAATCTAATTGCAGGATATGACAAGTGGTGTCCCCAGGATTCTGTAGTGTTGCCTTATGTTTTCACTGCATTGATCTATGAGTTACCGGAATGAATACATTTCCATATATCTAAGTTAATGACGACACGAAGTTCGGTGGCACTGTCAATTCAGGAGATAGCAGCAGAATGTCGCAAGGGGACTGTGCTAGATTAAGTGAGTGGGAAAAACTCAGGTCGATTCAGTTCAGTGTGGTAGGAGTGTGTGGTCACGCACTTTAGACCTAAGCAAGACATACATTCCACTTGGAATGCTGAGTGAACCTTTTAAACCCAGACCAGATTAAGGATATAGGAACATATGAATAGAATTAGGTTATTGAGCCCCTCGAGCCTGTTTCACCAATCAATTCGATCATCGTTGACCTGTATCGTAACTCCAACTACCTGGCTCGGTTTGTAACATTATTACACTTGCTTAATAAAAATCTATCAATCTCTGTTTTGTAATTTTCAATTGATCTAGTCCCAACCGACTTTCGGGTGAGAGTTCAAAGTTTTTCTCTACAGTGTGTGTATAGAAGTGATTCCTAACATCACCCTTGAGTGCCTCTCTATAACTTTATGGTTATGCACCCTTGCTCTGTACTCTCCCACCAGAGGAAATAGTTTCTCTCTTTCTACCAGATCAAACCCTTTAATGACAGCTGAATTAGATCACCCCTTAACCTTCTGTACTCGAGCGAATACAAGCCAGACTATGGAACCAGCTCTCATAATTAACCCTTATTTACCCAATATCATCCTGGTTAATCTGTGCTGCACTCCCTCCAAAGCCAATGGGGCAGATTTTGCAGCGCGTATGATGGCGTACTCTGAGAGCGCTCCATCACACTGCCTTTGACATTTACCGCTAGTTCGGTATTTCCACAAGTGTTTGCGCAGGCAGTAAATCCTGAACTTGCGATCGGTCCAGGTTCGCCTTAACACACGGTCCACACTGACGGGGAAATTATAATTAATGGCGCAGATTTGGGCTAATTTCCAGCTGCCGAGCAATTAGGTCTGCAAATTTTACGGTTACTTAAAGCAGGCGCAAGAGGCTGTGTCACATCTTAAAAGGTCTGTGTGTGTAGATTGTGGACGTTTTGGTGGAGGAGACTTCTTTGTTGTTTGAGTTTAATGTTACTTATTTGGGAAGTTGAAAAAGAAATTTAAATAAAATGAACATCTAACAGATTTCAGTGAAATAAAAATAATTTCAAATCAAAAATGAACAAGGTAACAATTTATATAATGCTTCTTTATCATGGAGAATAGATTTGTTTATTACCAGCCTAAATGACGTGTGAATACTATATTTTAACACTGAAAATTATCACTGAATATTAATATGGTTGTGATTCTCTTTCTGAGGTTCAGGAACATTGCCTGTAAGAGATAAAATTCAATGTTAGACATTTACCGAGGGTCAACGAAGGAAGTTATAACCATAGCGACTGATAAATTATGGGTCTAGATGAAAAAATAAAACTAATGATTGATATATGAAATAAGACCAGATTAATTAAAAGTTTTTAGAAGATTTGCTGAATTTAAAAAAAAAAATTTCAATGGAAGGGACTGAAAGAGCCTTATCTGGGCGTGGCTTATTTTTGACAGATTTCATGGGCGTTTCTTCCTTTATGCAGTGGCTGTTCACTGCGCTCCTGGACTTAGTAATATCATATATGGCACACAACTCTGCAATGCCGAGGAGCAACTACCCATTCTCTGCAGCTCCATACTCTGTATCTACGCGACCGATGCAATTATTTTGCCATTCTATAATTCCTGAGGTCCGGTTCCCTGAACATAATGCAGTTACTCCAGACAGGGTCTAGCCAGAGCTCTGTACAACTGCAACTTAACTTCCACCACTTCGTATTCCAGCTCTCTTGAGATCAAGGCCAACATTCCATTAACCTTTGTAATTATCTGTACCTGGCCACTATATTTTAGCTATTCCTGTACTTGGACCCTTAATTCACTAGGTTCCTCCACATTCCCGAGCTTTTTAGCAATTGGAAAATACAAGAATCTTGTTTGTACGTCGAAAGTGAAATAAATCACAATTTCTTTCTTTACATTCCATTTGCTACTGTCTTCCCACTCACCCAATCAAACAATGTCCCTTTACAACTTTTTCCTCACGTGTGCATTATTTACTGTGTCACCTAACTTAGCTTTGCCAGCAAACGTAGATATATGGCTCACTATTCCTTCATCCAAGTCAGTTATAAATAAACTGAAAAGCTGAGGTCCCAGTACACATTCCCGGGGGACACCATTGTTCACATCCTGCCAATGTGAGTACGGAGCCATTATCCCTACTAACTATCTCCAACAAATAACAATTTCATATCCAATTCAATACGCTGCCTTCTATTGCATGCACTGCTAGTTGAATGCTTTCTGGATGTCCATATAAATAACATAGAAACATAGGAGATAGGAGCAGGAGTAGGCCATTCGCCCCCTCGAGCATGTTCCGCCATTCAATGAGATCATGGCTGATCATTCAAATTCTGTACCCTGTCCCTGCCTTTTCCCCATATCCCTTGATCACTTTAGCCTTAAGAAATAATTCATAGACAGTTCTTTAACACCAATTAGGTACCTCCTCAAAATAACAATTGGATCGATAGACGTGATTTACCCTTTTACAAATCCATGCTGGATCTCTCTGGTCAGTTCATGCCTCTCCAAATGCTCAGTCACTCTGACCCTAATAATATATTGTAGTGCATTCCCCAAAACTAAGTAGACTGATGGGCCTACAATTTTCAAGTTGGCCTCTCCTCCCCTCTTAAATAAAACAGTGCCTGTCAGTTTCCAATCGAATTGGCCAATTCTTCAATCGAGAGACTGAATGGCAATAGATTGGGAGAAGGGGAAGTGCAACGGGACCTGGGTGTCCTTGTGCACCAGTCGCTGAAGGTAAGCATGCAGGTGCAGCAGGCGGTTAAGAAGGCAAATAGCATGTTGGCCTTCGTAGCGAGAGGGTTTGAGTACAGGAACAAGGATGTCTTGCTGCAGTTATACAGGGCTTTGGTGAGACTACATCTTGAGTATTGTGTGCAGTTTTGTTTGCCTTATCTGAGGAAGGATGTTCTTGCCATGGAAGGAGTCCAGTGAAGATTCACCTGGCTGAATACCTGGGATGGCAGGAATGACGTACGAGGAGAGATTGGGTCGATTGGGCTTATACTCGCTGGAGTTTAGAAGAATGAGAGGGGATCTTATTGATACTTATAAAATTCTAACAGGACTAGACAGACTAGATGCAGGAAGGATGTTCCCGATGATCGGGGAGTCCAGAACCAGGGGTCACAGTCTAACGTTAGGAGGTAAGCCATTTAGGACAGAGATGAGGAGGAATTTCTTCACCCAGAGAGTGGTGAACCTGTGGAATTCTCTACCAAAGAAGCAGTTGAGGCCAATTCATTAAATATATTCAAGAAGGAGTTAGATATATTTCTTAACGCTAAAGGGATCAAGGGATATGGAGAGAACGCAGGGGCAGGGTACTGAATTTGGACGATCAGCCATGATCTCATTAAATGGCGGAGCAGGCAGGAGAGGCCGAATGGCCTACTCCTGCTCCTATCTTCTATGTTTCTATGGAAGTTCTTGACTAACACATCAACAATTTCCTCACCTAATTATTTAACCGCCTCTACCCCGACTGCCACCCACCCATCGAGTGGAAACCCTCGGCTCCTGGAAATTTTTCTATCTTTGATCTCATTATCTTCTCCATCACCATTTATTTTACGTCTATTGAACCTAGATATTTCTTCCTAGATTAATTCTTGTTTTCCTTGTATCGCTGACCAAAATGTTAGAAAACAAAGACATCTCTTATAGTACCTTAGCAATGAAAGCTGCTGAGATGCAGACATGCATTACTGCTACAAACGTCACAACACGATGCATTAAAGCAATGAATTTCAATTACATAATAACAAATTCAGTTATTTAACAGTTTGAAAATTAATTGCTAAATTTCCTTATTTTAGAGAAAAGCGTCGACACTAACCTTGAGAAACGATTCTTCGTGCCCCAAAAACCACTAAAAAGAGAAAATATGAATCAGTTATTCGAACACCAAGAGCTTTAGCGGATGAATATACAGACTGACTGCCGTGCTTTGCTGTATGGACATTTCGCAGTGTGACTGAGTTGGTGAGATTCTGGCTCCTTTTATTTTAACTCCCGCTCCAGAACATGACATCATAATGTAGGCAGACACTAAACACAGAGATTTCCAGATTTTCACTACACTTTGTGTAAGAAAGTATTTCCTGGTTTCACTCCAAATTATCTGGCACCAGTTTTAATATACTTCCCTCCTAGTCACAGATTCACCCACCATAACTGAAGAAATTGTACCGAGATGTTCATTTGCATACAATTCCAATAATCCACAGCAATTATCAAAATGTGCCCTTGGGCCTAATGACAGAAAACACGTGAAATGATAACAGATCCATTTTGTGGCTGAGAGAAAAAGTCCCTGAAAGTCAAATGAATGCAAATGCATGGAGTGTGGGTGCAAACACTGAGCATCTTTACAGATCTCAGCATGCGGCTACACAATGAACCAGAATGGCAATGGCAGCGCGGGAGCTCCGTTATTGAAAGGATGGAGGCATTACTTGTTTCAATTGTGTGTGAGACGTTGGTGATTAAGAGGTTACTGCAGCTCTGTGTCTTTGTAGCGGATTAGTCTCCGCCCACTGTGCAGATCTGTATGTCAGCTCTTGTATACTGAATGAGGAAGTGGAGTTTAAATAAGTAGAACCAAATGGTGTTACAATTCACTGGAAACCGGAACTTTAAAGCCAGTTTGCGCACTGTCACAAATATCACAATGCGTGTGCAATCAGCAAGGAAGAATGAAGAAACATTTAATAACAATAATTAAATAATATGAAAACATTTCAGGCTGATGTTAACAATTAGAACAAATGCTTAGAACGGAAACCTGTGGGTTCAGCTCAGAAACTCTTCACCTCAGACAAACAGGAAGTTTACCCCGACAGTAAAATCAATGCCTGAGAACCAAGAATGTGTTTAAATATAGTGGCCTAGAAATTCAGTATAGCCACTTTTGGGGCGGTAAAGTCGGGCAGCCGCTAAAGTTTGCGCCCGGCGCAAAGTCGAGCCCCATTCGCCGATATTCAGTCGCATCGCCCTAAGAGGTTGCTGCTGCGCTAAAACAGGCGATGCACAACTATCATTAGGCGCTAAGCCGGCGGGCCGGGGCGCTAACACCGGAAGTTGGGTGCAGGGCAGGGCGGCGAGCTGCTGATTGACGGCAGACACTCTGGCTCCGGTGAGCTCTTAAAGGGGCAGGGTGGAGTTGTTTTTTTTGAAAGGCCGAGGTTGTATTTCTGTTTGTGGGGAGGTCTTCTCTTGTTATGTGATACCGGTCCTCCTCCTCCTCCTCCCAGAATCTACCTTTGTCTCTCACACAAAAGGAGTGTTGCAAAACGGCTGCCTTTTCAACTGCAGGAGTGCCCTTTAATTTGCGCTCCCCACGGCCCGCATCAGCTGAGCACCGTTCGACTCAACAGTTGCTAGGGCCGCCAGGTGCACAATGGGCCGGCGTGACTGAAGATCCAGTTCGGGGCGCACAAAGGGCATTGCACGAGGAAATGACATCATGATCTGCGCTCGCAGCTGAGCGCGCGCAAACACTTTGCGCCAGCGCTAAATGTCTACTGAAGTTGGGGCGAGGCGCAGATCGTGCTGCGCCCAGGCGCTAAGTGCCTAGCGCTCGACATCTACTCCTCCTAAGGCGCTAATGGCTGGCGCAGCCAACTGAATTTCTAGGCCAGTGAATGTAAATACATTGGGAGAAATTCTGTTGGTAGCGCCACTGATTAGCGCCTAAAGAGGCCGAGAAGTGGAGCGCTAACCAATTTCCGCCCCGGCGCAGTGAGGCTAGTGCCTCGCCCCATATTGGGCAAAACATTTAGGCCTAGAAATTCAGTTTGGGCCCGCCAGCTGGCGTGCGCCCAAAAGTTAGCGCTGCGCGTGGAGCCAGTTGCGCCCGTGAGTTATTCAGTTTTTGCACCCCAAGTCGGAACCGGGCGCTGTTCCAGGGTGTGCCCGCCCCCGCTTGGGGCGCTGAAACTGAATTTCAGCGCTCTAGGTGCCGCTGCGCCACCCGATGCGGTGCGGCAGGCTGCGGTACTGCAGGCCTCCTCCTTCTCTTAAGGGGGAGGTGCCTGCAACGGGGAGATCGCCGCTGGATTGTGCCGGCAAATGAGCCCGGCACCACGGAGAATTGCCGGGCTCGTGGAAAGCAGCTGGCAATGCCGCGGGGGGAGGTGGTGGAGGAGGCCGGGGAAGGAGGTGCGGGCAGGCGGCCGCCGAAAAAGCGGCCGGCCGCACCTCCACCTTTATGCGCCCCACTAAGGCTGCAGGAAGGCCCTGGTCTCCGGATGTTAGTAGCGGCCGCCACGGAGGAGGCGGCCGCTACTGAAGATGGGGGTCGGGGCGGTAGCGGGGCGGAACCGGGGCACTGCGCACACCGATGACGTCATCGGTGCTGGCGCAGCGCTACCGGCTACCGCCGCCATTACCGCGGCACTGAATATCAGCGATACCACCCCTACTGGCGCAGAGGCCTTCTTTGGGCACAAACTGGTGGCGCAGGCCACTGAATTTCTAGGCCTTAGTGCCAGCGCTAAATCAGCGCCCGCTCACGGGCGCAGGCAGGTCATGACGTCATTTGAGTGTGCAACGCATTTTGGGCACCCCGGACCGGAAATTCAGTGGTGCCCCCCTCCGTACCACCTGGCGCTAATAAGGACAGATTACCCGGAGCCTTCGCCAGTCGCTCTCGGGCTGGAGGGGCGTTATTTAAAGGAGACTGGTGTAGTTTGAAAGCGGCAGCCATTTTTGGATCACAACTTCTTCGAAAGCTGCAGAGAGTTGCTGAGCTGCACACTGCGAGCCATTTCACCACTGAGCCAGCGCTGGCAGAGGAACTTCAGCCTTCTGACCATCACCTTGCTGTTGGTGAGCATTTACAATGGGAAAACTTCCTGTGCGCACTTATTATGGGGGCTGCATTGGAGGGAAATGTCCTGCTGCTGTATCATCTGGAAAGGGCACAGAGATGCAGGGAGAGAGGGGCAGGCATTTCAGTGTGCAACGCCTTTTGGGCGCCCCAGACCGGAAATTCAGTGGCGCCCCCCTCCGTAGCACCTGGCGCTATTAGTGACAGCTTACAGGGAACCTTACCCAATCGCTCTCGGCCTGAGGGTGGGGCATTATTTAAAGGGGACTGGTGTGGTTTAAAAACGGCAGCCATTTCTGGAGTACAACTTCCTCGAGAGCTACAAGGAGTTGCTGAGCTGCACACTGAGAGCCATTTGACCACTGAGCCAGCGCAGGCAGACATTGTAAACTCTGGATTACTCCCGGTGCCACGTGCTACTGATTATAGGAATAGCAGGATAGAGCAGGTGAATGCGTGACTAAAGAGTTGGTGCAGGAGGGGGGGCTTTAGTTTGCTGGATCACTGGGTCTGCTTCTGGGGAAGATGGGACCTGTACAGAGCTGGGGTGCTAGTCCTGGCGAAGCGAAAAGCCTAGCGCCAGTTGCGATTTAGCGCCACCTGGCGCGATATTGGATCGTTGCGCCCGTGACGGTGATTGCAGCGATAAATCAGGAGCTGCATGAGGCTCTTAAGGCGCCAACCCGGGGGCGCAACCCAATTTAGCAGCGGCGGGGTGCAGTGCAGGTACTTTCAATAATCACTTTCCCTGAGACACACTGGCGCCGGCCAGCTCTTAAAGGGGCAGGTCAATTGGCATCACCAGACACATTCACTGCCTTGTAGGCCTTCAAAGTGGTGGGAGCCTACCTGTGGCGCGCCAGCCTAGCAAGAAATGGAAAGGGTGAGGCAGAGGGCGGATCGCCTCGCTGATGGGGCATTGGATGCTTTGGTTGGTGCAGTGGAATCAAGGCCAAGGAAGATGGTCGGAATGTGATTTATGTTTTGGACAGTCTCCCGGGTGTGAGAGGCAGTTATGTGTCAGTGCATTACTTTGCTTCCTATTGCTATTGCTTTCTCATGTTTGAAGGAACCACATTTTGTGTAATGAAACACTTTCTTCATTTACAATGGCCATGCCTTCTATTTACATGCATCTTGCCCTTCACAGGCTTGGGGGTATCAGGCCGGTTCCATTCCTGTTCTTGGAATGGTAGCAAGCATTCCATGAGAGGGGCCTAGAAGCTACTTCTGATCAGCCTCTGACGCGCAGCCTGAGAAGAGCCGCTCGCGTAGAAGTTCAGGCCAGCAGGCATCTTCTCAGCCACCGACAGAGATGTCCTGCACTTTATCTGAGGCTGCAGATCTGGCTGAAGCAGCTGGCACAGCTCAGTCACCACCTCTTTTCTAAATCGCAGCCTTCTGACACACTGCTCCTCCGGCATGTTCATGTAGGAAAACTGCTGTCGGAAAACCCTGCCAGCGTAAGGTCTGCTGTGGCGACGTCTGTTGGCCCTCCTCCATCTGGCCATGCACCCCCCCCTCTCCCAGTGCCCTTTCCAGATGATTCAGCAGCAGGACGTTCCCCTCCAATGCAGCCCCCATAATAAGTGCCCACAGGAAGGTTACCCGTTGTCAAGGCTCACCAACAGCAAGGTGATGGTCAGAAGGCTGAAGGTCATCTGCCTGCGCTGGCTCAGTGGTCAAATGGCTCTCAGTGTGCAGCTCAGCAACTCTTTGTAGCTCTCGAGGAAGTTGTACTCCAACAATGTGTGCCGCTTTTAAACCACATCAGTCCCCTTTAAATAACGCTCCTCCAGCCCGAGAGTGACTTGGTAAGGCCCAGGAAAGCTGTCAATAATAGCGCCAGGCGCTACGGAGGGGGGCGCCACTGAATTTCCAGTCCGGGGCGCCAAAAATGCGTTGCAGACTCAAATGACATCATAATCAGCCTGCGCCCATGACCGGGCGCTAAGATTTAGCACCGGCACTAAATGCATGCTCAATATTGGGTGAGGCGCTAGGCGCCTTGCGCCCGCCCGGAAATTTGCTAGCGCCCAACTTCTCGGCCTCTTTAGGCGCTAATCGGTGGTTCTAACAACCGAATTTCTCCCCCTAAATATATAACAGCACAAGGGAGTATGGCAATGCTACGAGTTTGCGCCGGCGCTAAATGCATGGTCAATATGGGGTGATGCGCTAGGCACCCTGCGCCAGCCCAGAAATTGGCTAGTGCCCCACTTCTCCGCCTCTTTAGGCATTAATCAGTGGCGCTACCAACCGAATTTCTCCCCCATAGAGTCATAACGGCAGAGAAGGTGGCCATTCGGCCCACCGAGTCCATGCCGGCTCTCTGCAGAGCAATCCAGTCAGTTTAATTCCCCCGCTCTATCCCTGTATCCCTGCAGCTTTATTTCCCTCAAGTGACTATCCAATCTCCTCTTGAAAACATTGAGTGTCTCCCCATCCTCCAATTCCTTTGGCAGTGAATTCCAGGTCATCACCACTCGCTGCATAATATTTTTTCCTCTCATCACCACTCTCTCAATAAGTCCTGCCACCTTCGGGGACCTTAAATATTAAATCAGTGTCCCGTAGTCCAGTTAATCCATCAACTAGTGAGAACAACATTTTCCCATATAGCCCATCCAAACCCATCATAATAATGCACACCTCTGTCAAATCACTCCTCAATCTCGTTTGCTCTAATGAAAACAAAACCTCTATTTATGAAGCCCAAGATCCCATATGCTTTGTTAACCAAACTCTCAATAAGTCCTGCCACCTTCAGGGACCTCAAACAGTAAATCTGTGTTCCCTAGTCAATGTAATGCATCAACTAGTGGGAACAACCTTTTCCTGTCTAGCATATCCAAACCCATCATAATAGTGTACAACTCTATCAAATCACCCCCAACCTCCTTTGTTCTAATGAAAACAAATCAAGCTTCTCCAACCTGTCCGCTTAGTTAAGACCCCCGTCCCCGGAACCGATCCGGTAAATCTCCTCTGCACCTTCTCATGGGCCTTCACATCCTTCCCAAATTGTGGTGAATTGATTGGATGCAATACTCCAGTTATGGCCTAATCAGCGCTTTATAAAAGTTAAGCATAACTTCTCAACTTTTGCACTCAATACCACTATTTATGAAGCCCAAGTTCCCATATGCTTTGTTATCCACTCTCTCAATAAGTCCTGCCACCTTCAGTGACCTATGGACATTAACCCCCAAGTCCCTCTCTTTAAAACTGTGATATTAAGTATATATTGCCTCTCTCTATTCCTGCTGCCAAAATGCATCAACTCACACTTCTCTGTATTAATTCCATCTGACACTTGTCTGCCCATTCTACTAGCCATTTGATGTCCTGTTGCAGTCGATTGATACCATCATCACTGTTTGCCACATAACAACTCCTATAAATAAGGGGACGTGTTTAGAGACACGGTGCAAACCGAATGGGTGAAATAAGAGCACTCAAACTGCATTATGGTAGTTTTGCTGGAGGGTGAAACAACATGAGGAGACTGACTGGTCCCAACGTCGACTGTTTTATCCCCCCAGAAAGGAAGTTGTGTGATCAGTTGTCTACTGGGATAATGTCGAGGGAGCAGGAGGTGGATTAGATGGACAAACTAAACACAAAAATTGCATGTGTAGATCTAGGAGAGCAACTAGAAAAGATTCAGGATCAGGGCAAGGAGTTGGGAGAGCCTCCGGGGATGGTTGGGTTGCTGGCCAAGGGATTTGTGAGATACAGCAGGGGCATCCAATTAATGAAGGATGTGAAGGCCCTTGAGAGCGTGCAGAGGAGATTTACCAGAGTGGTTCTGGGGACGGGGGTCTTAACTACAAGGACAGGTTGGAGAAGCTTGATTTGTTTTCATTAGAGCAAAGAAAGTTGAGGAGTGATTGATAGAGTTGTGCACTATTATGATGGGTTTGGATAGGCTAGACAGGAGAAGGTTGTTCCCACTAGTTGGTGTATTACATGGACTAGGCGAAATGATTTGACGCACAGGGTGGTTCAGATCTGAAACACACCACCTGAAAGGCTGGTGGAGTCAGATTCCATAGGAACTTTCATAAGACCATTGGTAATGTACTTGAAGAGCATTAGTTTGCAAGATATTTGGTGAAAAGCTCGAGCCTGGTACGAAATGATCTCCTTCTGCACTCTAAGATTCAATTACTCGAACTAAAAGAGTTCGATCGAGACGGCCATGTGTAAACAATTCCAATAATCCATGGCTAGGAACAAATTGTGCCTTTGCCTTAAAGAAACAAAGCACCATTAAATGATGCACAGATACACACATGGTCCATTTTGTGAACCAGTGAAACCATCATTGAAAGACAAAGGAAAGCACCTGGGTGGAGTCTGTATTCAAATTAAGAGCAGATTTACAGATCTCCACATGCGACCATACCACGAAAAACAATGGCAAGGCTATCCTGGAAACTCCATTACGGAATGTATGGTGGCAGTAACGGTAGCAATTGACATTGAAAACATTGGAGTTTAAGAGATAAATTCTGAGCACCAAAGGCAGCTGCAGCACTGTGTTGCTCGAAGGACATCCATCTCCACCAACTAAGCAGATCTATATCTCAGTGAGATGTTCAGCTCCAGCACACTGAATGAGGAAGTGGAAGTAAAATAAATTCCTAGATCAGAAAGCTGCCTGAATTATTCACCAGAAAGCATTAGTTACACAGACAGTACACAAACGTTCAATTATACCAAAAAGCCCCTAAAATTGAGATGCAAGATGGAAAAGAGGAAGAAAAATAAGCAAATAAAGGGAAAATTGTCAGCACTGCAGAGAACAGTAGCAGCAGTTAGGTGTGAAAATGGAAAGGAGCGGTTTCAACTCGAAGGAGCTTTTGTTCAAAGAATCACAGAATCACAGAATCCCCACAGTGCAGATAGAGGCCATTTCAGCCCATCGAGCCTGCACCGACACATATCCCACCCGATCACCGTAACCCCTACACCAACACATATCCCACCCTATCCCTGTAACCCCCCTAACACTAAGGGTCAATTTATCATAGCCAATCAACCTAACCCGCACATCTTTGGACTGTGGGAGGAAACCGGAGCACCCGGAGAAAACCCACGCAAACACGGGGAGAATGTGCAAACTCCACACAGACAGTCGCCCGAGGCCGGATTCGAACCCGGGTCCCTGGCGCTGTGAGGCAACAGTGCTAACCACTATGCCACCGTGCCGCCCTCAAGCGGCACTTAGCTGCTCACAGAAAGAACAAAGTCGCAGAACCAACGAAACAACTAAAATATATTTACTAAATAATATACAGTGACTCTGTTAAAATGCTCTCATCCAATTTCTCTCTCGAAATCTCCAAAAAAACCCGCATTATCTGTTCATGTTTGAGTGCAGATACTGATTGGATAGCTTGACATGAGGTCAGCAGTGGTGTGGCCGGCAGAACTTTCCCCTCCCACCGTGCATGCTTGCTCTGCAGCAGGCAATAGATATCAAGGAGCTACTTAATGACATTAGGCCGAGGCTTCCTTCACTGTCCTCGGAGCACGGAGCTGAATGGTAGCGCCAGTACCTCCCCTTGATGGAGATCAGGGAACTCACCACGATCGGACGTTGGTCATTCGGTCTTACTTTTATGTATTTTTTAGCTCTGCACTGCAGGCACTAATTGAGCTATCGGGAGACAAATATGCTCCACTATACTGCTGATAAAATGCACTATTCTCCAAATCCAGTCCAGTAACAAATTAAACAGTGCCGTATAAAACTGAGAGATGATCATTTAGTTCAACTTTTCCAAAAAGGAGATTAGAAGACACTTCTTCACCCAGAGAGTGGGCAGAATGTGGAAAATGGCACCACATGGTGTAGTTCCGGCGAATAGCATAGATGCATTTAAGGTGAAACTAGTTGCTAACATGAGGGAGAAAGGAATATGAGGATATGCTGATAGAGTCATCTGAATTCGATTGCGAGGTGGCTGGTGTTGTTTATAATCAACGGCATAGACCTGTTGGGGCCGAATGGCCTAGTCTCTGTGCTGTTATTTCCAGTAATTCTATTTAATTTCAGGCTGAAATTAATAGTGACAGCAAATGCTGTAAACGGAAGCCTGTGGTTTCAGCTCTGAAGCGCTTCACCTTGGACAGGGAGTAATTTAACCCCTGACAGTAAGAACAATGCATCAGAACCAAGAATGTTTATAACCACAATGAAAAAAAGATATTGTGGCAATCTTTCTTCTACACTTTCAACCGAATAATTATTTAATTCTTGGATAAACCATCACCATGAGTGCTGCAGTAGCAGACTGAAACTCTACACTGTCAGTTATTAATACAATTCAATTCAAGTCAAGTTATAAAATAAAAAAGGTATTTCATATTCCACTAGCATCTTCTAAACTATATAAAAGGAGATGTGTTGAGGGACATCACAGAAAAAAATGGGATAAATCGGATGAAACTATCAGGCAAAATGCAGTTTTGCAAGAGAAGTACATTAACTGAGGAGAAAAGAATTCAACACTTCAGCTTGTTTAAGGTCTGAAAGGAAGTTAGATGGTCAGCTGTTTACCAAAATATGTTCAAGGCCAAGGTGGCGAGTTTCACAGGCAACATAAATAGGAGAAGAGCATGTGTGGGGATAGGAGCGAGATTGGGGAAAGACTCAGAGTCAGAGCTCAGAGAATGCGGAGTGTCAGAGCTGTTTGAACGTTGTGACCACGGGAACTGTGTGATGTAGCAGCTGAACTGATGGACTTGATCTTAGAGACTTCAGTTATGTAGAGAGACTAGAGAAGCTGGGACTGTTCTCCTTAGAGCACAGATGTTTTTGCGGAGATTCACCAGAATGACCAGGGCTGAGAAACTTCAGTTATGCGGAGAGATGAGAGACACTTGGATTTGTGT
Source organism: Somniosus microcephalus (assembly GCF_052327205.1). Classification (NCBI taxonomy): domain Eukaryota; kingdom Metazoa; phylum Chordata; class Chondrichthyes; order Squaliformes; family Somniosidae; genus Somniosus; species Somniosus microcephalus. The sequence continues at coordinate 29,437,263 of NW_028225187.1, read as the reverse complement.
CATTAGAGCAGTGAAAGTTAAGGGGCGATTTAACATAAAAATACCGGGAATGACGGACTTCAGTTATGAGGAGAGACTTGAGATTTAAGTTGATCTCCTTAGAGCAGAGAAGGCTAGGTGGAGATTTACCAGTATGGTACCTGGGGAGATGGACTTAGTTATGAGGAGAGATGATAGAAGCTGGGGTTCTTCAGGTGGAATCTGTGTGGAACTAATAAGTGGACTTAAATACAGTTAAAATAGTTTTTCAAAATGTTTCAGGCTGAAGCTAACACTGACAGAAAATACTGACGACAGAAACCTATTGTGTCAGCTCAGAAACACTTCACCTCGGACAGTGAGGAATTTAACCCCCGACAGTAAGAGCCAGGCATCAGAGCCAAGAAGAGGCTAAACATACTAAATGAACATCCATTTTGACAATATTTCTTATATGTTTCAGGCCGTATAATTAATTAATTCTATGTTTACCACCACAGATAGAATCAGCAAATCAGAGAACGTTTCAACAGCGCTGGAGGCCACAGGACCACCGGGCCTGTGCTGACTCTTTGACAGACCAATCACATTAGTCCCTCCCATATGATTTTTCTTCAAAGCCCTGCAAGTTTTTCACTTTGGATCATTTACCCCATTCCATTTTGACAGTAACAATTAGAGTTGCACTAACAGACTGATTCTCAGACATTCAATTACTAATAAAATTGAAATCAAGTCTCTTAATGCAATTTTAAATGGCGTTGGTGAGACCAAACCTGGAGCATTGTTTACAGTTTTGGTCTCCTTACCTAAGAAAGGATATACTTGCCATAGAGGGAGTGCAACGATGGTTCAAAGGACTGATTCCTGGGACGGGGGGATTGTCCTATGAGTAGAGAATGAGTAGCCTAGGCCTATATTCTCTAGAATTTAGAAGAATGAGAGGTGATCTCATTGAAATATACAAAATTCTTAAAGGGCTTGACAGGGTAGATGCAGGGAGGATGATTCCCCTAGCTGGGGATTCTAGATCCAGGGGTCACAGTCTCAGAATAATGAGTTGATAATTTAAGACTGAGATGAGGAGAAATGTCTTCACTCAGAGGGTGGTGAATCTTTGGGTTTCTGTACGTCAGGGGGCCGTGGAGGCTCCATCGTTAATTATATTCAAGCCGAAGATCGTTTAATCTTTGGATATTAATTGAATCAAGGTGTTTAGGGATAGTGCGGGAATGTGGAGTTGAGGTCGAATATCAGCAATAATTTTGTTAATTGGTGGTCCCACTGGAAGGGCAGATTTCCTACTCCTGCTCCTATTTCGTATGTTTTTATGTTCTTAAAATACATTTAGAGATAATATTCCACTTTACATCTCGTAAAATATAAATGTAGGGGTATTATGTACAAACACAATGGAAGAAATAGAATCATACAATCCGCCTAATAACCCTGCATTGTGCTGCAAATGTAACTGTGTATTGAAATCAATGTAGGTTGTTTCTGAGTCCAAATAATTTAAACTGATTAACCGACTTTGAAACAACAAGAATTAAATTGAATTTGGACGTGAAGCAAATTCATGGCCCAGAAATTCGGGTCGGGGACTTCTCGCGGGTGCAAGCCCCCGACCTACACTTACATTGCGCGCAGAAAGTTGAGGCCTGGGCCTGGCTGTGCGTGGATTTCCGCTCTGTGACCCGCTCCAGCTCCCGGCGCGCTGTGCTTGTGTGACCCAGGGGCGTAGTTAGTTTGATGCGTCGGCTGGGATCACGTGAGCACTGGGCAACCAATCGGAGGATGCAAAAGTCCATTCATGTGTTCGACATAAGACCTGTCAAACTCATGAAAACTCAGGCGCCCAGAACAGTACATAACCTTAAAATAATTTTTTTTAAACATCACACTATTCAAATCAACTATAAATAACATTAAATAACCATTTTAAACAATAATTAAAATTTTTGAGAAAAATAATTTTATAAAAAATCGGAGCTAAAAATACACTTACCTTACTGCAAAGTATTTAAAAATAATAAACCTGTGGAAAAAATGTTCTAATTTTAATTAATTGACCACTTACCTTTTAAACTTAAGTCCTTACAGTGTAAAACGTGGAGGCCTTCACGCACGGGCAAACCTGTCAAAAAACCGGAAGTTCAACGCACACGCGCTGCATTTCACCTCTTAACCCCTCCTTTCAGGGGACCGGAAGTGCCGTTTTCCCGCGCATGCGCTGTGCATGCAAGAAACTGGCACTTCCATCGGGTCCACACGTGGGTCCTCCATCCGTATTCAGACTTTGGGACCCGAATTACTGGGCCCATGTGTTTTATATTCGCCATTTCATTCAACTGAAAAGCAAATCAGCTTGGAGCATGATTGAAGATGTATTAAACTTGAAACTGTATTAAACCATGAGGGGGATAGCAGCAGACTTCGGAATGAAAGAGGCAGAATCGTGAAATGGGCAGGTGCATTACAGCTGACATTTCATGTAGAGAAATCTGAGGTGATGGAATTTAGGTAGACGAATGAAGAGAGACAATGTATAGGAAATAAAAATATGTTACAGGGTGTTCCGAAACAGTGCGCACATTCATAAATCTTTAAAGGTGGCAGGACCTGTTGATCAATATGTTAAAACAACCTTTAAGACCTTTAGCATTAATAGTAGAGACATAATGTACAAAAGGAGGAGGTTTGCTGAACCTTTGTAAATCACAGGTTAGGCCTCAGCTGGAGCATTGTGTCCAATTCTGGCCACCACACATTAGGAAGGACCTCATGACCTTGTAAACGGTGTGGAGGAAATTTACCAGAATGGTAGAAAGATTGACAGAATTTAGTTATGTGGAGAGACTAGTGAAGCTGAGGTTGTTCATTTTATAGCAGTGAAGGTTAAGGGAAGATTTACCGGAATGGTAGCAGGGAAGATGGACTTCAGTTCTGTGGACAGATTGGAGAAGCTGGAATTGTTCAGCTTATGGCAGAGAAAGTTCAGGGAAGAATTACTAGAATGGTAGCAGGGATGATATTCTTCAGTTATGTGGAGGGATTGGTGAAGCTGGGATTGTTCACCTGATGGTAGAGAAGGTTAAGTGAAGATTTACCAGAATGGTACCAGGGATGATGGACTTGAGTTATGTGGAGAGACTGGAGAAGCTGTGATTGTTCTCCTCGGTACAAAGCAAGCATGTACCCATAAGGAGGAACTATGGGGCTTCCAAAGCTGCAACGCTTGGAAGAGAACGAACACAGAGGTTAAATTAAACAGAAAGTAGGAGGTTTATGACAAATGTCAATTGCAGAATACAGCAGAACACCAGGTAGAATAGGGAGAGTGCAGGCGGAAATTGAAAAACGATATAAGAAGGGAAAAGGGACGTATGGAAGCAATTAGCGGGTAAAATGTATCATTTATATGCATTAAAGGAATAATGTCAGAAGAGGAAATATTCTTGTGGAGGCAGAGAGCATGATTGAGGTACTGAATGTGTAGTTTGCATCTGTCTTCACATAGGAAGAGGATGAAGTTAATTTTGCCATAGATCTACTGGATTGGATAAAATGGATTGCAATGATGTGTGAACTAAGTTGCCATTATTAAATTAATAATTCGCCCTATCCGTCTGGAATGTATGCTACATTGCTGAGGGAAGTGGTGGAAGATTTAGCTGAAGCTCTGACAACAATTTTACAAAACTCCTTGGAAATGGGGGTGGTGCCAGATATTGCATGACTGTTCGGAAAATGGGAGAGCGTTATAACTGTTAACGGCAGGCTATTCAGTCTAACCTCAGTGTTGGGAAAACTATTGGAGACCATTGTCAAGCACAATATTAATTCTCACTTAAGAAGCATGCTTAAATAAGGGACAGTCAGCTAGGACTTGCAAAAGAAAAATCATGTTTGACTAACCTGACTGATTTTTTTAATGAAATAACAAATAGGTCGTGCAGCCGATTTTGCATATCTGGAATTACAATTAATATCTCATAACAGACTCACTCGAAAAGTAGAAGCACATGACAGTATAGGCAGGATGGTAAATTGAGTTCTTAATTGGCTAAGGAATAAGAGGCAGAGAGTAGTGATGGACGGATGTTTCACTGACTGTGTGGAAATGCACAGTGTTATCCCCCAGGGGTTGGCAATAAGACCATTGATTATCTTATTATATATAAATTACCTGGGCCTGGGTGTAAGGGGTAACATTTCGAATATAACGTTTGATGCAAAATTTAGCAACGTTGTAAGTAGTGAGCAGGATAGCAGCAGATTTCAGGAGTTTATATTGAGTGTGGTGAAATGGGTGGACATTTGCCAGGTGCAATTTACTGCGGCTAACTGTGCAATGAAGCACTTTGGGAGAAACAACATGGCGAGGCCGTATAATATAAATGACATTATCTTCAAGAGGTAAAAGAGCAAAATTTTATTGGCGGAACATACTCAAACATCATTGCAGGTGGCAGGACAAGTAGATAAGGCCGCTAAGACTGTGTGTCGGATAGTTGGCTTTGATAAAAAGAGGCATTGAATAGAAGAACAAGAAAGTCATGCTAAATACTTACAAACAGGCCTCAACTGGAGTATTGTGTACAATCCTAAGCACCGCACTTTAGGAATGATGTGAAGTTCTTCGGGAGGGTAAGATACATTTTCCAGGATAATTGTATGCATGAGGGCCGCCCATTGCAGAAACTGGATTTGCTCTCCTAACAGAAACGTTTTAATGGGAGACGCAATAGAGGTATTGGCAATTATATAGGGATTTGATAGAGCAAGCAGCGATAAACCATCGACAAGCACAGTTCAACGATTTCAGATAATTTGCTAAAGGCCCAGAGGGGAGTTGAGGTGAAATGATTTGGTTCGGAGGGTTGTTAAGACTTGGAGCACACCAACTGAAAGCCTGGTGGAATAAGATTCCATTGGAACTTTCATAAGCCTATTGGACATGTATTTGAAGAGCACTAATTTGCCTGTTTATGTGTTAAAAGCTCGAGCCTGGGACTAATGTCCTCCTTCTGCACTGTAAGATTCAATGACTGTAACTAAATATGTTCTATTGGGACGACAATGTGTAAACAATTCCAATAATCCATGGCTAGGATCAAGATGGGTATTTGCCTTAAAGAAACAAAACACCATTAAAGGATGCACAGGTACAAAAATGGACCATGAGTTTAAGAGATAACATCTAAATTCTGAGCACAAAAGGCAGCTGCAGCATTGTGTTGTTTGAAGGACATTTGTCTCCGCCCACTGTTCAGATCTGTAACTCAGTAATGAGCTCAGCTGCAGCGGACTGAATGCTGAAATTGAATTGAAATACATTCCTAGATCTGAAAGCTGCCTGAAATATTCACCAGAAAGGTTTAGTTGTACTGACAGTACACACACGCTCAATGATATCAAAAAGTGCCTTACTTTGAGATGCAGGATGCAAAAGAGAATTAAAAATAAGCAAACAAAGGGAGAATGATTAGTACCGCAGAGAAGAGCAGCAGCAGTTAGCTGTGAAAACAGAAGGCTGCGGTTTCAACTTGAAGGAGCTTCAGTTCAAGCACGGTGGCATAGTGGTTAGCACTGTTGCCTCACAGCGCCAGGGACCCGGGTTCGAATCCGGCCTCGGGCGACTGTCTGTGTGGAGTTTGCACATTCTCCCCGTGTTTGCATGGGTTTCCTCCGGGTGCTCCGGTTTCCTCCCACAGTCCAAAGATGTGCGGGTTAGGTTGATTGGCTATGATAAATTGACCCTTAGTGTTAGGGGGTTAAATACGTGGGGTTACGGGGATAGGGTGGGACATGTGTTGGTGTAGGGATTACGGGGATCAGGTGGGATATGTGACGGTGCAGGCTCGATGGGCCGAAATGGCCTCTATCTGCACTGTGGGGTTTCTGTGATTCTGTGAAAGAGGAACTAAGCTGCTCACAGAAAGAACCATGTCTCAGATCCAACGTCAGACCTAAAAATATATTTATTAAATATACAGTGTCAGTATTTAATATCATTCCCGTCCAGTTTCTCTCTCGAAATCTCCAATACCCCCGGCATTATCCGTTCATGTTTGAGTGCAGGCAATGATTGGGTTGCTTGACCTGAGGTTAGCAGTGGTGAGTCTGGCTGAACTTCACCCTCCCACCGCGCATGCTTACTCTGCAGCAGGCAGTAGATATCAAAGAGCTACATAACGACATTAGGCCGAGGCTTCCTTCACTGTCCTCGGAGCACTGAGCTGAATGGTAGCGCCAGTACCTCCCCATGATAGAGATCAGGGAACTCAGCAAGGAGCGGATGTTGATTATTGGGCCTTACTTTTACGTACTTCTTAGCTCGCACTGCAGACATTGACTGAGCTAACGGGAGATCAAACTGTGCCACAAATCTCCTGATGAAATGCACTATTCTCCAAATAATGTCCAGTAACACATTTAACAGATCGTTATAAACCGAGAGATGACCATTTAGTACAATGTATCTAATAAGGAATTTATAAGGCACTTCTTCACCCAGAGATTGGTCAGAAAATTTCCACATGGTATTGTTGGGTCAGTAGCATAAAAGCATTTAAGGTGAAATTAGTTGGGAACAAGAGGGAGAACGGAAGAGGGGGATATGCTGATAGCTTCAGATGAATTAGAGTGGGGGAGGCTGGTTTTGTGTATAAAGAACGGCATCAACATGTTGGGGCGAATAGCCTGTGTCTTTGCTGTAAATTCTATGTCATTCTATTTAAGATCAGGCTGAAGTTAACAGTGACAGAAATGGCAGAAAAAGCCTGTGGTTTCAGTTCCGAAGCCTTCAACTCGGACAGAGAGTAATGCAACCCCTCACAGTCAGAACAAAGCATCAGAACAAAGAATGTGTTTAAACTCATTGAAAAAAAATACATTTTCCCATTCCTTCTTAGAAGCTTTCAACCGAATAATTAATTAACTTTTAGATAAAACATCACCACGTGTGGTGCAGTAGCAGACTGAAACTCCATATATTTATTTATCAATACAATTCTGTTGTATCCATGTGTTAATGGAGACACGGAATGCAGGAGTTGGTTTAACAGGTGTTTATTGTACAAAGTCTGGAGGTGAACTAAAAGATACAAGACACTATACAGGCTTATATGGCCCGAGTGGCCATTACCGGCATTACAGTACACAGGGGCTCTTAAAGGCACATACACCACAATTCCTCCCTTTTTAGACAACCAGTACATAATATTTTAAGTAATCCTTAATTAACATGTTTACAAGAACAATAATCTACACATTTGCTGCAGTTAATCAATTATAAGTCAGTCTCTCTGGAGGCTTCCTGGCTCGGTCCGGATAACGCCTCGGTGGTGTAGTAGTTTTCGGTGGTGTAGCAGGTTCTTTTGGCAAGGTCGATTCGGCTTGAATGCCAGTGTCGGGTTCATCTGGTTCCAGTATCACCGGATCGGAGGTAGATACTATGGGTATCTCTGCTTCATCATTAGGCATATAGAGTTGTGGTGTAGGTTGTCCCTTTTCGGATGACTCTTTCATTCGGTCAGCATGGTGCCTTATTATGCTTTCTCCAATGTCCACGGTATACATCAGCGGTCCTAGTCGTGTGCAAATAGTTCCAGGCTGCCATTTCTCGGTACGGTAGTCCCGGGCCAAAACTTGTTGACCTATCTGGAAGGTTCTAGTTGGCCTTTCATTCATACCTTGAAACTGCCGGTTCTCTACGTCCCTTCTGATGTTTGGCTTGATCAAATCCAGCCGGCATCTTAGTCTTCTATTGAAAAACATCATGGCGGGAGTTTGATTTGAAACCACGTGTTGCATTCCTGTATGCAAACAAGAAGTTATCTACCTTATGTTGTAGATTTATGTCTTCATTACCCATGGCCTTTATGGCCTTCTTGAAGGTCTAGACAAACCTTTCACCTAATCCATTGGTGACAGGATGGTATGGGGCGGATGTGTAGTGCTTAACCCCATTGTTTTTTAAGAACTTCCTGAATTCTTCGGACACAAATTGCGGTCCATTATCAGAACAGATCTGTTCAGGCAGCCCATTCCTGGCAAATATGGTCCTTAATACTGTGATGGTTTTTCCGTGGTGGTGGAGGACATCTTTATTACCTCCGGCCACTTGGAGTGTGCATCAACTGCAATTAAGAACATTGAGTCCATAAATGGACCAGCAAAGTCGATGTGTACCCTTTGCCATGGAGATGAGGGCCACTCCCATGGATGTAGAGGGGCTTGTGGTGGGGCGTTTTGGACCTTCTGGCATCCTAGACAGCTCTTGGTCATTTCTTCGATGTCTCCATCGATAGCTGGCCACCACACAAACGCTCTGGCTAGGTTCTTCATTTGCACTCCACCCAGATGCCCCTCGTGAAGTTCCTTTAGCACTTTATCCAGGAGTTTGGGTGGAATCACCTCTCTGGATCCACACATCAAGGTTCCTCGGCACACTGACAGCTGTTCTCTTCTTTGCGAGAATGCTGGCAACAGTGGTTTGCCATGTGCTGGCCATCCCTTCACCATTAAATCATAGACTCGTGAGAGAGTCGGGTCATTTCTCGTTTCCTTTTCAATGGTAGAATTTGTTACTGGTAGACATTCCACTATGGTTGAGTGGAACATCTCCACTGGGTCTACTGTAGGCGCCTCTTCCACCGTTGGCAACGGTAGGCGCGATAAACCGTCAGCATTCCCATGCTGTTTTGATCTTTTGTATTCTATGTCATATTGGTGTGCCCGTAGGAAAAGGGACCACCTCTGTAGCCTTTGCGCTGTCATAATGGGAACGCCCTTTTTAGGGTTGAATATGAAGACGAGGGGTTGATGGTCAGTCAACAAGGTAAAATTTTGTCCGTGTAGGTAATGGTTGAATTTCTTCACCCCCCACACCAGGCTGAGTGCTTCCCTGTTGATCTGGGCATAGTTACGCTCAGCTGAGTTCAATGAGTGTGACGCAAAAGCTATCGGCCGCTCCGAGCCATCAGGGAATCTATGCGATAATACCGCTCCTACGCCGTAAGGGGATGCATCGCACGCCAGTCTGATTGGCAGTGATGGGTTGTAATGAGCCAACACTTCCTTGGACGTGATCAAGCCTTTGCATTTATGGAAGGCACGTTTACAGTCTTCGCTCCATTTCCAAATTACTCCCGTTTGTAGCTGTGCGTTAAGAGGTTGCAGAAGAGTTGACAAGTTCGGTAAAAATTTATGATAGTAATTTATCAATCCCAGGAACGACCTTAATTGTGAGACATTTTCAGGTGCTGGGGCTTTTATGACCGCTTCAATTTTTTCAGGGGACTTATGCAACCCTTCTTCGTTAATTATATGGCCACAATATGATATTTGTTTCTGGAAAAATTCGCACTTGGGGCGATTTGCTCGTAGGCCCCGTTCTCTCAGCCTAGTGAGCACCTGCTTCAAATTGGCAAGATGCTCGTTGTCGTTTCCTCCTGTTACAAGGATGTCGTCTAGGTAGCATTGAGTCCCCGGAATCCCTTGCAGGACTTGCTCCATAGCTCGTTGCCAGATAGCTGGAGCTGATGCTACTCCGAAAACCAGTCGATTGTACTGGTACAGGCCTTTGTGTGTGTTTATCGTGAGATACTTTTTAGAGGCCTCCTCAACCTCCATCTGTAGATATGCCTGTGCCAAGTCAATTTTTGTGAAACGTTTCCCTCCGGATAGTGAGGCGAAAATATCTTCTATCCTCGGAAGAGGATACTGAACCGTGTGAAGGACCGGGTTTACAGTCACCTTGAAGTCCCCACAGATGCAAATTTTTGTCTGTTCTTCAGATTTATCATTATTCAACGTTTTCTTCATGACCGGGACGATGGGTGTTGCCCACTTGCTCCAATCTATCTTGGATAACACGCCTGCCTTTTCCAAATTCTCCAGCTCTGCTTCGACTGCTGGACGATTTGTGTATGGCACCGGCCTTGCCTTAAAAAACTTGGGAATTGCCGCATCTTCCACTTTTATTGAGGCGGTGATGCCTTTCAAGGTTCCTAGTTCCTGTTGAAACAGTTCTTTGGCGTTGGCCAAGATGTCTTTTAATCGTTCAGGTTTGACGTCATCATCATTTTTTTTCTTACTGGTCACCGTCAGTGCCTGAATGGTGTAAGATTCGCAATTTTCAGCAAAAATCACGCAAGAAAACTGGATAAAATAAGACTGTTTATTGACCAAAGTAAGCTTGCACAGAAAAACCTTTGATAAAAGGGCATACAAAATGGCCGCCAGGCCCCGTGGTCAGTTTATGAACCATTTTATTTCTGTTACAGCAAGCCAGACAGGCTTGTGGATTGAAGACAGTGAGCCCACGAAAGCCAGTCTCTGGGAACCGAAACTCAGAGCAACAGCATACATATTCAATGGATTATAAGTACAGGATGGGGCCCATCAAGATATGGGCGGACAATGTAAAAACACTTATACCCATTTATCGTACAAAGGAAAAACCGTTTAGCAGCCATCAAGGAAAATGTCCGGACCGATCAATATGCGAACCGAGCCACGGTGACAATGCAAAAGACATTGAAAGACATTATCGGCCAGGAAGGCCAGTTTAAGTTATCACCAGCTCCGTTACAAGACAAAGCGCCCCTGCAGAGATTTCTGCCCGCCAAAATTAATACAAAGACAGGACTATGATTTGGCGGGAGATAAGACTGTCCCAAAAGAGTATAACTATGGATTGAAAGTCCATCTAAGTTACTTCAGACTTCGGGTTACTTGAACAACTTCTTCTTCACTGCCACGGCTTCTTGTTGGGCGACTTCAGGCTTCCATTTCTTCAAGAACTTTCTTCTACGAGGAACGAACGAAGGGCGGACGGTGCCCGGATCGGCGCCTCTTCCACTTCGGCAGATCGATGAAAACGTTTTCGTCTTTTTAAAGACGGACGGTTTCGGTAAAAGGACAACGTGGTCGGTGTTCAGCCAAACAAGGCTCGGCCACGACGAGAAGACGACGAGGGTGGCCCGGGTACTGGGGTCGGGAGATCATCGACGACCCAGGCCGACGGAGAAGAAACCCTCTGGAGGACTGGCGATCTAGGCCACAAGATTCTCCCAAGTGCATAGCCTGCATCTGGGTCTGCTCCATGAACCCAAATCGACCTAGTGGATCTCAACCTTAATGAGCGCTCATCGAGGCTGGGTCTACCCCACCGCCTCGAGGGAGGAGAGAATATCGACTGCGCCAGAAGTTTCCAAATCCACGTGACGACGGAAAGCGGTGCCAAAAAGGCTGCGAACCCCCTTTCTCGCGATTTCGAGAGTGGTGAGCATGATCCCAAGTTCCCCAGGTCGAAACTTAGTTTAGGTATAGGGGAGGGAGTTAAGGGAAATCGTAATGTGTTTCCCCTTTTACGATGTGCCGTGTGTTCCCCATTTCCATAGAGTCAAGTTCATAAATTTGTGCATGATTGTAGTAACTTTAATCTGTGCCTATGACATGTATTTTGTAATGCTTCAAACTGTTTAAAAATAAAAGCATCCATTTCGTGCTATTCAACCTGGTCTATTGAGTTCTTTCTCTGCACTACTGTTCTCTGCACCTAAGTCCAAGCTCTAGAACCGTAGGGGGAGTGGGTCGAACCACTCAAGGGTAATTATTGCACGAAGCCTGGCAGGAGACCAGAAAGAGCAAGAGAAACCCCCTACAGAAATGGCGACCGTGGCAGGACCTTGGCAGCAGGAAAGTAGTGTGTTAGATCAAGATCTGAATAAACGAAATGTGATGGATGAAAGAATAGCAGATTATGTTTTCGGAAAAGTCAACCTCACAAAACAATGGATATCTGATCTACTAAGGGATAGGCGCCCGCTAGACGCAGCCATTAAGTGGACAGCGGGTAGAGAGCATAAGAAATCTGTAGAAAAGGCGGGCTGGCTGATGTGCTACAAGAAGCAAGTCCAGCTTTTGGACCAGGTAGTTGCAGCACAGACAGTCCAGATCAACGGCTTGCTTAAAGGCGTAGAGGAAAAGGTTGCGGGAGGTCAAAAACTGATTGAATTGCTTGACGCGCTGAACCAGGAATGCCGCTCTGTAATTCGCTGCCACGAAACCCGGGTAGAATATTTAAAATGTCAGGTCGTTGAGGCCAAGGCTAGTGAAGGTAGAATGAGAGAGAGGTGTTCCCGTCTAGCCAAACAAGTAGATGCCCAAGAGGAAAAGCTCCTGGGAGCCAGGGCAGCATATAAGATGGCCATGGAGGATAGATCTGAGAACACCGACCACAGCACTTGCCGCCGGGAGCTAGAGGACCTGAGAAAGGCCCTAGCGAAGGCAAACGGGTTGGTGTGTCTCATAAATCCACCAGCGAGTCAGCTGTTGCTAGCCAAGGAATCCAAAAGACCGATTCCACAAGAGACAGTTGGGGCACCAACCCCCGAACCTTCTGCGCCTCCTGCCTATGAGGAGTCTTGGACTCCGGGACAGGAGACGGAGACGGTAGAGGAAGAGAGCCCTGAGGTAGAGCAACCCCAGACAGTAGAGTCGGGGTCGGCGCCAATGTGTCCAACGAGACACCGGAGGATCGGTCCAAATGAAGAAAATGGCGATGACGGACCCCTTGAGAGTCAGATCATAATGCCTCATAGCGCACGACAGCTAAGAGAGATGATAAGTCACATCCCAAAACTCTCCAAGTCAGGAGATCCCTCCGTGCATTTCAGGGACGTGGAGCAGACCGCAGCAGTCAATGACTGCGACGGGGTTGAACAGTCTAAAATGCTGCTGTTCTCCCTGGACAGTTCGCTCCTCCAGTGTCTCCCTGACGAGAGCAAGAGAGGGCACAGGGACTATGAGTTGCTATGGGATGAGATTCTGGAGATCATGGGAGAGGGGGACGGAACTCCGTTCCTCCGTTTAGAAAAGACAGTGCAGCTAGAGGGAGAACCCCCACGGGTTTTCGCCGACAGGTTGTGGCCAGTGTATCGGCGCAGCTGCCCGGGCGGGCCGGCCCGGGCCGGGCTGGATGGCGAACAAAGGGCTCACTGGCTTCGGTGCCTGGTAGCAGGTTGCCTGCCAGTAGTGAAGGAACAGGCCAAAGCATGGTTTGACCCCACTAACGCCCGCTCCACGGAGGAAGTAGTACTAGATCAGCTCACGATCAGTTATAGAAACAACAAGGGCAAGAAAACGCCTGTTGTGAAAGGAAAGGTGCATGAGGTGAGACCCGCAGCCTCTGCTAAAAAGGAATGGCGTCAGGAGGGAAATCGCCATCCCCAAGCAAATAGCAGTTGTTACGGGTGTGGGAAGGAGGGTCATTGGCGCAAGGACTGTAGGAATCCTTGGAAGGATAAGAGGGAGAGAGCGTTCGCCGCAGCCCAAGATCAAGCCCAAGCCCGAGTCGCCAACGGCCCGAGAGTTTACCCAACACCAGCACAACCACAAGTGCAGGCCGCTGCCCCAACACCAGTCCAGAACCCAACCGTAGCCTCTGCCCCGAATAAAGGGGGTGGTGCGGTTGTGGACCCCGCTGCGATCGAGTCAGTCTTGGAGACTATGCAGTCTCTGATGACCTGGCAGGGGAAGGTAGCGGTTGCTAACAGCCCTATCGCCCCCGAGACCCCAGCCGAAACACCTAAATGACTGACGCCCGCGCAGCCCATCTACTTGTGTCCGCTCCGCTATGACGCTTGGAGAAGACCTGTGGTGGAGATGGAGGTGGAGAAACAAAGGGGTAGTTACCTGTTGGATACGGGAGCTTCGTGTACCGTGATCCACACGGACAAACCTTTTGCCTCACCTCTGTCCGCCCAGGCTCCATATTTAGTAGCGGGTTTCACAGGTAGAGCACAGGCTGGCGCGCACTCCCTCCCGCTCTCCATTCAGTTGGGAGTGCTCCACACCACATGGACGTGCATCCTATTGAAGTGGAAAGAGGGGGGGGGGGAAGGCATCCTCGGGGCTGATTTCTTGGTGGAACACGGGATCCTCGTGGACCTGAGAAATCACTGTCTCTGGGGAGCCGAGGGCGGTTTAGGTAAGGTAGTCGTAATCCCGGGGAAGGAAGAAAAGGGGGCCCTGTGCACTATGAAGCCATCAGGAGGTTACGATCTCGAGCTCATGATAACAAACGTCCCAACGGACTTGCAGGCGCGTGTGTCAGAAAATCTGACCGCGTTCGCCACCCACAAGCACGACTGCGGGAGAGTCACTGGGTTCGAAGTCAGCGTAGACGGGGACCCCATGATCCGACCCCAAAAGCAGTATAATTTCCCCAAGGAGGCAGAACCCGACATGGAGACAGCAATATCTTCATTGGTACAGCAGGGCGTGTTGAGGACGATAGCCACCCACGTGAACTCCCCATTATGGCCGGTAAAGAAACCGGACAATTCGTGGAGAGCCACGGTGGACTATAGAGTCCTCAATAGTAATATCCCAGCCTGCGCGCCCACGGTAGCAGCAGTTGCAGACTTAATAGGGAGTATTCCAGCATCGGCGACCACATTCACGGTGCTGGACATCTCGAACGGTTTTTGGTCCATTCCGCTGCGGCGGGAGGACCAGTACAAGTTTGCCTTTACTTTCAAAGGGCAACAGTACACCTGGAACTGCTTACCACAGGGTTTTCACAACAGCCCCAGCATTTTCCATCAGTGCATGGCGGGGAGTTTGAAAGAGTTCAGCCAGCCCAACCAGATAGTGCAGTATGTGGACGACTTACTCCTGTTCACAGATACAAGGGAGCAGCACGGCCCACTGTTAGCCGAATTGTTGGAACTGTTAGAAAGGAAGGGTTTCAAAGTAAACCCAAAGAAAGCCCAGATCGGCCAGCAGGAAGTTAAATTCCTGGGTCTGGCCATCCGCGCTGGGGAAAGAGCCATAGATAAGGCCAGACGGGAATCTATACAAGATCTGCCGATTCCCAACACAGTAACGGGTGTAAGGTCCTTTTTGGGATTGACCGGTTACTGCAGAGATTCCATCGAGGACTATGCTGCCACAGCGGCCCCGCTACTTCGACTCTTACACAAGGGAGTCGAGTGGTCTTGGGACGAGGGGTGCCAGGCAGCATTCGAGAAGTTGAAAAGAGATCTGCAGACCGCGCCAGCCCTAGGGGCCATAGATGGGGGAGAGGAGTTCTTTCTGGAGGTAGCCGCTAGTGGGGACAGCCTGAGCACAGTGCTGCTCCAAGAGCAGCACGACAAGCTAAGACCAGTAGTTTATTCCTCCAGGGTGCTCACGGATGTGGAGAGGAGTTTCTCCAATTGCGAACGGCATCTCCTGGCCACGCATTGGGCTGTGAACAGATCAGTGATCTTCACAGGGACCTCTCCCATTACGCTCCTCACCCATCACACCCCCACGAAGATGCTTCTGGACGGGAGGATTAAGGATGGGACCATAAGCAGCGCTCGGATTGCGCGCTGGACCCTCCTCCTTTCCCAGATGGATCTCAAAGTTAAAGGCCTCTGCGCGCCAAGGCTCGCAGCCAATATGGCATATCCCGGGACAGCCCATCAATGTTCCGTAGAAGGGGTATGGGAAGTTAACATAGGTTTACGGGCCGGGATACATCCCACGGGCCGCGAGATCTACGTAGACGGTTCTAGCACTGTAGCTGACGGCAAGCGACTCACAGGGTGTGGAGTTTATGACCCTGCGGCAAACATTGCCCTGGCAATTAAGCTCCCCAGCACTATGAGCGCGCAGCAGGCTGAACTGTCCGCGGTGGCGTACGTGGTTACCCACCCCGAGATTTTCCCAACCCCATACACGATTTGCTCAGACAGCATGTTCACGTGCAATTCGTGTACAGAGTACCTCGCCATCTGGTCCCGACGCGGGTACACCTCCGCGGACGGGCGGCCTTTAACAGTTAAGCCCTTGCTGGAGAAGATCCTAGCAGCTGTGGGGGAGAAAGGAGAGGTGTTCATCCATAAGGTGAAGGCTCACTCCATTACAGAACCCCGCAGTCAGGGCAACCAGCAGGCGGATGCGCTAGCCAGGGAGGGTGCCCGCAACGGCATTCTCTGGGACCCATACGAACCCGGACCCGTGGCGGCGATCCAAGGCAGGGAGGGAATTCCCGGGAACACAGGGGTGACACCGCCCCCAGACCTAAAGACCGTCCAAACCCTGGATCCCGCCCTAAAAGCAGTCCTAAAAGCCATCACAGAGGGCAAACAGGTAGAAGGTCCGTACAGTACGGCAGCCCTCACAGTCAAAGAAGGTATGCTGTTCCGAAAGGAGCAGTGGGTTGTGCCGCAGCAGCACCGAAGGGAATTCCTGCAATTGGCCCACGAGGGTCCAGGAGCGGGACACCCCGGACCTGAGGTCACCTGGCAACGGGTGGAGCAGGCGGGATGGTGGCCGGGACTTCGGGACGATGTCCGCGAGTTCTGCGCAAGCTGTCTTGTGTGTGCTGCTAACAACCCAGACCCCCACAAAAGGAAGGTGCCCATGGGGCACATCAGGAGGGTAGAGGGACCATGGCAGTCGATTCAGGTCGACTACATAGGGCCCCTGCCCGCCGCCCAGGGAGGCTATAAGTACTGCCTTGTCCTGGTAGATGTGTTCACCAAATGGGTAGAAGCCTTCCCGTGCAGAACAGCTACGGCACTGGGTACTGCTAAGATCTTGATTCAGGAAGTGTTCTCACGGTGGGGACTCCCCCGTTTTGTAGAGTCCGACCAAGGGAGTCAGTTCACCGGTCAAGTAATGCAGAACGCCCTCAGGCTCTTGGGCATTGAGGGAAAGTGGCACGTAGCATACAATCCCCAGTCATCCGGGATTGTTGAGCGTATGAATCGGACCCTCAAGGAAAAGCTGAGGAAAGAGACAATGGGCTCGCCCCAGAAATGGGCGGAGGTCCTGCCTTTAGTCCTCATGGGGATCCGAGCCAGCCAGTCCAAAAGCATGGTGTTAAGTATGTGTATTGTATTGAACAATTAACACAAAGACTTAAACGTATAACTCAAACAGGTCTTTACTGGTTGGAGGTAGGGACTATACATAGGTCTTTACTTCATGCCCACAGGCGGGAACTGAGGGGGATCAGTACCCACAGTACTATTTATACCCCTATGGCCAGGAGTGGTACTGCGTATCACTACGCCCAACAAGTAGTGCAGTCCTGTCCATAGGTTCAAAGTAACACACATATTACATACACAACATTCCTCCCTTCCTAGCTTTACAGTCATCTCCCCATTTAACATAACGTAATAACATATATACATATATAACTTCAGGTTTACATAACAGAATAACATAGATACATAGATAACTTCATGTCAAAACAGATCACAGATTCAGTCTCTGCGGAAAACAGTTCACAGATTCAATCTCTGTGGTGTAGTCGGTTCACGTTGCTGGAGTGACTCATTCAATAGTCCTTCCATGGATTTAACAGTTTGAACTTCCGAACTGAATTGGCTCCGTTCGGAGGGACCACGTGTGTGATCTGGTAGAGGTGATAATGGTTCAGATGGGTCATCTTCTGTTTTTACTTTTCCTTTTCTGCTTCTTGGAGACTCTCTGGGCTCCATTGCCAGCTGCCACAGCTGCCAGCTGCATGCGCAGTTCCTCCTTCTCTTCCTCCTGTTTCCGTCGTAGAGCCAGCTTCTCCCGATGTTCCGTAGACTTTTGGTGCTCCTCCATGATTTCTGCACTTTGGGAGTCGAAGTTACAAGCTGGGCAGGACAGGACATCGTAATATTCGGTGTCGTCCTGAGCTAGACCAGTGAGAGGGTCGTCTATTTCCTCCATACCCAGCTGGACGTTAGCCAGCTCTTGTTCCAAATCCAGACATCTTTCCTGAAGAGACTTCTTCATGTGTACCTCTGCATCCAGCTTTTTCTGGGCTTTCAGCAAGTCGTTTACTAGTGACCTCATTTGTGATTTTAATACTTCAACTTCCTTTGGAGATTGATTGATCGGACTAT
Organism: Somniosus microcephalus; assembly: GCF_052327205.1. Lineage (NCBI taxonomy): Eukaryota > Metazoa > Chordata > Chondrichthyes > Squaliformes > Somniosidae > Somniosus > Somniosus microcephalus. The sequence goes on along the minus strand of NW_028225187.1, from coordinate 29,419,372 downwards.
GCAATCCTTCTACCGGAGCAGCTGTTTCAGCGGTCTGTTGTTCTACGTTGACGTGAGTCAGCGTACTTTTGGCATCCAAGGGCTGCTCTGTTGCAGTCATCTCAGTCTGTGTTGCCACCTCAGCTCTTCCAATAACCTTTGAGAGCTCCGAACCCCTTTCGTTTGAATATTGAAGTTCATGTTCAAGTTTTTCCCATTTCAGAGTCCTGTCCTTCAGCATATGCAGGAGTTGGCTGACCGTTAACTCCTCTGACATCAGACGTTTTGTGTGCTCCTGCTCCATTTTCTCCATCAGCTGCTTCTGTTGTCTTTCCAGATTCTCCAACTCTATATCAAAGAACTCTTTCGTTGCATTCAACTCTTGCTCAAAACGGCGAAGCATTTGTTCTAATTGCTGTTGTAGTTTGAAATGGAGTTGAGTTCGAGCCCGGTGTCCCTCAGAAATGGGCACATCAGTAGACTTGCCAGACTCAGAATCCACAGTTAAACTATGTTGTTGTTGCTCAGTGGAATTCTGTGCTGAAACTTTGTCTTTTGCACCTGAGTTGGGCTTACCATCATCCGTTCCAGAGTCTGGGCCGACTATCTTCACCGAGTTCTCACTCGTTATTGTTTGTAGGAAATGCCAGTCCATATTCATTTTCCTAATCCACTCCCGTCCTAGTAGTGGAGGACCTCCTTCAGATATCACATATAAGTCCATTATTTGACTGTCTTCGCCCTTGTGGACCACTGCAACCTCTATTTTCCCGATGGGGTACACTCTTTGCCCCGTGTATGTTTTCAATATAATCCCCGTATCCTGTAGGGGAATATGTTGGAATAACTTTCTGTAATCTTTCTTATTTATGACCGTCAATGCCGATCCAGTGTCCAATTCCAGTTTTACTTGGACTCCTTCTATCTGAAGAGTGACCCAAATTGTCTGGAGGTCTGCACCCTTACCAGCGTTGAGTACTCTTAAGCTAGCCAGTTCATTACAGCTTAAGCTAGCCAGTTCATTACTGCTAGCGTCTGAATCGGACTCCTGTTCGGTCACCTTGTGTACCTTTGCGTATTTTCCTTGCGGTGACTTCTTGTTGCTGGTCTTCTTCCCTGACCTGCATACTCTAGCTATATGTCCAAGCCTACCACAAGTTCTACATTCTTGGTTTTTAAACCAACACTGGTTCTGATCATGCGTTGTCTTTCCACAACGATAACATTTGCCAGAACTCACACCCAATTTGTGTGCACTGAGCTCCGGTGACCGTAGCTGCATTACTGCCGTGCCTCTCGCTGCGGCTTCGTGTGCTGCTGCCATAGTGACCGCCTTCTCAAGCGTCAGCTCATTCTCCTCGAGCAGTCGCTTTTGTGTATCCTGTTTAAATAAACCACACACAAATTTGTCTCGAAGTGCCTCTGTCAGTCCTGTTCCAAACTGGCAATATTTCGCTAATTTACGCAATTCCAGCAAATAATCAGCATTGCTTTCATGCTGTAGCTGCCTTCTGTCATAAAATTTAAATCATTCCGCTAGCATCAGCGGCGTGGGGTTTAGATGATCTTTCAGGACAGTAACAATCTCATCGAACGTCTTATCCGCCGGTTCATCTGGTGATAACAGGTGTTTCAATTGCCCGTATGTCTTCGCACCCATTAAATTTAATAATGTTAGTGCTTTATCAGCCTCACGAATTTTATTGGCCTTACAATAATTTTTAACTCGTTCAACATATATGGCCCAATCTTCGATGTCACTATCAAAGTTGCTAATATTCCCGTGTTTAGGCATTGTAGTACTTTATCAGATTTGCAATTCTCAGATTTTTTTTTTACTGTTATCCAAGATGGCGGCTTCCCGCTCTTGCCGTCGTCCTCCGCCCACAAAATGGCGGTTTTCCCGCTTCTGCCTTCTTCCCCAGCGGTTTTCCCGCGAAAAATGGCGGCTTTCCCACGCTTCTCGCTCTCCCCGCCCACTTCAATGGCGGTTTTCCCTCGCTTCTCGTCACTGACTTTCAGCCCAACTGCGGCTCTTATCTCCTGTGTGATCGCTGGTGCGCCGCCCGCCCGAAACGGTTCTCAGCCCTTATCACCGGTGCGATCGCTGGCCCGCGAAGCGCCTCCCACTTGAAGCGGCTCCCGGCCTCTGGCTCACCCGCTCGGCGGCTCTTGCTCACTCACTCCCGGGCTCTGGCTTACCCGCTCGCGCCCACCCGGGCTCTGGCTTACCCACGAGGTTATGGAGGCTTCAGGGTCCTAATGCCTGTCGCTTCCAGTCGCTGGAAGCTGTCAGGATTTCTGCTGCCCTTCAGTTTTCAGTGGGGTGTTGAGGATTGGAACCTCTCTTCAACGTCCTGTCTTTGGACGAAGCCGCTGTGGAATAACTGCCGCAGGGTTCGAACCGACTCGTCGCCAGTGTTAAGTATGTGTATTGTATTGAACAATTAACACAAAGACTTAAACGTATAACTCAAACAGGTCTTTACTGGTTGGAGGTAGGGACTATACATAGGTCTTTACTTCATGCCCACAGGCGGGAACTGAGGGGGATCAGTACCCACAGTACTATTTATACCCCTATGGCCAGGAGTGGTACTGCGTATCACTACGCCCAACAAGTAGTGCAGTCCTGTCCATAGGTTCAAAGTAACACACATATTACATACACAACACACGGGGTATTCCCCGCACGAGTTAATGACTGGAAGGATCATGCGAACACCCACCCATGTGCTAGCCCCGGTGCTCACTGAGGGCCAGCTCCGAGAGGTGAAACGGGACAAATTCGCCCAAACCCTCTTGGAGCGCCTGAGACAGATTTATGGGCAGGCGGCTGGGAACATGGGAAGACAGCACCAGGGAAATAAACTGTTGTTGGAACCTCGGAAACAACAAGAGTGGGTAGTCGGGGACCAGGTCATGGTCCGAAACTACGCCAGGGTAGGGAGTTTTGAACCACTGTACATGGGGCCATACAGCATTGTAGACAAAGCCAGCCCCATGGTTTATGCAGTGAAGACGCCCCGACGTACCAAATGGTTTCACATCAACCAGTGTAAACTGTTTAAACCGGGTACACAAGGGCCACCAAAGGGGACCAGGTCTGAGAACAAAGATCCTCAGCCTGTAACAGAGTCACAGACCACACAGGCTGGAGCAGTAGCCTGCGTGAAGGGAGAGGCCATCCCATTGGAGTGGGAGGTCTCATCTTTTGAATGGGATTTAGGCAGGGGAGAGTCCGAACAGCTCAACCTCGCTTTAGACCCAATCACGGAGGAGGAAGAGTCAGAGGACGGCAGTCCCGCCCTCGACTCAAGCTTGGGGGAGGTAGGGAGTGGGGGTGGAGACTCGTTACCTGTAGGGACAGGTGAGGTGGAGTCGGAAGCCACAGATCCCGACCCCGGGGGGGCGGAGCCTGAGGGAGGGGAGCTGGAGCCGGCAGCTGTGGAGGAACCACAGGCTGTAACGGTAACAGTCACGACCCCAGGTCCATCGGCCCCGGGAGCCCAACCCAAAGCAGCCCCTCGTAGGTCGGCTCGAGCGCCCCAGCCCAGGAAATTTTGGCCAGATTCTCCCCATCCTCCCCAACCACGGTTTAAAGCAGCCCCAGGAAGATATGATCCCCGTTCAGCAGCGACAGGCTGCGGGGGATCAAGGCCAAAGATCAATGCAGCCCCACCGCAGGGTGTGGCACACGACAGACCTCACAGGGATTCGGAAAGCCGCCCCACGGAGGGCGGCGCTGTACATAAGTTAAGATAGGTAATTATGGTCATAGTTTAAGGAATGTAAAGTATATGGTGTTAAGAGTACAATTTTGAGGTCTGCCCGGTATGTGTGTTTGTTAGGGAGCGGGGTCCAGGAACCCGCGCGTCCAATTAATTTAGGCCAGCACCTATCGGGAGCCCGGCTACATCATTTTGTTGGTTACAGAAACCTGGGATACGATGGAAAGGATTGTCGTCGCGTTCATGGCGATCGGGTGCGGGTGGGCCTACCGAGGCCGCACCAAGGACGTCATCATTTTCAGGTGCTCCGGGGACACGGCCCCCATCGCAACGGATGGGACGGGGGAGCGAGAGGTAGAGGAAACCGCCACCTACTTCCACCAAGGGAGATGGCCAGGTTGGCTGGGAACGAATTCTACGGAATATTCCAGCAATTTCGGTTTTGCCTACCAAGAGACTTCATTAACGTGCCCTCGAGTGAGGATCCTAGCGCCCAGAGTCAGCGTCACCGTGGGAAAGAGGATTTGTCTGGTGTGCAATGGCAACGTACCACCAAGGCGATGGTGGTGGCTACGAAAGCTGGGAAAGGACATGAGAAACTCTACGGTCGAGTGGGAGCGACTGGGTAATAATACCCATCGGACTATTACGGGAACTCACGGACAATTACGTGTGTGTTGGGACAAATGGTGGGAACCGGATGAGGGAATATATGTCTGTATGTGGGGTTCGAGACACGTCTGCCCCAAGGGCGTGTCCATCTTCTTCCAGAGGCAGTGGCAGGATGAAGGGAAGGGGATGAGATGGGATGTTAGCACTCGAGCGTGCGGAGCCCCATACTCCCCTATTCCGGTGAACGCCACTGAACTCATCACCCGCCCACGCAAGCCCCTGCCCACGCTTCCGGTAGCACTAGCCCAGAAAGGAGGGTGCCCAACCACCACCAAGGGACCCGGGAACGGTTTAGTATTGGTACCCACCGGTCAGGTGCTGTACCAAGGGGTACACTACGCGGTGGCCTCAGTGATTTTAAATCTCACTGAGGTAAGATTGCCGGAGTGGTGTCCCAAAGAAACGGAACAATTATACCAGGTCCTGTTAACCAGTATGTTTAGACAATTTTACGAATTTGACTTTGCCGACATCGACAGAGACAAATTATACACCACACCGCCAGAAGTTTTGGATCGAGTCGGGAGGCAAAGAAGGGGTACTGTAAATGACATATTCACTGCTTTTAATACCGGGACATCTGTTGTCAACGCTCTAGATAACGTGGAGCTGCAGACACAGATCAACGGTTTAAAAGCCCAGTTAAGGAACATATTGACAGACGAAAACAAGGTCGTGGGTTCTGAGTTGCATGAGGACCAGGCCATGACACTACACTTTAAGGACATAATTGCTGAGCTGGAGAAACACACGAGAACGGTAAATGCACTCATTAAGGAGGATCGGAATGCGTCCGATCAAGCTGCGCAAAACGAGGCCTGTGTGCTGTACGGGGCGTGGTTATTGGGCGAGGGCCGCAGTAATCTTGAGGATTTAAAACAGGGTTTGGTCCCGTCCTGGATCAGCAACAAGCACTTGCAAGCACTCCACCCTTTTGAGAATGCATTAAGCCCGTGCCAGCTCAGGCTAGCCGCAGAAGCATACCCAGTTCCAGTGGACTGCGGACATTCGAATCACACTATTATGGGAATAGTAGTAAGAATGCCGGTGTTGGGTCCCGCAGCAAAGCCCGCCCCGGTATACAGAGTAGAGAACATTGGAGTCATTCAGGGGGGCGCACACATTCGTTACGCAGTGGTCCCGCCTTACGTCATCAGATGGGAGCGTACGATGACAGGCACCGACCTCTCGGGATGTCGGAGCCGGGGAGCACACATCATGCTGTGTCCCCAGCACTTGAATGCCTTTTTGAAACCACAGTGCGGGTTCAGAACCGCTAGTGCGAAGCCGGTGAATTGCACCATGGAGGCAATGGCAGAGGACCATGTGCCCCCACAGGTAGCATATATCAGGGGTGGGACATACTGCGTCACCACTGCAGCGCCTCAGTACCGATATGGACAACACGAGTGGTGTTCGGTCGGTGATAGCAGTTTCTGTTTCAAACCCAGGGCCGAGGTTCAAGTGGCACAACAACGAATTGTTCCCATTCCTGCGCCCTCCACCGTACACATCACTATCAAAGAGAATTTCACAGACTTACAACGATTTGTCGCGCATTTTGGTTATGTCATTCCCCCTCTTCCCGAACACCTCACCAAGATTTTAAAAGCTTTTATAATTTCGCAGAAACATTTCTACACACTGGAGCAGAAGACTTTAGAGATAGGAAAAGACATATTGGACATAACCATCCCACCATGGTGGGACTTGTTCACCAACATAGAGGTCCCCGCCTGGATTAGAATAGCATCCCATATCCTAGTAGTATGTCAGGTTTTGATTGTGATATTTTTGCTCTTCGTGCATTGCAAAAGAGGCAAACGCCTCCAGAGGCACGAGAACACAGGAGAATGGAGAGAACGCTATGTGCGAATGGGGGAAGCAGATACCCCACTCTAAGCTGCTAGTATAAGATTAAGCGTCCCTCCATTTAAAAAATTTTTTTTTTTTGATTGTTTTGGGTTATAAGGAAATAAGTATTGTTATGTTATTAGTTGTTCTTAAGTTTTTTTGGATTAATAAAAGATGCATGCAGATGGCGCAAAAGGGTATCAACCCCTGCCCATCTGACAGGTGAAGGTGTTATAGTTTAAGTTTTGCTGTCTATGATTCCAAATGTGCATGAGGTAATTTTCATTTTCTCCGGAAATGGGAACTGCATGTGTCGTGAGGGGCATAGATAGTTAAGTGCCAGGAATGTTTGGATGTGGGGAATCAGGGAAAATTTGCTCATCAAGGATTATTGATACTTTAAGCAAGCTATCAGTATCACAGGGAGGCCTGTAAGATTCGCAATTTTCAGCAAAAATCACGCAAGAAAACTGGATAAAATAAGACTGTTTATTGACCAAAGTAAGCTTGCACAGAAAAACCTTTGATAAAAGGGCATACAAAATGGCCGCCAGGCCCCGTGATCAGTTTATGAACCATTTTATTTCTGTTACTGCAAGCCAGACAGGCTTGTGGATTGAAGACAGTGAGCCCACGAAAGCCAGTCTCTGGGAACCGAAACTCAGAGCAACAGCATACATATTCAATGGATTATAAGTACAGGATGGGGCCCATCAAGATATGGGCGGACAATGTAAAAACACTTATACCCATTTATCGTACAAAGGAAAAACCGTTTAGCAGCCATCAAGGAAAATGTCCGGACCGATCAATATGCGAACCGAGCCACGGTGACAATGCAAAAGACATTGAAAGACATTATCGGCCAGGAAGGCCAGTTTAAGTTATCACCGGCTCCGTTACAAGACAAAGCGCCCCTGCAGAGATTTCTGCCCGCCAAAATTAATACAAAGACAGGACTATGATTTGGCGGGAGATAAGACTGTCCCAAAAGAGTATAACTATGGATTGAAAGTCCATCTAAGTTACTTCGGACTTCGGGTTACTTGAACAACTTCTTCTTCACTGCCACGGCTTCTTGTTGGGTGACTTCAGGCTTCCATTTCTTCAAGAACTTTCTTCTACGAGGTACGAACGAAGGGCGGACGGTGCCCGGATCGGCGCCTCTTCCACTTCGGCAGATCGATGAAAACGTTTTCGTCTTTTTAAAGACGGACGGTTTCGGTAAAAGGACAACGTGGCCGGTGTTCAGCCAAACAAGGCTCGGCCACGACGAGAAGACGACAAGGGTGGCCCGGGTACTGGGGTCGGGAGATCATCGACGACCCAGGCCGACGGAGAAGAAACCCTCTGGAGAACCGGTGATCGATGCCACAAGATTCTCCCATGTGCATAACCTGCATCTAGGTCTGCTCCATGAACAAAAACCCACGATTGTGGATCTCAACCTTAACGAGCACTCATCGAGACTGGGTCTACCCCACCGCCTCGAGGGAGGAGAGAATATCGACTGCGCCAGAAGTTTCCAAATCCACGTGACGACGGAAAGCGGTGCCAAAAAGGCTGCGAACCCCCTTTCTCGCGATTTCGAGAGTGGTGAGCATGATCCCAAGTTCCCCAGGTCGAAACTTAGTTTAGGTATAGGGGAGGGAGTTAAGGGAAATCGTAATGTGTTTCCCCTTTTACGATGTGCCGTGTGTTCCCCATTTCCATAGAGTCAAGTTCATAAATTTGTGCATGATTGTAGTAACTTTAATCTGTGCCTATGACATGTATTTTGTAATGCTTCAAACTGTTTAAAAATAAAAGCATCCATTTCGTGCTATTCAACCTGGTCTATTGAGTTCTTTCTCTGCACTATTGTTCTCTGCACCTAAGTCCAAGGTCTAGAACCGTAGGGGGAGTGGGTCGAACCACTCAAGGGTAATTATTGCACGAAGCCTGGCAGGAGACCAGAAAGAGCAAGAGAAACCCCCTACAATGGAGTGCCAGTCTAAACGTATCTTCCTGATCCATTCACGTCCCAACAGCTGTGGACCACCATCTTGCAGAACGTATAAATACAACTAACTGTATTTCCTTGCCGTTGTATACAACAGGCACCCTTATTTTCCCTCTGGGGTATACTTTCTGCCCCGTATATGTCTTCAAGATAATGGATGTGTCTTTCAAAGGTATATGCGGAAATAGCCGCTCGTAATCCCATCGACTTATGACGGTCAGAGCTGATCCTGTATCTAGCTCCATTTTAACTGGGGACCCAGCTATCGTGAGGGTAACCCAAATGGTCTGGTAATCTTCTTTGGCAATTAAATTATGTAATTTGAGACAGCTTAGTCTCTTGTTTCCGGAGTCGCTATCGCGCTTCTGGTCTTCAGAGCTACTGTCCGTCATCATTTGTACCTTTCTGTACTTTTCCTTATTGATTTTTTTTCTGTCAGTGGATTTTTTGTTTCCAGATCGGCATACACGTGCAATGTGTCCCATCTTTCCGCATTGCCTGCATGCTTTGTCCTTGAACCAGCAGTCCCTCTGGTCATGGGTGGATCTGCCGCAGCGATAACATCTCTCGAAACCCCGTGTCATTTCATGGGTGCCGATGTCCTGTGGCTTTTGCTGTATCTCTGCAGCTGCTCTTGCTGCTGCTTCGTATGATACAGCCACACTGAAAGCCTTGTCCAGTGTCAAATCTTTCTCAGAAAGTAGCCTTTTTTGTGTTCCTTCACTTAGGAGACCGCAGACGAATTTGTCTCATAGAGAATCTGCCAGTCCTGCCCCGAATTGGCAGTGCTTTGATAGCTTTCTTAATTCGGTGAGGTAATCAGCGTTACTTTCATTCTTGTGCTGATTCCTCCTGAAGAATTTGAATCATTCCGCTATCAGCAGCGGTGTTGGGTTTAAGTGCTCCTGTAGGGTATCAACAATTCTTGTCCATCGGTTTGGCTAGAGTAATTAAGTTTCATAACAGCCCGTATGTCCTTGCGCCCATCAGATTTAGAAGTACCGATGCCTTTTTATCATCCTCTATTTCATTCGCTGTGCAATATACCTCCACTCTTTACACATATGTGGTCCAATCCTCTATATCACTATCGAAAGCAGTAATATTGCCAGTCTTAGGCATCCTGAAAATCAAAAATGGCGCCTCCCGCGCTTTCCTTTCTTCCCTGCCGAGAAAAAATGGTGCCTCCCGCGCTTTCCCGCTGCTGCCGCTGCTGACAACGCTGTTCTCCACGGTTTTTATTTGCACAGATATTTTTAATAGTTGGAGACTCATTCCCGCTGGACTCTTTGGGACTTTTCCCTCCGTCTGCTTGGTCCGAACGCTGACCTGCTTTGCAGCGCCGGCCGTCTCCCGAGTGCTCCACCCTCCGTCTCTGTTTGCCTCTGCCTTCCGGCTTGCTGCTTGGCCCCGCTGCAGAGCCACCCGATCGAGCCCCAGCCCGCCGTCCAGGAAGGATTAGTGCAGTACCTGCCACCAGCCCGGCTAGCAGGTGAAACCACAGTTTTTTTTTTTCTTCGACCTTCGTCTGAGGAATCGATCTCCTTGAGGTGCTGCCGAATTGCAGGTAAGTCCGTTTCCAATTCGTCACCACTGTTGTATCCGTGTGTTAATGGAGACACGGAATGCAGGAGTTGGTTTACAGGTGTTTATTGAACAAAGTCTGGAGGTGAACTAAAAGATACAAGACACTATACAGGCTTATATAGCCCGAGTGGCCACTACCGGCATTAGAGTACACAGGGGCTCTTAAAGGTACATACACCACAAATTCAATTCAAATTATTTAAATACAAAAAATTTAATTCATATTCCAGTGGTATCTTCTAAACTAAAAAAAGGGATGCGTTTAGGCACATCACACAAACAGAATGGGGTGAATCGGAGAACACTATCAGCCACAATGCAGTTTTGCAAGGGAATGACAGTTACTGAGGAGACTGATGATTCCTATTTCAGCTTGGTTCAGGTCTGAAAGGAAATTAGATCGTCAGCTGTTTACACAGAATATGGTCAACCCAAGATAGTGGCTTTCATAGGCAAACTAAAAAGCAGAAGAGCATGTGTGGGGATAAGAGAGATATTGGGGAAAGACTCAGAATCACAACTTGGAGAGGGCGGAGCATTAGAGAAGATTGGACTTGGTGGTCAGGGGAATTGTGGAACGTAGCAGAGGCATTTGAAAGGATTGTCCTAATCTTAGTGAATTCAGTTATGTGGCGAGAGTAGAAAAGTTGGGATTGATCACCTTATATCATATAGGTTTAATGGGAGATTCATCAGAATGGCACAAGGCCTGAGCAAATTCAGTTATGTGGAGAGATTAGAGAAACAGGGATTTTGTTTTTCCTTAGAGCAGTGAAGGTTAAAGGGTGTTTTATGATTAATATACCGGGAATGATGGATTTCAGTTCGGGGTAGAGGCTAGCGAAGGTGAGTTTGTTAACCTTAGAGCAGTCGAGGGTTAAGTTGAGATTTACCAGTATGGTACCGGGGATGAGGGACTTCAGTTCTGTTGAGAGGTGAGAGAAGCTGGGGTTGTTGTGGTGTAATCTGCATGTAACAAAGAAGAAGAATTATATACCGATAAGCAAAGAATATGAAAATATTGCAGTCAACAGTGACAGGGAATGCTTACAACGGAAAGTTGCGGTTTCAGCTCAGAAACGCTTCACATCGGCTAATGAAGAATTAAACCCCTGAACTTAAGAACAGGGCATCAGAATCAAGATTCAGGCTAAACATATTGAAGGATAACGCATTGTGGGAATTTCTCTGATATGTTTTAAGCCGTATAATTAGTTAATTATTTGATTAGCAGCACAGTTAGAATCAGACCTTTATAGAACCTTAGAGCAGAGAATGAAGTCACTCGGTCCAACCTTCCTGTGCTGCTCTTTGAAAGACCAATCCAATTAGGTCCGTTCATAGACTTTATAGAATCATAGAAACATAGAAGATTGGAGAGAAACATAGAAGATTGGAGCAGGACTGGGCCATTCGACCCCTCAAGCCTGCTCTGCCATTTAATGAGTCCATGGCTGATCATCCAAATTCAGTACCCTGACCTGCTCCCTCCCCATATCCCTTGGGCCCAGTAGTCTTAAGAAATATATCCAATCCATCTTGAATATATTTAATAAGTTGCCATCAAATGCCTTCTGTGGTAGAGAAATCCACAGGTTCACAACTCTCTGGGAGAAGAAGTTCCTCCTCATATCAGTCCTAAATGCCTTACCCCTTATCCTTAGACTGTGACCCTTGGTTCTGGACTCCCCCTCCATCGGGTACATACTTCCTGCATCCAGTCTCTCTAGTCATGTTAGAATTTTATAAGTTTCAATGAGATCCCCTCTCATTCTTCTAAACCCTAGCGAATATAAGCCTAATCGACCCAAACTCTCTTCGTACTTCATTCCTGTCATCCCAGGTATCAGCCTGGTGAATCATCGCTGCACTCCCTCCATGGCAAGAACATCCTTCCTCAGATAAGTCGACCAAAACTGCACACAATACTCAAGGTGTGGTCGCACCAAAGCCCTGTACAACTGCAACAAGACATCTTTGCTTCTGTACTCGAATCCTCTCGCTCTGAAGGCCAACATATCATTTGCCTTCTTAACCACCTGCTACACCTGCATGCTTACCTTTAGCGACTGGTGCCCAATGAGACCCAGGTCTCGTTACATTTTTCCCTTTTCCCAATCTATTGTCGTTCAGATAACAATCTGTCTTCCTGTTTTTGCCAGCAAAGTGGATAACCTCGCATTTTTCCACATTATACTGCATCTGCCATGCAACTGCCCAATCACCCAACCTGTCCAAATCATACCAGAGTTGCTCTGCATCATCCTCACAGCACACACGCCCACCCACCTTTGTGTCGTCTGCAAACTTGGAGGTATTACATCTAGTTCCCTCGTCTAGATCATTAACATATACTGTTAATAGCTGGGGTCCTAGCACCGATCCCTGTGATACCCCACCAGTCACTGCCTGCCACACGGAAAAAGACCCATTTATTCCAACTATTTGCTTCCTGCCTGCCAACCAGTTCTCTATCTAAGTCAGTACGTTACCCCCAATCAAGCATGATTTACCTTTTGTAAATCAGTGTTGATATTGCCCGATCCTGTCAATGTTTTCCAAGTGCTCTGCTATTACATCTTTTATAATGGACTCTGGCACTTTCCCCCTACCAACATCAGTCTTACTGGTCTATAATTCCCCATATTCTCTATACCACCTTTTTTAAATAGTGGGGTAACATTAGCTACCCTCCAATCAATGGGAACTATTCCAGAGTCTATAGATTTTCGATGATGACCAGCAATGCATCGGCTATTTCTAGGGCCAGTTCCTTAAGTCCCCTAGGATGTAGATTATCAGGCCCTGGGGATTTTCCGGCTTTCAATGCTGTCAATTTCCCTAACACCATTTCCCTACAAATACTGATTTATTTCAGTTCCTCCCTCTCATTATACCGTATGTTCCCCGAGATCTCTGGGAGGCTATTTGTGTCCTCCTTTGTGAAGACAGAACCGAAGTATGTGCTTAATCGTTCTGCCGTATATTTTTCCCCATTATAAATTGCCCTTATTCTGACTGCAAGGAACGTACGCTTGACTTCACCATTCTTTTTCTATTCACTTATCTATAGAAGCTTTTACATTCAGTTTTTCGTTCCCTGATAGCTTACTCTCATACTCTATTTTCCCCCTCTTAATTAATCCCTTTGTCCTCCGTTGCTGAATCCTAAAATGCTCCTAATCCTAAGGTTTGCTGCTTTTTGTGGCCAATTATTATGTCCTCTCCTTGGACATTTGCTATCCCTACTTTCCCTTGTTAGCCACGGTTGAGTGACCTTTTTTGTTTTATTGTTATGCCAAACAGGAATGAACAAATTCTGTAGTTCATCCATGTGATCTTAAATTATTGATATTGCCTAGCCACCGTCAACCCTTTAAGTAATGTTGCCCAATCCATCCTAGCCAACTCGCACCTCATATCATCAGAGTTTCCTTTACTTAAATTCAGGACCCTAGTCTGTGATTCAACTAATTCACTCTCCAACTTAATCAAGATTTATATCATATTATGATCGCTCCTCCTCAAGGGGTCTCCCACAACAACATTGCTAATTAACCCTTTCTCATTACATTATGACCTGTCTAAGATGGCCTGATCTCTAGTTGGTTACTTGGCATATTGGTCCAGGACGCCATCCCATATACACTCTAAGAATTCCTCCTTAAAGTGTCGTCACTAATTTGGTTAGCCCAATATATATGTAGATTAAAGTCACCCATGATAGCTGTTGTGCCCTTATTGCACACATCTCTAATTTCCCATTTAATGCCATCCCCAAACTCAGCTTTACTGTTTGGGGGTCTGTATACAACTCCCACTAATGTTTTCTGCCCCTTGGTATTTCTCAGCTCTACCCATACAAATTCCTCATCATCGGAGCTAATATCCTTCCTTACTATTTTGTTAATCTCCTCTTTAATCAGCAATGTTACCCCACCTCCTTTTCATTTTTGCCTGTCCTTCCTGAATATTGAATACCCCTGGGTTTTGAATTCCCAGCCTTGGTCACCCTGGTGCCAAGTCACCATAACTCCAACTACATCATATCCATTTACATCTATTTGTGCAGCTAATTCATCTGCCTTATTATGAATGCTCCTCGCATTATGACACAAAGAATTCAGGCTTGTTTTTTTAAAACACTTAATTGTTTTTCAATTATTATTACTGTAGCCCTGTTTGCTTTAAACCCTTCATTTCTCTGCATTCCACTTTTGCTTTTCTCCTTCCTGTCTTTTGTTTCTATCCTTGCTTCCCTTTCCTCTGTCTCCCTGCACAGGTTCCCAACCCACTGCAATTTTATTTTAAACCCTCCCCAGCAGCAGTAGCATACACTCCCCCTAGGATATCAGTCCCAGCCCCGCCCAGCTGCAAACCATTCAGTTTGTTCTGGACACAACACCCCCAGAAACGGTTCCAATGTCCCAGTGATTTGAATCCCTCCCCCTTGCACCATTCCTCTAGCCATGTATTCAGCTGAAATATCCTTCTACTTCTACTCTGACTAGCATGTGGCACTGGTAGCAATCCTGAGATTACTACCTTAGAGGTCCTTTTTTTAAATTTACCTCCTAACTCCCTATATTCAGCTTTTAGGACCTCATCCCGTTCTTCACCTATATCGTTGGTACCTATATGCACCATGACAACTGGCTGTTCATCCTCCCCTTCCAGATTGCTTTGCAGCCGCTCCAAGACATCCTTGACCCTTGCACCAGGGAGGCAACATACCATCCTGGAGTCTCGTTTGCAGCCGCAGAAACTTCTATCTATTCCCCTTACAATAGAACCCCCTATCACTATAGCTCTCCCACTCTTTTTCCTCCCGTCCTGTGCAGCTGACCCAATCATGGTGCCAGAAAGTTGCCTGCTGATTCCTTCCCCCGACAAGCCATCTCCCTCAACAATATCCAAAGTGGTATATCTGTTTGAAAGGGGGATGGCCACAGTTGACCCCTGCACTACCTGCTTGCGCCTACTAATGTGTTTGGTGGTCACCCATTCCCTTCCTGCCTGTGCAGCATTTGGCTGCCATGTGACCATTTTCCTAAATGTGCTATCCACGATGTCCTCAGCATCACGAATGCTCTATGTATCCATGCGCAGCTCCAATGCCACAATGCGGTCTGTCAGTAGCTGCAGCTGGATACACTCCCCACACACATGGTCGTCAGGGACACAGGAAGTGTCCCTGATTTCCCAAGCAGTGCAGGAGGAGCATGCCTCGGGGCCTAGCTGTCCTGTCATGACGTACACTTTAATTAATTTAAATTAAATTAGATCAAATCAATACCACTAATTACACTATAATTAAATTATATACTCAAGGGCCCTTGGTTACTAGCACTCCCCAATACACAACAGAGACCTTAGAAACTATAACTACAATAACTAAGTCCTTCTAAATTTTATAAACTATTAACCTTAACTATCAAGCTATGGAGTAGCATAAATACTCAACTGGCTGTACTCACCCAATCAGCTGCTTCCTCTTGTCTGCATCACTTTTAATCCATCTAGCCCTGCCATTTTTCCTGTTCTAGCATTTACCCAATTCCCTTTTGACAGTTACAAATAATGGTTCAGAAATAGATTGATTCTCAGACATTCATTATTAATACAATTGAAGTCCTGTCTTTTACATTGCATCAGGGATAATATTCCACCTAGAATCTCCTAATCTACAATAAGGGGCAGTGTACACAAACACAATGTGTCAATTAGAAACATACAAACCACCTGTTAGCCCTGTATTATGCTACACATGTAAATGTGCTTTGAAATCAATGTAGCTTGTTTCAGAGTCCAAAAATTATAATAAGAAAACAGCATCGGAACTATAAGATGTAAATCCACTTTGCAGGAAAATGAAACCCATGTGTTTCACATTACCTTTATCTAAAAAGCAAGTCTGCTTGGAGCATGGTCAGAATAGTAGTAAACTTGAAATTGTAGTAAGCTGTGAGGAGGATAGCAGCAGACCTCAAGAGGGCAGAGACAGACTGTTGAAATGGGCAGGCACGTTGCAGATGATATTTAATGCAGAGACATGTGAATTGATAATTTTTGCGAATACAAATGAGAAGAGACAATAGAAAGGACATTAGTGGTTAGCACTGTTGCCTCACAGCGCCAGGGACCCGGGTTCGAATCTGGCCTCGGGTGACTGTCTGTGTGGAGTTTGCACATTCTCCCCGTGTTTGCGTGGGTTTCCTCCGGGTGCTCCGGTTTCCTCCCACAGTCCAAAGATGTGCGGGTTAGGATGATTGGCTATGATAAATTGACCCTTAGTGTTAGGGGGATTAAATACGTGGGGATAGGGTGGGATATGTGTTGGTGCAGGCTCGATGGGCCGAAATGGCCTCTATCTGCACTGTGGGGTTTCTGTGATCTGTGATCTGGGATTATAAAATGTTACAGGGCATTCAGGGTGCACATATCAAGATAGGTTGATCAATATTTAAAAAAAAACTTGATGATCTTTGGCTTTAAAATTAGAGGTATAAAGTACAAAAGTAAGGGGATTTGCTAAACCTTTGTATATCACTGGTTAGGCCTCAGCTGGAGCATTGTGTCACATTCTGGGCACCGCACTTTAGATAGGATTTCACGACATTGTAAATGGTGCCAAGGAAATTTACCAGAATGGTGCCAGGGATGGGGGAATTCAGTTATGTAGAATAACTAGAGAAGCTGGCATTGGTTTCCTTATGGCAGAGAGGTATAAGGGAAGATTTACCAGAATGGCACGAGGCCTGAGCAACTTCAGTTATGTAGAGAGATTAGAGGAACTGGGATGTATTTTTTCTCCTTAGAACAGAGAAGGCAAATGTGTGATGTATCAATAATATACCGGGAATGAGGGACTTCAGTTATGAGGAGAGATGAGAGAAGCTGGGTTTGCTCTATTGTAATCTGCATGGAACAAAGAAGAGGAATAAATTACGGATAAGTAAAAAATATTAAAGTATTTCAGGTGTCAGTTAACAGTGACAGGAAATGTTTACAACGGAAACCCGTGGTTTCAGCTCAGAAGCACTTCACGTTCAACAATGAAGCATTTAACCCCTGACATTTACAACAGGACATCAGAACCAAGACTCAGGCGAAACATATTGAGGCTATTGCATGGTGGGAATCTCTCTGAAATGTTTCAAGCCGAATAATATGAATACCACCACAGTTCGAATCAGACAAACTTAGAGCAGAGAAGGAGGCCATAGGCCCAACCTGCCTGTGTGGCTCTTTGATGGACCAATCCAATTAGGCCCATTCATAGGTTTTTCCACCTAACCCTGCACATTTATCCTTTTCAAGTATTTATGCAATTCCCTTTTGACAGTTACAATTAGAGGTTCAGAAACAGATTGATTCTCAGACATTCATTTATTAATACAATTGAATTCCAGTCTTTTAAGTTACATCAGGGATAATATTCCACCTAGAATCTCTGAAACAATATATTAGGATGGACTTGTACACAAACGCAATGTGTGAAGTAGGAACATATAAACCGCCTCTATGCCCTGTATTGTCCTACAACTGGATCTGTGCCCTGAAATCATAGTAGTTCATTTCAGCATCCAAAAAAATAAAATGAATGAACGGCATCGGAACTATAAGATATAAATCCCCTTTGCAGGAAAATGAAACCCATGCATTTCACATTTCTATTATCTAAAAAACAAGTCTTTTTGTATCACGGTTGGAAATGTAGTAAACTTGAAATTGTAGTAAGCAGTGAGGGGGATAGAAATAGACTTCAGGAGGGCAGTGAGAGGCTGGTGAAAAGGCAGGTATCATTTAAGGCAGAGAAATGTGAAGTGATGATTATTGGGAAGACAAATGAGGAGACAATATAAATAAAATAATAAAGTGTTACAGGGCATTAAAGGTGCACAAAAACAAGATCATTTGTTCAATATGTAAAAAAAACTTTAAGAACTTTGGCTTTAAATGTAGAGGCATAAAGTACAAAAACAAGGATATTTGCACAACCTTTGTATATCACTGGTTAGGTCTCAGCTGGAGCATTGTGTCCCATTGTGTG
Source organism: Somniosus microcephalus (assembly GCF_052327205.1). NCBI lineage: Eukaryota > Metazoa > Chordata > Chondrichthyes > Squaliformes > Somniosidae > Somniosus > Somniosus microcephalus. The sequence goes on along the minus strand of NW_028225187.1, from coordinate 29,401,494 downwards.
CACCACACATTTGGAAGGGTGTCACGACCTTGTAAAGGGTCCAAAGTAAATTTAGCAGAATGGTGCCAGGGATGAAAGAAGCTGGGATTGGACTCCTTATGGCAGAGAGGTATAAGGGAAGATTTACCAGAATGGCACGATGCCTGAGCAACTTCAGTTATGTAGAGAGTTTAGAGAAAGAGGGATTTTTTTTCTCCATCGAGCAGAGAAGGTTAAGGTGCGATGTATCAGTAATATACCCAGAATGAGGGACTTAAGTTCCGTGGAGAGACTAGAGCAGTGAAAGTGAAGTGGACATCTACCAGTACGGTACGGGGATGAGGGACTTCAGTAACGATGAGTGACTAGAGAAGGTGGGATTATTCTGCTTAGAGCAGTGAAGGTGAAGTGGAGATTTAACCATTTGGTACCGGGAATGGGGGACTTCAGATTGGAGGAGAGATGAGAGAAGCTGGGGTTGGTCTGGTGTAATCTGCATGGAAGAAAGAAGAGGAATTAAATACCAATAAGCAAAGAATATGAAGATATTTCAGGCTGCAGTTAACAGTGACAGGAAATGCTTACAACGGAAACCTGTGGTTTTAGCTCAGAAATGCTTCACCTCGGGCAATGCAGCATTTGACGCCTGACCTTAACAACAGGGCATCAGAACCAAGACTCTGGCTAAACATATTGAAGGCTAATGCATGGTGGGAATCTCTCTGATATGTTTTAAGCCGCATAATTAGTTAATTCTTTGAACACCACCACAGTTAGAATCAGTTATTTATAGAACCTAAGAGCGGAGAGGGGGCCACTAGGTCCAACCTGCCTGTGCGTCTCTTTGAAAAACCAATTCAATAGGCCCTTTCATAGACTTTATCCACCTAGCCCTGAACGTTATTCCTGTTCAAGCATTTACCCAATTCCATTTTGACAGTTACATTTAAAGGTCCAGAAACAGATTGTTTCTCAGACATTCATTTATTAATACAATTGAATTCCAGTCTTTTAAATTACATCAGGGAATATATTCCACCTAGAATCGCCTACATTATAAATTAGGGTCGTGTACACAAACACAATCTGAGAAATAGGTACATATAAGCCGCCTCTTAGCCCTGTATTGTGCTACAAATGTAACTGTGCATTGAAAAAAAATGTAGTTTGTTTCAGAGTCCAAAAAATTTAAATGAATAAACGGCATCGTAACTATAAGATTTATCTCACCTTTACAGGAAAATGAAACCCATGCATTTCACATTTCTTTCATCTAAAAATCAAGCCTGCTTGTAGCATGGTTGGAAATGTTGTAAACATGAAATTATAGTAAGCAGTGAGGAGCATAGCAGCAGAAGTCAGGAGGGCAGTGGCAGGCTGCTGAATTTGGCACAGAGGTGGCAGATGACATTTAATGCAGAGAAATGTTAAGTGAGGATTATTGGGAAGACAAATGAGGAGACAATATGAAGGAAATTATAAAATGTTATAGGGCATTCAGGGTGCACACAAACAAGATAATTTGGTCAATATGTTAAAAAAAACTTTAACATCAGTGGCTATAAATATAGAGGCATAAAGAACAAAAGGAAGGATGTTTGCAAAACCTTTGTATATCACTGGTTAGGTCTCAGCTGGAGCATTGTGTCCCATTCGGGGCACCACACTTTAGGAAGGATGTCAGGACCTTGTAAAAGGTCCCAAGGAAACTTACCAGAATGGTGCAGGGATGGGGGAATTCAGTTATGTAGAATAATTAGAGAAGCTGGGATTGGTCTCCTTATGGCAGAGAGGTATAAGGGAAGATTTACTAGAATGGCACGAGACCTGAGCAACTTCAGATATGTAGAGAGATTAGAGAAACATGGATGTTCTTTCTCCCTCAGCAGAGAAGATTAAGATGTGATCATTCTGTAATATACCAGGAATGAGGGACTTCAGTTTCGTGTAGAGACTGGAGATGTTAGGATTGTTATCCTTAGAGCAGTGAAGGTAAAGTGAAGACTTACCAGTACGGTACCGGGAATGAGGGACTTCAATTTTTCGGAAACATGAGAGAAGCTGGGGTTGTACAGATGTAATATGCCGGGAACAAAGAGGAGGAATTAAATACCGATAAGCAATGAATATGAAAATAGTTCAGGCTGCAGTTAACAGTGAAAGGAAATGCTTACAGCGGTAACCTGTGGTTTCAGCTCAAAGCACTTCACATCAGAAGATGAAGCATTTAATACCTGACATTAACAACAGGTCATCAGAACCAAGACTCAGGCTAAACATATTGAAGGTAATGCATGGTGGGAATCTCTCTGATATGTTATATGCCGTATAATTAGTTAATTCTGTGAATACCAGCACAGGTACAATCATTAAATTATAGAACCTTAGAGCAGAGAAGGAGGCCGCTCGGTCCAACCTGCCTGTGATGCTCTTTGAAAGACCAATCCAATTAGGCCCTTTCATAGACGTAATCCAATTAAACCTGCACGTTTGACCTGTTCAAGCATTGACGCATTTCCACTTTGAAAATTACAATTAAAGGTTAAGTAACAGATTGATTTTCAGACATTCAGTTATTAATAGAATTGAATTCCAGTCTTTCAAATTACATCAGGGATAATATTCCACCTAGCATCTCCTAAACTATAAATTAGTGGCGTGTACACAAACACAATGTGTGAAATAGGAGCATACAAACCGACTCTTAGCCCTGTATTATGCAACAAATGTAACTGTGCCTTGAAATCACTGTAGTTTATTTCAGAGTCGGAAAAGATAAAGTGAGTAAACAGAATTGGAAATATAAGGCTTAAATCCCCTTTTCAGGAAAATGAAACCTAAGTCTGCTTGGAGCACGGTTGGAAATGTATTAAACTTGAAATAGTAATAAGCAGTAAGGGGGATAGCAGCAGACTTCAGGAGGGCAGAGACAGGCTGGTGAAATGGGCAGACAGGTGGCAGATGACATTTAATGCAGAGAAATGTGAAGTAATGATTATTTGGAAGACACATGAGGAGACACTATGGAGGAAATTATAAAATGTTAAATGGTATTCAAGGTGCACAAACACTAGATAATTTCGTCAATATGTTAAAAAGTATAAAGATCATTGGCTTTAAAAGTAGCGGAATAAAGTACAAAAGAAAGGATGTTTGCAAAACCTTTGCATATCACTGGTTAGGTCTCAGCTGGAGCATTCTGTCTCATTCGGGGCACCACACTTTAGGAAGGATGACAAAACCTTGTAAAGGGTCCCAAGGAAATTTACCAGAATAGTGCCAGGAATGGGGGTATTGAGATATGTAGAATAACTAGCGAAGCTGGGATTTGTCTCCTTATGGCAGAGAGGTATAAGGGGAGATTTGCCATAATTTCCCGAGGCCTGGGCAAATTCAGTTATGTAGAGAGATTAGAGAAACAGGGCTGTTTTTTTCCCCGTCAGCATAGCAGGTTAAGGTGTGATATATCTGTAATGTACCTGGAATGAGGGACATCAGTTCTGTGGAGACACTAGAGAAGGTGGGATTATTCTCCTTAGAGCAGGGTAGGTGATGTGAAGATTTACCAGTACGGTACCGGGGGTGAGAGACTTCAGTTTTGAGCAGAGACTAGGGAAGGTGGCATTATTCTCCTTAGAGCAGTGAAGCTGAAGTGGAGATTGAACAGTATGGTACCAGGAATGAGGGACTTCAGTAATGAGGAGGGACGAGGGAAGGTGGTATTATTCTCCTTAGAGCAGTGAAGGTGAAGTGGAGATTGAACAGTATGGTACCAGGAATGAGGGACTTCAGTAATGAGGAGGGACGAGGGAAGGTGGCATTATTCTCCTTAGAGCAGTGAAGGTGAAGTGGAGATTGAACAGTACGGTACCAGGAATGAGGGACTTCAGTAATGAGGAGGGACGAGGGAAGGTGGCATTATTCTCCTTAGAGCAGTGAAGGTGAAGTGGAGATTGAACAGTACGGTACCAGGAATGAGGGACTTCAGTAATGAGGAGGGACGAGGGAAGGTGGGATTATTCTCCTCAGAGCAGTGAAGGTGAAGTGGAGATTTAACAGTATGGTACTGGGAATGAGGGACTTCAGTTTGGAAAACAGATGAGAGAAACTTGGGTGGTTCTGGTGCAATATGTAGGGAACAAAAAAGAGGCACTAAATACCGATAAGCAAAGAAAATTAAAAAAAATTCAAGCTGCAGTTAACAGTGACAGGAAATGCTGACAATGGAAACCCGTGGTTTCAGCTCAGAAAAGCTTCACGTCTGACAATGAAGCATTTAACCCTGACATTACCAACAGGGCATCAGAACCAAGACTCAGGCTAAACACATTGAAGGATAATGCATGGTTGGAATCTCTCTGATATGTTTTAAGCCGTACAATTAGTTAATTATTTGAATACCAGCACAGTTAGAATCAGATATTTATAGAACGATAGAGCAGAAAAGGAGGCCTGTGCGGCTCTTTGAAAGACCAATCCAATCAGGCCCTTTCATAGACTTTATCCACGGAAACATGCACCTCAAGCATTTATCTAATTCCATTTTGTCAGTTACATTTAAAATTTCAGAAACAGATTGATTCTAAGATATTCAATTAATAATACAATTGAATTCCAGTCTTTTAAATTACATCAGGGAGAATATTCCACCTAGAATCTACTGAACTTTAAATTAGTAGCGTGTACACAAACACAATGTGTGAACTAGGAACATACAAACTTCTTCTTAACCCTGTAGTGCGCTACAAATATAACGTTGCCTTGAAATCAATGTAGTTTGTTTCAGTGTCCAAAAAATTAAAATGGTAAATGGAATCGGAAATATAAGATTTATATCCCCTTTGCAGGAAAATTAAATGTATGTGTTTCACATTTATTTTCTCTGGAAAGCATGTCAGCTAAGAGCACGATTGGGAATGAAGTAAACTTGAAATTGTAGTAAGCATTGAGGAGGTTAGCAGCAGACTTCAGGAGGGCAGAGATAGGCTGATGAAAGGGACAGATACGTGGCAGATTACATTTAATGCAGAGAAATGTGAAGTGATGAATTTTGGGAAGACAAACGAGAAGAGACAATATAAAGGAAATTATAAAATGTTACAAGGCAATCAGGGTGCACACAAACAAGATAAGTTGGTCAATATATTTTAAAAACTTTAAGATCTTTGGCTTTAAAAGTAGAGGTATAAATTACAAAAGGGAGGAAGTGAAGCTAATCCTTTGTTAGGCATTACTAACTGGTTAGGCCTCAGCTGGAGCATTGTGTCCCATTATGGGCACCACACTTTAGGAAGGATGTCAAGACCTTGTAAAGGGTCCCAAGGAAATTTACCAGAATGGTGCCAGTGATGGGGGAATTAAGTTATTTAGAATAAATAGAGAAGCTGAGATTGGTCTCCTTATGGCAGAGAGGTATAACGGAAGATTTACCAGAATGGCACGAAGCCTGAGCAACTTCAGTTATGTAGAGAGATTAGAGAAACTGGGTTGTGTTTTCTCCGTTGAGCAGAGAAGGTTAAGTTGTGATGTATCTGTAATATACCAGGAATGCAGGACTTCAGTTCCTTGTAGACACTAGGGAAGGTGGGATTATTCTCCTTAGAGCAGTGGAGGTGAAGATTTACAAGTATGGTAGCGGGAATGAGGGAATTCAGTAATGAAGAGAGACAAGGGAAGGTGGGATTATTCTCCTTAGAGCAGTGAAGATGAAGTGGAGATTTACCAGTACGGTACCGGGAATGAGGGAATTCAGTAATGAAGAGAGACAAGGGAAGGTGGGATTATTCTCCTTAGAGCAGTGAAGATGAAGTGGAGATTTACCAGTACGGTACCGGGAATGAGGGAATTCAGTAATGAAGAGAGACAAGGGAAGGTGGGATTATTCTCCTTAGAGCAGTGAAGGTGAAGTGGAGATTTACCCGTATGGTAGCGGGAATGAGGGAATTCAGTAATGAAGAGAGACAAGGGAAGGTGGGATTATTCTCCTTAGAGCAGTGAAGGTGCAGTGGAGATTTACCAGTATGGTAGCGGGAATGAGGGAATTCAGTAATGAAGAGAGACAAGGGAAGGTGGGATTATTCTCCTTAGAGCAGTGAAGGTGTAGTGGAGATTTACCAGTATGGTAGCGGGAATGAGGGAATTCAGTAATGAAGAGAGACTAGGGAAGGTGGGATTATTCTCCTTAGAGCAGTGAAGGCGCAGTGGAGATTTACCAGTACAGTACCGAGGATGAGGGACTTCAGTTATGAGGCGGGACTATGGAAGGTGACATTATTCTCCTTAGAGCAGTGAAGATGAAGTGTAGATTTAACTGTTTGGTACTGGGAATGAGGGAATTCAGTTTGGAGGAGAGACGAGAGAAGCTGACGTTGTTCGCATGCAATCTGCATGGAAAAATGAAGAGTAATTAAATACCGATAAGCAAAGAATATGAAAATATTTCAGGCTGCAGTTAACAGTGACAGGAAATGCTTACAACGGAAACCTGTGGTATTAGCTCAGAAAAGCTTCACCTCGGATAATGAAGCATTTAACCCCTGACATTAACAACAGCGCATCAGAACCAAGACTCAGGCTAAACACATTGAAGGATAATGCATGGTGGGAATCTCACTGATGTGTTTTAAGCCGTATAATTAGTTAATTCTTTGAATATCAGCTCAGTTGTTTCATAAAATTATAGAACCTTAGAGCAGAGAAGGAGGCCACTAGGTCCAAAGTGACTGTGTGGCTCTTTGAAAGAGCAATACAGTTGGACCCTTTCATGGACTGTTTCCACATAGGTCTGCACGTGTTTCCATTTCAAGCATTTATCCAATTACTTTTTGAAAGTTAAAATTAGAGGTGCAGTAACAGATTGATTCTCAGGCACCATTTATTAATAAAATTGAATTCCAGTGTATTAAATTATATCAGAGATAATATTCCACCTAGATACTCCTAAATTATAAATTAAGGGCCGTGTACACCAGCACAATGTGAGAAAAGCAGCATACAAACCACCTCTTAGACCTGTATTGTGCTATAAATTTAACTGTCCCTTGAAAGCAATGTATTTTTTTCAGACTCCAAAAAAGTTAAAATGTGTAAACGGCAGCGGAGCTATAAGAGTTAAATCCACTTTGCAGAAAAATGAAATCCATGTGTTTTACATTTATTTTATCTAAAAAGCAATCTACTTACAGCATGGTTGGAATTGTAGTAAACTTGAGTTAGTAGTAAGCAGTGAGGGGGATAGCAGTAGCCTTCAGGAGGGCCGAGACAGGCTGGTGAAAAGGGCAGACACGTGGCAGGTAACTTTTAATGCAGAGAAATGTGAAGTGATGATTTTTGGGAAGACGAATGAGAAGAGACACTAAAAAGGAAATGATAAAACGTTGCAGAACATTCAGGATGCACATCAATAAGATAAGTTGGTCAAACATTTAAACCATCTTTAAGATCATTGACTTTTAAAGTAGAGGTGTGTGGATGAGGGTAGTGCAGTGGATGTGGTTTACATGAATTTCAGTAAGGCTTTCGATAAAGTCCAGCATAGGAGACTGGTCAAGAAGGTAAGCCCCATGGGATCCAGGGTGCCTTGGCACATTGGATCCAAAACTGGCTTAGTGGCAGAAGGCAGTGTGATGGTGGAAGGTTGTTTTTGTGACTGGAAGCCTGTGTCCAGTGGGGTACCGCAGGGATCGGTGCTGGGTCCCTTGCTGTTTGTGGTCTACATTAATGATTTGGATGTGAATGTAAAAGGTATGATCAGTAAGTTCGCAGATGACACGAAAATTGGTGGGGTGGTAAATAGCAAGGAGGGTAGCCTCAGTCTGCAGGACGATATAGATGGCTTGGTCAGATGGGCGTAACAGTGGCAAATGGAATTTAACCCTGAAAAGTGTGAGGTGATGCATTTTGGAGGGACTAACAAGGCGAGGGAATACACAATAAATGGTAAGACCCGAGGAAAGACAGAGGATCAGAGGGAATTTTGTGTGCATGTACATAGATCCCTGAAGGCAGCAGAACAGGTGGATAAGGTGGTTAAAAAGGCATATGGGATACTTGCCTTCATTAGCCGAGGCATAGAATATAAGAGCAGGGAGGTTATAATGGAGCTGTACCAAACGCTGGTTAGGCCACGGCTGGAATACTGTGTGCAGTTCTGGTCGCCACACTATAGGAAGGATGTGATTGCTTTGGAGAGGGTGCAGAGGAGATTCACCAGGATGTTACCTGGGCTGGAGCGCTTCAGCTATGAAGACAGACTGGAGAGGCTGGGGTTATTTTCCTTGGAGCAGAGAAGGCTGAGGGGGGACCTGATTGAGGTGTACAAAATTATGAGGGGCATAGATAGGGTAGATAGAAAGGAACTTTTTCCCTTAGTAGAGGGGTCACTAACAAGGGGGCATAGATTCAAGGTAAGGGGCAGGAGGTTTAGAGGGGATTTGAGGAAGAACTTTTTCACCCAGAGGGTTGTTGGAATCTGGAACTCACTGCCTGAAACGGTGGTAGAGGCAGGAACCCTCACAACATTCAAGAAGCATTTGGATGAGCACTTGAAATGCTATAGCATACAAGGCTACGGACCAAATGCTGGAAAATGGGATTATATTAGACAGGGCCTGATGGCCAGTGCAGACGCGACAGGCCGAAGGGCCTCTTTCTGTGCTGTATAACTCTAAGACTCTAAAGTAGAGGTATAAATTACAAAAGGAAGGAGGTTTGCTAAATCTTTGTATATCACTGGTTAGGCCACAGCTGGAGCATTGATCCCATTCTGGGCAGCACACTTTAGGAAGGATTTAATGGCCTTGTAAAAGGTGCAGAGGAAAGTTACCAGAATGTATCAGAGATGAGGGTATTCCGCTATGTAGAATGACTAGAGAAGCTGGGATTGTTTTCCTTATGGCAGAGCGGTATAAGGAAAGATTTACCATACTGCTTCCAGGGATGGTGGACTTTGGTTATGTGGAGAGACTGGAGAATCTGTGTTTGGTCTCCTTGGTACAAACCAGACTTGTGCGCATAAGGAGAAAAGATGGTGTTTCAGAAGCAAGAGTGCCTGGATGAGCAAGGGAATAAGGGTTAAACTGATCAGAAACAGCAGGCTTATGACAGATGTCAAGTGTACGAATACAGCAGAACAACTCATCTGGAGCGTGCAGACAGAAATTGAAAAACGATATAAGAAGGGCAAAGAGAGATTACGAAGACAGATTAGCGGGTACAATTAACAGGAATACAACAGTTGTTCATATATAAAAGCTGAAAGTGTAGTTAAAGGAATTGCGGGGCCGAGCAGGCTATAAAGGGCAAAATTCTTGTGGAGGCTGATGGTATAAGTGAGGTACTGAATGAGTATTTTGCATCTGTATTCACAAAAGAGGATGAAATTGCAGTAGAAGATGGGAAGTATATATATTGGATAGGACAAAAGTAGATAGAAAGTGGCGATAAATGTGTTGGAATCATTCAAAGGTAACAATTCTGCTGGTCCATATGGGATGCAACCTACGTTGCTTGTTGAAGCTATGTTGGAGATAGCAGAAGTTCTGACCACCGTCTTGCAACCCTCCTTGGAAATGGGAATGTTGCTAGAGGACTGAATGATTGCAAATGTCATTGAATGTCCAAAAACGGGGAGAATGATTAACCTTTTTTAAAAAAAGATAATCAGTCTACATTTGGCAGTGGGAAAACTATTGGAAACCAGAGTTATTGACAACATTATTTCTTATTTAGAGAAGCATGGTTTAGTAAGGGAGAGCAATTGTCCCTTACTAAATTATATTGATCAAGATTAATCGTGTTGGATTGCCCTGATTGAGATCTTAGTTGAAGTAGGAATGAGGGTTGACGAGGGTAATGCAGTAGATGTTGTGTATCAGGAATTTCAATAATGTATCACATAACAGACTCACTAGAAAAGTAGAAGCACGTGGTAGTAAAGGGACGGTGGTGAATAGTGTTCTTAAATGGCGAAGGGAAAAGAGACAGTGTAGTCGTGAACAGATGTTGTATCGACCATGTGGAAGTAGGCAGCGGTGTAACCCAGGGGTCATTGTTAAGACCATTGATTTACCTATTATATAAAAATGACCTGGACTTGTGTATAAGGGATAAAATTTCGAATATTGCGTTTGATGCTAAATTTGGCAAAGTGTAATGAGTGCGCAGGAGAGCAGCAGACTTCAGGAGGATATATTCTGAGTGGTGAAATGGACAGACATATGCCACATGCAATTTACTGCGGCTAACTGTGCAGTGAAGCTCTTCGGGAGAAACACCATGGAGAGGCCGTATACTGTAAATTACAATATCTTCAAGGGGTAAACGCGCAAAGAGAACATACTCACAAATCATTGAAGGTGACCGGGCAAGTAAATAAAGCAGCATAGAATGTGTATGGGATAATTGGCTTTCAAAAAAAAGCCATTGAATACAACAACAAGGAAGTCATGCTAAACATTTACAAATCACTGGTTAGGCCTCAGCTGGAGTATTGTGTACAATTCTAAGCAGCACAGTTTAGGAACGATGTCAAGTTCCTTGGAGGGTAGAGAGAAGGTTTCCAGTATGTTAGTAGGGATGAGGGACCTCAATTGGAGAGGATGAACTTGTTCACCTTATAACAGAACATGGCAATGGGAGAGCAGATAGAGGTACTCACAATAATATGGTGTTTTGATAAAGCAAATAGCGACAAACTCGTTCCCCTTGCAAGTGGGTCAGCAACCAAAGGTCACAGATTTAAAAATAATTTGAAAAACGCCGAGAGGGGACATGACAGGAAATTATTTGACACGAGAGGTTGGTAATATCTGGAGTGCACCACCTGAAATGGTGGTGGAATCAGGTTACATAGGATATTTCCTAAGGCCATTGAACATATACTTGAAGAGCACTAATTTGCATAGTTACGGGTAAAATGGTCCAGGCTGGGACTAATTTGGACAGATCATTCAAAGAGCCGACACAGCTCCTTCTGCACTGTAAGATTCTATGATCCTAACTAAATAACGTCAATTGAGATGAGCGTTTGAAAACAATTCCAACAATCCATGGCTAGGATCAAGATGTACTTTGGGCCTAATGACACAAAGCAGCTTTAAATGATGATCAGATACACAAACGGTCCATTTTGTGACTAAGTGAAAGTATCAGTGAAAGCTAAAGGAAATCAGCTGGATGGAGTGTGTGTGCAAACATTGAGCATCTTTACAAATCTCCACATGCGAACATACCATGGAACAGGATGGCAATGCAAGCAACGTAGCTCCATTATGGAATGGCTGGAGACATTAACGGTAGGAATTGAGATTCACCGTGATGGAGATTAAGAGATAAATTCTGAGCACAAAAGGCAGCTGTAGCATAGTGTTTGTTGAAGGACATTGGTCTACACCCACTGTGCAGATTTCTATCTCAGTCAGATGCTCAACTCTAGCAGACTGAATGAGGAAGTGGACTTATCTAAATTCGTAGATCTGAAAACTGCCTGAATTAATCACCAGAAATGTTTATTTTTAGGCAGTACACACACGCTCATGAATACCACAAGGCGCCTTAAATTGAGATGCAAGATGGCAAAGAGAATGAAACATAAGCAAACAAAGGGAAAATCGACTGTGCTGCAGAGAACAGTAACAGCAGATAGTTGTCATAATGGAAGGCAGTGGTTTCAAATCGAAGGAGCTTTAGTTCAAATAAAGAGGAACTGATCTGCACACAGAAAGAACAGTGTCTCTGCACCAACTGCAGAGCTTAAAATATATTTTATGGAATATCCACTGACTGTTAATAATTTTTACTGCTGATTATCTCTGCAAATCTCCTGAACCATACAATCATATAAGCGTACGGCACAAGAGCAGATCATTCGGCCCGTTGTGCCTGTGCCGGCCAGAAAGGTTTTTCCTTTGCCCACTGATCACATTCCTGTTCTGTTCAGCAAATTACCAGGCTTTACAGAACCGAGAGAATGACATTTATTTCAAGTGAACATCTTTGTGAAAGCTCAAACCTAATCAGCTGAAATTGTGAGTTATCATACACAAATATAACCGTTTTATTTCAATTAGTCTAATCTTTCCCTTTCTTTTATAAAGGAGGCGACTCTCCCTGGAACATGGTTGTAAGGGCAGCGCTTTTCTGTTTTGCCCTTGGGTGGAGCGGACACTTTCCATGTCTGAGCTCAGACGCTGTGTGTACTTGAACAGTCTGATTACACAAGGTGTGAACATGGACCCTGACAGTGTCCTCAGTGGACATCCACTAATCAACACTTTACAAAGGAGACACGCGGTAATGATCAGCAGTGGGCACTCTCTCTACTTCACTCTCCACCGCAAATCACTCAACGCTCCCGAAAACTGATACCAGTTGCACTCGCTCAACGTTACCAACTGAGAATTCTGAATAAACAAGTATCCGCTCCGAAAGCTTTCCAATCTAAACTGCTTCAATCCAAACGAGGAGTTACTTTCATCCACTGAGCTACTGGACATCGGGCACCGCCGGGCTCAGTCCTGCTCTACAGCTTACAACTGCCCACTCAGTTACTTCACAGAACTGGAATGCAGTAATGTAGGTATAAAATTGTTTTGCGACTCACCAACCATCAGTAACAAGGCGGCTGTGTCCATGTTCTAGAGTGAGCTACTTTAAGACATGAGAGCTGTAAGGAACGGCGACTGAGCCTCTTGCTACACCTCCCAGAAGGCCATACCTTGAAGCGTTCAGAGACGGAGAGCCGAAACAGAGGTTGAGAGGAAGTGATGTGGCCCCACAATTAAATGAACTGCACCACAATAAAATAAGGATTGGAACTTTGCAAGGTCCAACATGGGAACATTTTCATTTTGTAAGATTCGCAATTTTCAGCAAAAATCACGCAAGAAAACTGGATAAAATAAGACTGTTTATTGACCAAAGTAAGCTTGCACAGAAAAACCTTTGATAAAAGGGCATACAAAATGGCCGCCAGGCCCCGTGATCAGTTTATGAACCATTTTATTTCTGTTACTGCAAGCCAGACAGGCTTGTGGATTGAAGACAGTGAGCCCACGAAAGCCAGTCTCTGGGAACCAAAACTCAGAGCAACAGCATACATATTCAATGGATTATAAGTACAGGATGGGGCCCATCAAGATATGGGCGGACAATGTAAAAACACTTATACCCATTTATCGTACAAAGGAAAAACCGTTTAGCAGCCATCAAGGAAAATGTCCGGACCGATCAATATGCGAACCGAGCCACGGTGACAATGCAAAAGACATTGAAAGACATTATCGGCCAGGAAGGCCAGTTTAAGTTATCACCGGCTCCGTTACAAGACAAAGCGCCCCTGCAGAGATTTCTGCCCGCCAAAATTAATACAAAGACAGGACTATGATTTGGCGGGAGATAAGACTGTCCCAAAAGAGTATAACTATGGATTGAAAGTCCATCTAAAAAACTTCGGACTCCGGGTTACTTGAACAACTTCTTCTTCACTGCCACGGCTTCTTGTTGGGCGACTTCAGGCTTCCATTTCTTCAAGAACTTTCTTCTACGAGGAACGAACGAAGGGCGGACGGTGCCCGGATCGGCGCCTCTTCCACTTCGGCAGATCGATGAAAACGTTTTCGTCTTTTTAAAGACGGACGGTTTCGGTAAAAGGACAACGTGGTCGGTGTTCAGCCAAACAAGGCTCGGCCACGACGAGAAGACGACGAGGGTGGCCCGGGTACTGGGGTCAGGAGATCATCGACGACCCAGGCCGACGGAGAAGAAACCCTCTGGAGGACTGGCGATCTAGGCCACAAGATTCTCCCAAGTGCATAGCCTGCATCTGGGTCTGCTCCATGAACCCAAATCGACCTAGTGGATCTCAACCTTAATGAGCGCTCATCGAGGCTGGGTCTACCCCACCGCCTCGAGGGAGGAGAGAATATCGACTGCGCCAGAAGTTTCCAAATCCACGTGACGACGGAAAGCGGTGCCAAAAAGGCTGCGAACCCCCCCCTTTCTCGCGATTTCGAGAGTGGTGAGCATGATCCCAAGTTCCCCAGGTCGAAACTTAGTTTAGGTATAGGGGAGGGAGTTAAGGGAAATCGTAATGTGTTTCCCCTTTTACGATGTGCCGTGTGTTCCCCATTTCCATAGAGTCAAGTTCATAAATTTGTGCATGATTGTAGTAACTTTAATCTGTGCCTATGACATGTATTTTGTAATGCTTCAAACTGTTTAAAATAAAAGCATCCATTTCGTGCTATTCAACCTGGTCTATTGAGTTCTTTCTCTGCACTATTGTTCTCTGCACCTAAGTCCAAGGTCTAGAACCGTAGGGGGAGTGGGTCGAACCACTCAAGGGTAATTATTGCACGAAGCCTGGCAGGAGACCAGAAAGAGCAAGAGAAACCCCCTACAGAAATGGCGACCGCGGCAGGACCTTGGCAGCAGGAAAGTAGTGTGTTAGATCAAGATCTGAATAAACGAAATGTGATGGATGAAAGAATAGCAGATTATGTTTTCGGAAAAGTCAACCTCACAAAACAATGGATATCTGATCTACTAAGGGATAGGCGCCCGCTAGACGCAGCCATCAAGTGGACAGCGGGTAGAGAGCATAAGAAATCTGTAGAAAAGGCGGTCTGGCTGATGTGCTACAAGAAGCAAGTCCAGCTTTTGGACCAAGTAGTTGCAGCACAGACAGTCCAGATCAACGGCTTGCTTAAAGGCGTAGAGGAAAAGGTTGCGGGAGGTCAAAAACTGATTGAATCGCTTGACGTGCTGAACCAAGAACGCCGCTCTGTAATTCGCTGCCACGAAACCCGGGTAGAATATTTAAAATGTCAGGTCGTTGAGGCCAAGGCCAGTGAAGGTAGAATGAGAGAGAGGTGTTCCCGTCTAGCCAAACAAGTAGATGCCCAAGAGGAAAAGCTCCTGGGAGCCAGGGCAGCATATAAGATGGCCATGGAGGATAGATCTGAGAACACCGACCACAGCACTTGCCGCCGGGAGCTAGAGGACCTGAGAAAGGCCCTAGCGAAGGCAAACGGGTTGGTGTGTCTCATAAATCCACCAGCGAGTCAGCTGTTGCTAGCCAAGGAATCCAAAAGACCGATTCCACAAGAGGCAGTTGGGGTACCAACCCCCGAACCTTCTGCGCCTCCTGCCTATGAGGAGTCTTGGACTCCGGGACAGGAGACGGAGACGGTAGAGGAAGAGAGCCCTGAGGTAGAGCAACCCCAGACAGTAGAGTCGGGGTCGGCGCCAATGTGTCCAACGAGACACCGGAGGATCGGTCCAAATGAAGAAAATGGCGATGACGGACCCCTTGAGAGTCAGATCATAATGCCTCATAGCGCACGACAGCTAAGAGAGATGATAAGTCACATCCCAAAACTCTCCGAGTCAGGAGATCCCTCCGTGCATTTCAGGGACGTGGAGCAGACCGCAGCAGTCAATGACTGCGACGGGGTTGAACAGTCTAAAATGCTGCTGTTCTCCCTGGACAGTTCGCTCCTCCAGTGTCTCCCTGACGAGAGCAAGAGAGGGCACAGGGACTATGAGTTGCTACGGGATGAGATTCTGGAGATCATGGGAGAGGGGGACGGAACTCCGTTCCTCCGTTTAGAAAAGACAGTGCAGCTAGAGGGAGAACCCCCACGGGCCGGGCTGGATGGCGAACAAAGGGCTCACTGGCTTCGGTGCCTGGTAGCAGGTTGCCTGCCAGTAGTGAAGGAACAGGCCAAAGCATGGTTTGACCCCACTAACGCCCGCTCCACGGAGGAAGTAGTACTAGATCAGCTCACGATCAGTTATAGAAACAACAAGGGCAAGAAAACGCCTGTTGTGAAAGGAAAGGTGCATGAGGTGAGACCCGCAGCCTCTGCTAAAAAGGAATGGCGTCAGGAGGGAAATCGCCATCCCCAAGCAAATAGCAGTTGTTACGGGTGTGGGAAGGAGGGTCATTGGCGCAAGGACTGTAGGAATCCTTGGAAGGATAAGAGGGAGAGAGCGTTCGCCGCAGCCCAAGATCAAGCCCAAGCCCGAGTCGCCAACGGCCCGAGAGTTTACCCAACACCAGCACAACCACAAGTGCAGGCCGCTGCCCCAACACCAGTCCAGAACCCAACCGTAGCCTCTGCCCCGAATAAAGGGGGTGGTGCGGTTGTGGACCCCGCTGCGATCGAGTCAGTCTTGGAGACTATGCGGTCTCTGATGACCTGGCAGGGGAAGGTAACGGTTGCTAACAGCCCTATCGCCCCCGAGACCCCAGCCAAAACACCTAAATGACTGACGCCCGCGCAGCCCATCTACTTGTGTCCGCTCCGCTATGACGCTTGGAGAAGACCTGTGGTGGAGATGGAGGTGGAGAAACAAAGGGGTAGTTACCTGTTGGATACGGGAGCTTCGTGTACCGTGATCCACACGGACAAACCTTTTGCCTCACCTCTGTCCGCCCAGGCTCCATATTTAGTAGCGGGTTTCACAGGTAGAGCACAGGCTGGCGCGCACTCCCTCCCGCTCTCCATTCAGTTGGGAGCGCTCCACACCACATGGACGTGCATCCTATTGAAGTGGAAAGAGGGGGGGGGGGAAAGGCATCCTCGGGGCTGATTTCTTGGTGGAACACGGGATCCTCGTGGACCTGAGAAATCACTGTCTCTGGGGAGCCGAGGGCGGTTTAGGTAAGGTAGTCGTAATCCCGGGGAAGGAAGAAAAGGGGGCCCTGTGCACTATGAAGCCGTCAGGAGGTTACGATCTCGAGCTCATGATAACAAACGTCCCAACGGACTTGCAGGCGCGTGTGTCAGAAAATCTGACCGCGTTCGCCACCCACAAGCACGACTGCAGGAGAGTCACTGGGTTCGAAGTCAGCGTAGACGGGGACCCCATGATCCGACCCCAAAAGCAGTATAATTTCCCCAAGGAGGCAGAACCCGACATGGAGACAGCAATATCTTCATTGGTACAGCAGGGCGTATTGAGGACGATAGCCACCCACGTGAACTCCCCATTATGGCCGGTAAAGAAACCGGACAATTCGTGGAGAGCCACGGTGGACTATAGAGTCCTCAATAGTAATATCCCAGCCTGCGCACCCACGGTAGCAGCAGTTGCAGACTTAATAGGGAGTATTCCAGCATCGGCGACCACATTCACGGTGCTGGACATCTCGAACGGTTTTTGGTCCATTCCGCTGCGGCGGGAGGACCAGTACAAGTTTGCCTTTACTTTCAAAGGGCAACAGTACACCTGGAACTGCTTACCACAGGGTTTTCACAACAGCCCCAGCATTTTCCATCAGTGCATGGCGGGGAGTTTGAAAGAGTTCAGCCAGCCCAACCAGATAGTGCAGTATGTGGACGACTTACTCCTGTTCACAGATACAAGGGAGCAGCACGGCCCACTGTTAGCCGAATTGTTGGAACTGTTAGAAAGGAAGGGTTTCAAAGTAAACCCAAAGAAAGCCCAGATCGGCCAGCAGGAAGTTAAATTCCTGGGTCTGGCCATCCGCGCTGGGGAAAGAGCCATAGATAAGGCCAGACGGGAATCTATACAAGATCTGCCGATTCCCAACACAGTAAAGGGTGTAAGGTCCTTTTTGGGATTGACCGGGTACTGCAGAGATTTCATCGAGGACTATGCTGCCACAGCGGCCCCGCTACTTCGACTCTTACACAAGGGAGTCGAGTGGTCTTGGGACGAGGGGTGCCAGGCAGCATTCGAGAAGTTGAAAAGAGATCTGCAGACCGCGCCAGCCCTAGGGGCCATAGATGGGGGAGAGGAGTTCTTTCTGGAGGTAGCCGCTAGTGGGGACAGCCTGAGCGCAGTACTGCTCCAAGAGCGGCACGGCAAGCTAAGACCAGTAGTTTATTCCTCCAGGGTGCTCACGGATGTGGAGAGGAGTTTCTCCAATTGCGAACGGCATCTCCTGGCCACGCATTGGGCTGTGAACAGATCAGTGATCTTCACAGGGACCTCTCCCATTACGCTCCTCACCCATCACACCCCCACGAAGATGCTTCTGGACGGGAGGATTAAGGATGGGACCGTAAGCAGCGCTCGGATTGCGCGCTGGACCCTCCTCCTTTCCCAGATGGATCTCAAAGTTAAAGGCCTCTGCGCGCCAAGGCTCGCAGCCAATATGGCATATCCCGGGACAGCCCATCAATGTTCCGTAGAAGGGGTATGGGAAGTTAACATAGGTTTACGGGCCGGGATACATCCCACGGGCCGCGAGATCTACCTAGACGGTTCTAGCACTGTAGCTGACGGCAAGCGACTCACAGGGTGTGGAGTTTATGACCCTGCGGCAAACATTGCCCTGGCAATTAAGCTCCCCAGCACTATGAGCGCGCAGCAGGCTGAACTGTCCGCGGTGGCGTACGTGGTTACCCACCCCGAGATTTTCCCAACCCCATACACGATTTGCTCAGACAGCATGTTCACGTGCAATTCGTGTACAGAGTACCTCGCCATCTGGTCCCGACGCGGGTACACCTCCGCGGACGGGCGGCCTTTAACAGTTAAGCCCTTGCTGGAGAAGATCCTAGCAGCTGTGGGGGAGAAAGGAGAGGTGTTCATCCATAAGGTGAAGGCTCACTCCATTACAGAACCCCGCAGTCAGGGCAACCAGCAGGCGGATGCGCTAGCCAGGGAGGGTGCCCGCAACGGCATTCTCTGGGACCCATACGAACCCGGACCCGTGGCGGCGATCCAAGGCAGGGAGGGAATTCCCGGGAACACAGGGGTGACACCGCCCCCAGACCTAAAGACCGTCCAAACCCTGGATCCCGCCCTAAAAACAGTCCTAAAAGCCATCACAGAGGGCAAACAGGTAGAAGGTCCGTACAGTACGGCAGCCCTCACAGTCAAAGAAGGTATGCTGTTCCGAAAGGAGCAGTGGGTTGTGCCGCAGCAGCACCGAAGGGAATTCCTGCAATTGGCCCACGAGGGTCCAGGAGCGGGACACCCCGGACCTGAGGTCACCTGGCAACGGGTGGAGCAGGCGGGATGGTGGCCGGGACTTCGGGACGATGTCCGCGAGTTCTGCGCAAGCTGTCTTGTGTGTGCTGCTAACAACCCAGACCCCCACAAAAGGAAGGTGCCCATGGGGCACATCAGGAGGGTAGAGGGACCATGGCAGTCGATTCAGGTCGACTACATAGGGCCCCTGCCCGCCGCCCAGGGAGGCTATAAGTACTGCCTTGTCCTGGTAGATGTGTTCACCAAATGGGTAGAAGCCTTCCCGTGCAGAACAGCTACGGCACTGGGTACTGCTAAGATCTTGATTCGGGAAGTGTTCTCACGGTGGGGACTCCCCCGTTTTGTAGAGTCCGACCAAGGGAGTCAGTTCACCGGTCAAGTAATGCAGAACGCCCTCAGGCTCTTGGGCATTGAGGGAAAGTGGCACGTAGCATACAATCCCCAGTCATCCGGGATTGTTGAGCGTATGAATCGGACCCTCAAGGAAAAGCTGAGGAAAGAGACAATGGGCTCGCCCCAGAAATGGGCGGAGGTCCTGCCTTTAGTCCTCATGGGGATCCGAGCCAGCCAGTCCAAAAGCACGGGGTATTCCCCGCACGAGTTAATGACTGGAAGGATCATGCGAACACCCACCCATGTGCTAGCCCCGGTGCTCACTGAGGGCCAGCTCCGAGAGGTGAAACGGGACAAATTCGCCCAAACCCTCTTGGAGCGCCTGAGACAGATTTATGGGCAGGCGGCTGGGAACATGGGAAGACAGCACCAGGGAAATAAACTGTTGTTGGAACCTCGGAAACAACAAGAGTGGGTAGTCGGGGACCAGGTCATGGTCCGAAACTACGCCAGGGTAGGGAGTTTTGAACCACTGTACATGGGGCCATACAGCATTGTAGACAAAGCCAGCCCCATGGTTTATGCAGTGAAGACGCCCCGACGTACCAAATGGTTTCACATCAACCAGTGTAAACTGTTTAAACCGGGTACACAAGGGCCACCAAAGGGGACCAGGTCTGAGAACAAAGATCCTCAGCCTGTAACAGAGTCACAGACCACACAGGCTGGAGCAGTAGCCTGCGTGAAGGGAGAGGCCATCCCATTGGAGTGGGAGGTCTCATCTTTTGAATGGGATTTAGGCAGGGGAGAGCCCGAACAGCTCAACCTCACTTTAGACCCAATCACGGAGGAGGAAGAGTCAGAGGACGGCAGTCCCGCCCTCGACTCAAGCTTGGGGGAGGTAGGGAGTGGGGGTGGAGACTCGTTACCTGTAGGGACAGGTGAGGTGGAGTCGGAAGCCACAGATCCCGACCCCGGGGGGGCGGAGCCTGAGGGAGGGGAGCTGGAGCCGGCAGCTGTGGAGGAACCACAGGCTGTAACGGTAACAGTCACGACCCCAGGTCCATCGGCCCCGGGAGCCCAACCCAAAGCAGCCCCTCGTAGGTCGGCTCGAGCGCCCCAGCCCAGAAAATTTTGGCCAGATTCTCCCCATCCTCCCCAACCACGGTTTAAAGCAGCCCCAGGAAGACATGATCCCCGTTCAGCAGCGACAGGCTGCGGGGGATCAAGGCCAAAGATCAATGCAGCCCCACCGCAGGGTGTGGCACACGACAGACCTCACAGGGATTCGGAAAGCCGCCCCACGGAGGGCGGCGCTGTACATAAGTTAAGATAGGTAATTATGGTCATAGTTTAAGGAATGTAAAGTATATGGTGTTAAGAGTACAATTTTGAAGTCTGCCCGGTATGTGTGTTTGTTAGGGAGCGGGGTCCAGGAACCCGCGCGTCCAATTAATTTAGGCCAGCACCTATCGGGAGCCCGGCTACATCATTTTGTTGGTTACAGAAACCTGGGATACGATGGAAAGGATTGTCATCGCGTTCATGGCGATCGGGTGCGGGTGGGCCTACCGAGGCCGCACCAAGGACGTCATCATTTTCGGGTGCTCCGGGGACACGGCCCCCATCGCAACGGATGGGACGGGGGAGCGAGAGGTAGAGGAAACCGCCACCTACTTCCACCAAGGGAGATGGCCAGGTTGGCTGGGAACGAATTCTACGGAATATTCCAGCAATTTCAGTTTTGCCTACCAAGAGACTTCATTAACGTGCCCTCGAGTGAGGATCCTAGCGCCCAGAGTCAGCGTCACCGTGGGAAAGAGGATTTGTCTGGTGTGCAATGGGAACGTACCACCAAGGCGATGGTGGTGGCTACGAAAGCTGGGAAAGGACATGAGAAACTCTACGGTCGAGTGGGAGCGACTGGGTAATAATACCCATCGGACTATTACGGGAACTCACGGACAATTACGTGTGTGTTGGGACAAATGGTGGGAACCGGATGAGGGAATATATGTCTGTATGTGGGGTTCGAGACGCGTCTGCCCCAAGGGCGTGTCCATCTTCTTCCAGAGGCAGTGGCAGGATGAAGGGAAGGGGATGAGATGGGATGTTAGCACTCGAGCGTGCGGAGCCCCATACTCCCCTATTCCGGTGAACGCCACTGAACTCATCACCCGCCCACGCAAGCCCCTGCCCACGCCTCCGGTCGCACTAGCCCAGAAAGGAGGGTGCCCAACCACCACCAAGGGACCCGGGAACGGTTTAGTATTGGTACCCACCGGTCAGGTGCTGTACCAAGGGGTACACTACGCGGTGGCCTCAGTGATTTTAAATCTCACTGAGGTAAGATTGCCGGAGTGGTGTCCCAAAGAAACGGAACAATTATACCAGGTCCTGTTAACCAGTATGTTTAGACAATTTTACGAATTTGACTTTGCCGACATCGACAGAGACAAATTATACACCACACCGCCAGAAGTTTTGGATCGAGTCGGGAGGCAAAGAAGGGGTACTGTAAATGACATATTCACTGCTTTTAATACCGGGACATCTGTTGTCAACGCTCTAGATAACGTGGAGCTGCAGACACAGATCAACGGTTTAAAAGCCCAGTTAAGGAACATATTGACAGACGAAAACAAGGTCGTGGGTTCTGAGTTGCATGAGGACCAGGCCATGACACTACACTTTAAGGACATAATTGCTGAGCTGGAGAAACACGCGAGAACGGTAAATGCACTCATTAAGGAGGATCGGAATGCGTCCGATCAAGCTGCGCAAAACGAGGCCTGTGTGCTGTACGGGGCGTGGTTATTGGGCGAGGGCCGCAATAATCTTGAGGATTTAAAACAGGGTTTGGTCCCGTCCTGGATCAGCAACAAGCACTTGCAAGCGCTCCACCCTTTTGAGAATGCATTAAGCCCGTGCCAGCTCAGACTAGCCGCAGAAGCATACCCAGTTCCAGTGGACTGCGGACATTCGAATCACACTATTATGGGAATAGTAGTAAGAATGCCGGTGTTGGGTCCCGCAGCAAAGCCCGCCCCGGTATACAGAGTAGAGAACATTGGAGTCATTCAGGGGGGCGCACACATTCGTTACGCAGTGGTCCCGCCTTACGTCATCAGATGGGAGCGTACGATGACAGGCACCGACCTCTCGGGATGTCGGAGCCGGGGAGCACACATCATCCTGTGTCCCCAGCACTTGAATGCCTTTTTGAAACCACAGTGCGGGTTCAGAACCGCTAGCGCGAAGCCGGTGAATTGCACCATGGAGGCAATGGCAGAGGACCATGTGCCCCCACAGGTAGCATATATCGGGGGTGGGACATACTGCGTCACCACTGCAGCGCCTCAGTACCGATATGGACAACACGAGTGGTGTTCGGTCGGTGATAGCAGTTTCTGTTTCAAACCCAGGGCCGAGGTTCAAGTGGCACAACAACGAATTGTTCCCATTCCTGCGCCCTCCACCGTACACATCACTATCAAAGAGAATTTCACAGACTTACAACGATTTGTCGCGCATTTTGGTTATGTCATTCCCCCTCTTCCCGAACACCTCACCAAGGTTTTAAAAGCCGTTATAGTTTCGCAGAAACATTTCTATACACTGGAGCAGAAGAATTTAGAGATAGGAAAAGACATATTGGACATAACCATCCCACCATGGTGGGACTTGTTCACCAACATAGAGGTCCCCGCCTGGATTAGAATAGCATCCCATATCCTAGTAGTATGTCAGGTTTTGATTGTGATATTTTTGCTCTTCGTGCATTGCAAAAGAGGCAAATGCCTCCAGAGGCACGAGAACACAGGAGAATGGAGAGAACGCTATGTGCGGATGGGGGAAGCAGATACCCCACTCTAAGCTGCTAGTATAAGATTAAGCGTCCCTCCATTTAAAAAAATTTTTTTTTTTGATTGTTTTGGGTTATAAGGAAATAAGTATTGCTATGTTATTAGTTGTTATTAAGTTTTTTGGATTAATAAAAGATGCATGCAGATGGCGCAAAAGGGTATCAACCCCTGCCCATCTGACAGGTGAAGGTGTTATAGTTTAAGTTTTGCTGTCTATGATTCCAAATGTGCATGAGGTAATTTTCATTTTCTCCGGAAATGGGAACTGCATGTGTCGTGAGGGGCATAGATAGTTAAGTGCCAGGAATGTTTGGATGTGGAGAATCAGGGAAAATTTGCTCATCAAGGATTATTGATACTTTAAGCAAGCTATCAGTATCACAGGGGGGCCTGTAAGATTCGCAATTTTCAGCAAAAATCACGCAAGAAAACTGGATAAAATAAGACTGTTTATTGACCAAAGTAAGCTTGCACAGAAAAACCTTTGATAAAAGGGCATACAAAATGGCCGCCAGGCCCCGTGATCAGTTTATGAACCATTTTATTTCTGTTACTGCAAGCCAGACAGGCTTGTGGATTGAAGACAGTGAGCCCACGAAAGCCAGTCTCTGGGAACCAAAACTCAGAGCAACAGCATACATATTCAATGGATTATAAGTACAGGATGGGGCCCATCAAGATATGGGCGGACAATGTAAAAACACTTATACCCATTTATCGTACAAAGGAAAAACCGTTTAGCAGCCATCAAGGAAAATGTCCGGACCGATCAATATGCGAACCGAGCCACGGTGACAATGCAAAAGACATTGAAAGACATTATCGGCCAGGAAGGCCAGTTTAAGTTATCACCGGCTCCGTTACAAGACAAAGCGCCCCTGCAGAGATTTCTGCCCGCCAAAATTAATACAAAGACAGGACTATGATTTGGCGGGAGATAAGACTGTCCCAAAAGAGTATAACTATGGATTGAAAGTCCATCTAAGTGACTTCGGACTCCGGGTTACTTGAACAACTTTTTCTTCACTGCCACGGCTTCTTGTTGGGCGACTTCAGGCTTCCATTTCTTCAAGAACTTTCTTCTACGAGGAATGAACGAAGGGCGGACGGTGCCCGGATCGGCGCCTCTTCCACTTCGGCAGATCGATGAAAACGTTTTCGTCTTTTTAAAGACGGACGGTTTCGGTAAAAGGACAACGTGGTCGGTGTTCAGCCAAACAAGGCTCGGCCACGACGAGAAGACGACGAGGGTGGCCCGGGTACTGGGGTCAGGAGATCATCGACGACCCAGGCCGACGGAGAAGAAACCCTCTGGAGGACTGGCGATCTAGGCCACAAGATTCTCCCAAGTGCATAGCCTGCATCTGGGTCTGCTCCATGAACCCAAATCGACCTAGTGGATCTCAACCTTAATGAGCGCTCATCGAGGCTGGGTCTACCCCACCGCCTCGAGGGAGGAGAGAATATCGACTGCGCCAGAAGTTTCCAAATCCACGTGACGACGGAAAGCGGTGCCAAAAAGGCTGCGAACCCCCCCCTTTCTCGCGATTTCGAGAGTGGTGAGCATGGTCCCAAGTTCCCCAGGTCGAAACTTAGTTTAGGTATAGGGGAGGGAGTTAAGGGAAATCGTAATGTGTTTCCCCTTTTACGATGTGCCGTGTGTTCCCCATTTCCATAGAGTCAAGTTCATAAATTTGTGCATGATTGTAGTAACTTTAATCTGTGCCTATGACATGTATTTTGTAATGCTTCAAACTGTTTAAAATAAAAGCATCCATTTCGTGCTATTCAACCTGGTCTATTGAGTTCTTTCTCTGCACTATTGTTCTCTGCACCTAAGTCCAAGGTCTAGAACCGTAGGGGGAGTGGGTCGAACCACTCAAGGGTAATTATTGCACGAAGCCTGGCAGGAGACCAGAAAGAGCAAGAGAAACCCCCTACAGAAATGGCGACCGCGGCAGGACCTTGGCAGCAGGAAAGTAGTGTGTTAGATCAAGATCTGAATAAACGAAATGTGATGGATGAAAGAATAGCAGATTATGTTTTCGGAAAAGTCAACCTCACAAAACAATGGATATCTGATCTACTAAGGGATAGGCACCCGCTAGACGCAGCCATCAAGTGGACAGCGGGTAGAGAGCATAAGAAATCTGTAGAAAAGGCGGTCTGGCTGATGTGCTACAAGAAGCAAGTCCAGCTTTTGGACCAAGTAGTTGCAGCACAGACAGTCCAGATCAACGGCTTGCTTAAAGGCGTAGAGGAAAAGGTTGCGGGAGGTCAAAAACTGATTGAATCGCTTGACGTGCTGAACCAAGAACGCCGCTCTGTAATTCGCTGCCACGAAACCCGGGTAGAATATTTAAAATGTCAGGTCGTTGAGGCCAAGGCCAGTGAAGGTAGAATGAGAGAGAGGTGTTCCCGTCTAGCCAAACAAGTAGATGCCCAAGAGGAAAAGCTCCTGGGAGCCAGGGCAGCATATAAGATGGCCATGGAGGATAGATCTGAGAACACCGACCACAGCACTTGCCGCCGGGAGCTAGAGGACCTGAGAAAGGCCCTAGCGAAGGCAAACGGGTTGGTGTGTCTCATAAATCCACCAGCGAGTCAGCTGTTGCTAGCCAAGGAATCCAAAAGACCGATTCCACAAGAGGCAGTTGGGGTACCAACCCCCGAACCTTCTGCGCCTCCTGCCTATGAGGAGTCTTGGACTCCGGGACAGGAGACGGAGACGGTAGAGGAAGAGAGCCCTGAGGTAGAGCAACCCCAGACAGTAGAGTCGGGGTCGGCGCCAATGTGTCCAACGAGACACCGGAGGATCGGTCCAAATGAAGAAAATGGCGATGACGGACCCCTTGAGAGTCAGATCATAATGCCTCATAGCGCACGACAGCTAAGAGAGATGATAAGTCACATCCCAAAACTCTCCGAGTCAGGAGATCCCTCCGTGCATTTCAGGGACGTGGAGCAGACCGCAGCAGTCAATGACTGCGACGGGGTTGAACAGTCTAAAATGCTGCTGTTCTCCCTGGACAGTTCGCTCCTCCAGTGTCTCCCTGACGAGAGCAAGAGAGGGCACAGGGACTATGAGTTGCTACGGGATGAGATTCTGGAGATCATGGGAGAGGGGGACGGAACTCCGTTCCTCCGTTTAGAAAAGACAGTGCAGCTAGAGGGAGAACCCCCACGGGCCGGGCTGGATGGCGAACAAAGGGCTCACTGGCTTCGGTGCCTGGTAGCAGGTTGCCTGCCAGTAGTGAAGGAACAGGCCAAAGCATGGTTTGACCCCACTAACGCCCGCTCCACGGAGGAAGTAGTACTAGATCAGCTCACGATCAGTTATAGAAACAACAAGGGCAAGAAAACGCCTGTTGTGAAAGGAAAGGTGCATGAGGTGAGACCCGCAGCCTCTGCTAAAAAGGAATGGCGTCAGGAGGGAAATCGCCATCCCCAAGCAAATAGCAGTTGTTACGGGTGTGGGAAGGAGGGTCATTGGCGCAAGGACTGTAGGAATCCTTGGAAGGATAAGAGGGAGAGAGCGTTCGCCGCAGCCCAAGATCAAGCCCAAGCCCGAGTCGCCAACGGCCCGAGAGTTTACCCAACACCAGCACAACCACAAGTGCAGGCCGCTGCCCCAACACCAGTCCAGAACCCAACCGTAGCCTCTGCCCCAAATAAAGGGGGTGGTGCGGTTGTGGACCCCGCTGCGATCGAGTCAGTCTTGGAGACTATGCGGTCTCTGATGACCTGGCAGGGGAAGGTAACGGTTGCTAACAGCCCTATCGCCCCCGAGACCCCAGCCGAAACACCTAAATGACTGACGCCTGCGCAGCCCATCTACTTGTGTCCGCTCCGCTATGACGCTTGGAGAAGACCTGTGGTGGAGATGGAGGTGGAGAAACAAAGGGGTAGTTACCTGTTGGATACGGGAGCTTCGTGTACCGTGATCCACACGGACAAACCTTTTGCCTCACCTCTGTCCGCCCAGGCTCCATATTTAGTAGCGGGTTTCACAGGTAGAGCACAGGCTGGCGCGCACTCCCTCCCGCTCTCCATTCAGTTGGGAGCGCTCCACACCACATGGACGTGCATCCTATTGAAGTGGAAAGAGGGGGGGGGGGAAAGGCATCCTCGGGGCTGATTTCTTGGTGGAACACGGGATCCTCGTGGACCTGAGAAATCACTGTCTCTGGGGAGCCGAGGGCGGTTTAGGTAAGGTAGTCGTAATCCCGGGGAAGGAAGAAAAGGGGGCCCTGTGCACTATGAAGCCGTCAGGAGGTTACGATCTCGAGCTCATGATAACAAACGTCCCAACGGACTTGCAGGCGCGTGTGTCAGAAAATCTGACCGCGTTCGCCACCCACAAGCACGACTGCAGGAGAGTCACTGGGTTCGAAGTCAGCGTAGACGGGGACCCCATGATCCGACCCCAAAAGCAGTATAATTTCCCCAAGGAGGCAGAACCCGACATGGAGACAGCAATATCTTCATTGGTACAGCAGGGCGTATTGAGGACGATAGCCACCCACGTGAACTCCCCATTATGGCCGGTAAAGAAACCGGACAATTCGTGGAGAGCCACGGTGGACTATAGAGTCCTCAATAGTAATATCCCAGCCTGCGCACCCACGGTAGCAGCAGTTGCAGACTTAATAGGGAGTATTCCAGCATCGGCGACCACATTCACGGTGCTGGACATCTCGAACGGTTTTTGGTCCATTCCGCTGCGGCGGGAGGACCAGTACAAGTTTGCCTTTACTTTCAAAGGGCAACAGTACACCTGGAACTGCTTACCACAGGGTTTTCACAACAGCCCCAGCATTTTCCATCAGTGCATGGCGGGGAGTTTGAAAGAGTTCAGCCAGCCCAACCAGATAGTGCAGTATGTGGACGACTTACTCCTGTTCACAGATACAAGGGAGCAGCACGGCCCACTGTTAGCCGAATTGTTGGAACTGTTAGAAAGGAAGGGTTTCAAAGTAAACCCAAAGAAAGCCCAGATCGGCCAGCAGGAAGTTAAATTCCTGGGTCTGGCCATCCGCGCTGGGGAAAGAGCCATAGATAAGGCCAGACGGGAATCTATACAAGATCTGCCGATTCCCAACACAGTAAAGGGTGTAAGGTCCTTTTTGGGATTGACCGGGTACTGCAGAGATTTCATCGAGGACTATGCTGCCACAGCGGCCCCGCTACTTCGACTCTTACACAAGGGAGTCGAGTGGTCTTGGGACGAGGGGTGCCAGGCAGCATTCGAGAAGTTGAAAAGAGATCTGCAGACCGCGCCAGCCCTAGGGGCCATAGATGGGGGAGAGGAGTTCTTTCTGGAGGTAGCCGCTAGTGGGGACAGCCTGAGCGCAGTACTGCTCCAAGAGCGGCACGGCAAGCTAAGACCAGTAGTTTATTCCTCCAGGGTGCTCACGGATGTGGAGAGGAGTTTCTCCAATTGCGAACGGCATCTCCTGGCCACGCATTGGGCTGTGAACAGATCAGTGATCTTCACAGGGACCTCTCCCATTACGCTCCTCACCCATCACACCCCCACGAAGATGCTTCTGGACGGGAGGATTAAGGATGGGACCGTAAGCAGCGCTCGGATTGCGCGCTGGACCCTCCTCCTTTCCCAGATGGATCTCAAAGTTAAAGGCCTCTGCGCGCCAAGGCTCGCAGCCAATATGGCATATCCCGGGACAGCCCATCAATGTTCCGTAGAAGGGGTATGGGAAGTTAACATAGGTTTACGGGCCGGGATACATCCCACGGGCCGCGAGATCTACCTAGACGGTTCTAGCACTGTAGCTGACGGCAAGCGACTCACAGGGTGTGGAGTTTATGACCCTGCGGCAAACATTGCCCTGGCAATTAAGCTCCCCAGCACTATGAGCGCGCAGCAGGCTGAACTGTCCGCGGTGGCGTACGTGGTTACCCACCCCGAGATTTTCCCAACCCCATACACGATTTGCTCAGACAGCATGTTCACGTGCAATTCGTGTACAGAGTACCTCGCCATCTGGTCCCGACGCGGGTACACCTCCGCGGACGGGCGGCCTTTAACAGTTAAGCCCTTGCTGGAGAAGATCCTAGCAGCTGTGGGGGAGAAAGGAGAGGTGTTCATCCATAAGGTGAAGGCTCACTCCATTACAGAACCCCGCAGTCAGGGCAACCAGCAGGCGGATGCGCTAGCCAGGGAGGGTGCCCGCAACGGCATTCTCTGGGACCCATACGAACCCGGACCCGTGGCGGCGATCCAAGGCAGGGAGGGAATTCCCGGGAACACAGGGGTGACACCGCCCCCAGACCTAAAGACCGTCCAAACCCTGGATCCCGCCCTAAAAACAGTCCTAAAAGCCATCACAGAGGGCAAACAGGTAGAAGGTCCGTACAGTACGGCAGCCCTCACAGTCAAAGAAGGTATGCTGTTCCGAAAGGAGCAGTGGGTTGTGCCGCAGCAGCACCGAAGGGAATTCCTGCAATTGGCCCACGAGGGTCCAGGAGCGGGACACCCCGGACCTGAGGTCACCTGGCAACGGGTGGAGCAGGCGGGATGGTGGCCGGGACTTCGGGACGATGTCCGCGAGTTCTGCGCAAGCTGTCTTGTGTGTGCTGCTAACAACCCAGACCCCCACAAAAGGAAGGTGCCCATGGGGCACATCAGGAGGGTAGAGGGACCATGGCAGTCGATTCAGGTCGACTACATAGGGCCCCTGCCCGCCGCCCAGGGAGGCTATAAGTACTGCCTTGTCCTGGTAGATGTGTTCACCAAATGGGTAGAAGCCTTCCCGTGCAGAACAGCTACGGCACTGGGTACTGCTAAGATCTTGATTCGGGAAGTGTTCTCACGGTGGGGACTCCCCCGTTTTGTAGAGTCCGACCAAGGGAGTCAGTTCACCGGTCAAGTAATGCAGAACGCCCTCAGGCTCTTGGGCATTGAGGGAAAGTGGCACGTAGCATACAATCCCCAGTCATCCGGGATTGTTGAGCGTATGAATCGGACCCTCAAGGAAAAGCTGAGGAAAGAGACAATGGGCTCGCCCCAGAAATGGGCGGAGGTCCTGCCTTTAGTCCTCATGGGGATCCGAGCCAGCCAGTCCAAAAGCACGGGGTATTCCCCGCACGAGTTAATGACTGGAAGGATCATGCGAACACCCACCCATGTGCTAGCCCCGGTGCTCACTGAGGGCCAGCTCCGAGAGGTGAAACGGGACAAATTCGCCCAAACCCTCTTGGAGCGCCTGAGACAGATTTATGGGCAGGCGGCTGGGAACATGGGAAGACAGCACCAGGGAAATAAACTGTTGTTGGAACCTCGGAAACAACAAGAGTGGGTAGTCGGGGACCAGGTCATGGTCCGAAACTACGCCAGGGTAGGGAGTTTTGAACCACTGTACATGGGGCCATACAGCATTGTAGACAAAGCCAGCCCCATGGTTTATGCAGTGAAGACGCCCCGACGTACCAAATGGTTTCACATCAACCAGTGTAAACTGTTTAAACCGGGTACACAAGGGCCACCAAAGGGGACCAGGTCTGAGAACAAAGATCCTCAGCCTGTAACAGAGTCACAGACCACACAGGCTGGAGCAGTAGCCTGCGTGAAGGGAGAGGCCATCCCATTGGAGTGGGAGGTCTCATCTTTTGAATGGGATTTAGGCAGGGGAGAGCCCGAACAGCTCAACCTCGCTTTAGACCCAATCACGGAGGAGGAAGAGTCAGAGGACGGCAGTCCCGCCCTCGACTCAAGCTTGGGGGAGGTAGGGAGTGGGGGTGGAGACTCGTTACCTGTAGGGACAGGTGAGGTGGAGTCGGAAGCCACAGATCCCGACCCCGGGGGGGCGGAGCCTGAGGGAGGGGAGCTGGAGCCGGCAGCTGTGGAGGAACCACAGGCTGTAACGGTAACAGTCACGACCCCAGGTC
Organism: Somniosus microcephalus; assembly: GCF_052327205.1. Taxonomy (NCBI): domain Eukaryota; kingdom Metazoa; phylum Chordata; class Chondrichthyes; order Squaliformes; family Somniosidae; genus Somniosus; species Somniosus microcephalus. The sequence continues at coordinate 29,370,439 of NW_028225187.1, read as the reverse complement.
CATCGGCCCCGGGAGCCCAACCCAAAGCAGCCCCTCGTAGGTCGGCTCGAGCGCCCCAGCCCAGAAAATTTTGGCCAGATTCTCCCCATCCTCCCCAACCACGGTTTAAAGCAGCCCCAGGAAGACATGATCCCCGTTCAGCAGCGACAGGCTGCGGGGGATCAAGGCCAAAGATCAATGCAGCCCCACCGCAGGGTGTGGCACACGACAGACCTCACAGGGATTCGGAAAGCCGCCCCACGGAGGGCGGCGCTGTACATAAGTTAAGATAGGTAATTATGGTCATAGTTTAAGGAATGTAAAGTATATGGTGTTAAGAGTACAATTTTGAAGTCTGCCCGGTATGTGTGTTTGTTAGGGAGCGGGGTCCAGGAACCCGCGCGTCCAATTAATTTAGGCCAGCACCTATCGGGAGCCCGGCTACATCATTTTGTTGGTTACAGAAACCTGGGATACGATGGAAAGGATTGTCGTCGCGTTCATGGCGATCGGGTGCGGGTGGGCCTACCGAGGCCGCACCAAGGACGTCATCATTTTCGGGTGCTCCGGGGACACGGCCCCCATCGCAACGGATGGGACGGGGGAGCGAGAGGTAGAGGAAACCGCCACCTACTTCCACCAAGGGAGATGGCCAGGTTGGCTGGGAACGAATTCTACGGAATATTCCAGCAATTTCGGTTTTGCCTACCAAGGGACTTCATTAACGTGCCCTCGAGTGAGGATCCTAGCGCCCAGAGTCAGCGTCACCGTGGGAAAGAGGATTTGTCTGGTGTGCAATGGGAACGTACCACCAAGGCGATGGTGGTGGCTACGAAAGCTGGGAAAGGGCATGAGAAACTCTACGGTCGAGTGGCAGCGACTGGGTAATAATACCCATCGGACTATTACGGGAACTCACGGACAATTACGTGTGTGTTGGGACAAATGGTGGGAACCGGATGAGGGAATATATGTCTGTATGTGGGGTTCGAGATGCGTCTGCCCCAAGGGCGTGTCCATCTTCTTCCAGAGGCAGTGGCAGGATGAAGGGAAGGGGCTGAGATGGGATGTTAGCACTCGAGCGTGCGGAGCCCCATACTCCCCTATTCCGGTGAACGCCACTGAACTCATCACCCACCCACGCAAGCCCCTGCCCACACCTTCGGTAGCACTAGCCCAGAAAGGAGGGTGCCCAACCACCACCAAGGGACCCGGGAACGGTTTAGTATTGGTACCCACCGGTCAGGTGCTGTACCAAGGGGTACACTACGCGGTGGCCTCAGTGATTTTAAATCTCACTGAGGTAAGATTGCCGGAGTGGTGTCCCAAAGAAACGGAACAATTATACCAGGTCCTGTTAACCAGTATGTTTAGACAATTTTACGAATTTGACTTTGCCGACATCGACAGAGACAAATTATACACCACACCGCCAGAAGTTTTGGATCGAGTCGGGAGGCAAAGAAGGGGTACTGTAAATGACATATTCACTGCTTTTAATACCGGGACATCTGTTGTCAACGCTCTAGATAACGTGGAGCTGCAGACACAGATCAACGGTTTAAAAGCCCAGTTAAGGAACATATTGACAGACGAAAACAAGGTCGTGGGTTCTGAGTTGCATGAGGACCAGGCCATGACACTACACTTTAAGGACATAATTGCTGAGCTGGAGAAACACGCGAGAACGGTAAATGCACTCATTAAGGAGGATCGGAATGCGTCCGATCAAGCTGCGCAAAACGAGGCCTGTGTGCTGTACGGGGCGTGGTTATTGGGCGAGGGCCGCAATAATCTTGAGGATTTAAAACAGGGTTTGGTCCCGTCCTGGATCAGCAACAAGCACTTGCAAGCGCTCCACCCTTTTGAGAATGCATTAAGCCCATGCCAGCTCAGACTAGCCGCAGAAGCATACCCAGTTCCAGTGGACTGCGGACATTCGAATCACACTATTATGGGAATAGTAGTAAGAATGCCGGTGTTGGGTCCCGCAGCAAAGCCCGCCCCGGTATACAGAGTAGAGAACATTGGAGTCATTCAGGGGGGCGCACACATTCGTTACGCAGTGGTCCCGCCTTACGTCATCAGATGGGAGCGTACGATGACAGGCACCGACCTCTCGGGATGTCGGAGCCGGGGAGCACACATCATCCTGTGTCCCCAGCACTTGAATGCCTTTTTGAAACCACAGTGCGGGTTCAGAACCGCTAGCGCGAAGCCGGTGAATTGCACCATGGAGGCAATGGCAGAGGACCATGTGCCCCCACAGGTAGCATATATCGGGGGTGGGACATACTGCGTCACCACTGCAGCGCCTCAGTACCGATATGGACAACACGAGTGGTGTTCGGTCGGTGATAGCAGTTTCTGTTTCAAACCCAGGGCCGAGGTTCAAGTGGCACAACAACGAATTGTTCCCATTCCTGCGCCCTCCACCGTACACATCACTATCAAAGAGAATTTCACAGACTTACAACGATTTGTCGCGCATTTTGGTTATGTCATTCCCCCTCTTCCCGAACACCTCACCAAGGTTTTAAAAGCCGTTATAGTTTCGCAGAAACATTTCTATACACTGGAGCAGAAGAATTTAGAGATAGGAAAAGACATATTGGACATAACCATCCCACCATGGTGGGACTTGTTCACCAACATAGAGGTCCCCGCCTGGATTAGAATAGCATCCCATATCCTAGTAGTATGTCAGGTTTTGATTGTGATATTTTTGCTCTTCGTGCATTGCAAAAGAGGCAAATGCCTCCAGAGGCACGAGAACACAGGAGAATGGAGAGAACGCTATGTGCGGATGGGGGAAGCAGATACCCCACTCTAAGCTGCTAGTATAAGATTAAGCGTCCCTCCATTTAAAAATTTTTTTTTTTTTGATTGTTTTGGGTTATAAGGAAATAAGTATTGCTATGTTATTAGTTGTTATTAAGTTTTTTGGATTAATAAAAGATGCATGCAGATGGCGCAAAAGGGTATCAACCCCTGCCCATCTGACAGGTGAAGGTGTTATAGTTTAAGTTTTGCTGTCTATGATTCCAAATGTGCATGAGGTAATTTTCATTTTCTCCGGAAATGGGAACTGCATGTGTTGTGAGGGGCATAGATAGTTAAGTGCCAGGAATGTTTGGATGTGGAGAATCAGGGAAAATTTGCTCTTCAAGGATTATTGATACTTTAAGCAAGCTATCAGTATCACAGGGGGGCCTGTAAGATTCGCAATTTTCAGCAAAAATCACGCAAGAAAACTGGATAAAATAAGACTGTTTATTGACCAAAGTAAGCTTGCACAGAAAAACCTTTGATAAAAGGGCATACAAAATGGCCGCCAGGCCCCGTGATCAGTTTATGAACCATTTTATTTCTGTTACTGCAAGCCAGACAGGCTTGTGGATTGAAGACAGTGAGCCCACGAAAGCCAGTCTCTGGGAACCGAAACTCAGAGCAACAGCATACATATTCAATGGATTATAAGTACAGGATGGGGCCCATCAAGATATGGGCGGACAATGTAAAAACACTTATACCCATTTATCGTACAAAGGAAAAACCGTTTAGCAGCCATCAAGGAAAATGTCCGGACCGATCAATATGCGAACCGAGCCACGGTGACAATGCAAAAGACATTGAAAGACATTATCGGCCAGGAAGGCCAGTTTAAGTTATCACCGGCTCCGTTACAAGACAAAGCGCCCCTGCAGAGATTTCTGCCCGCCAAAATTAATACAAAGACAGGACTATGATTTGGCGGGAGATAAGACTGTCCCAAAAGAGTATAACTATGGATTGAAAGTCCATCTAAGTGACTTCGGACTCCGGGTTACTTGAACAACTTTTTCTTCACTGCCACGGCTTCTTGTTGGGCGACTTCAGGCTTCCATTTCTTCAAGAACTTTCTTCTACGAGGAACGAACGAAGGGCGGACGGTGCCCGGATCGGCGCCTCTTCCACTTCGGCAGATCGATGAAAACGTTTTCGTCTTTTTAAAGACGGACGGTTTCGGTAAAAGGACAACGTGGTCGGTGTTCAGCCAAACAAGGCTCGGCCACGACGAGAAGACGACGAGGGTGGCCCGGGTACTGGGGTCAGGAGATCATCGACGACCCAGGCCGACGGAGAAGAAACCCTCTGGAGGACTGGCGATCTAGGCCACAAGATTCTCCCAAGTGCATAGCCTGCATCTGGGTCTGCTCCATGAACCCAAATCGACCTAGTGGATCTCAACCTTAATGAGCGCTCATCGAGGCTGGGTCTACCCCACCGCCTCGAGGGAGGAGAGAATATCGACTGCGCCAGAAGTTTCCAAATCCACGTGACGACGGAAAGCGGTGCCAAAAAGGCTGTGAACCCCCCCCTTTCTCGCGATTTCGAGAGTGGTGAGCATGATCCCAAGTTCCCCAGGTCGAAACTTAGTTTAGGTATAGGGGAGGGAGTTAAGGGAAATCGTAATGTGTTTCCCCTTTTACGATGTGCCGTGTGTTCCCCATTTCCATAGAGTCAAGTTCATAAATTTGTGCATGATTGTAGTAACTTTAATCTGTGCCTATGACATGTATTTTGTAATGCTTCAAACTGTTTAAAATAAAAGCATCCATTTCGTGCTATTCAACCTGGTCTATTGAGTTCTTTCTCTGCACTATTGTTCTCTGCACCTAAGTCCAAGGTCTAGAACTGTAGGGGGAGTGGGTCGAACCACTCAAGGGTAATTATTGCACGAAGCCTGGCAGGAGACCAGAAAGAGCAAGAGAAACCCCCTACAGAAATGGCGACCGCGGCAGGACCTTGGCAGCAGGAAAGTAGTGTGTTAGATCAAGATCTGAATAAACGAAATGTGATGGATGAAAGAATAGCAGATTATGTTTTCGGAAAAGTCAACCTCACAAAACAATGGATATCTGATCTACTAAGGGATAGGCGCCCGCTAGACGCAGCCATCAAGTGGACAGCGGGTAGAGAGCATAAGAAATCTGTAGAAAAGGCGGTCTGGCTGATGTGCTACAAGAAGCAAGTCCAGCTTTTGGACCAAGTAGTTGCAGCACAGACAGTCCAGATCAACGGCTTGCTTAAAGGCGTAGAGGAAAAGGTTGCGGGAGGTCAAAAACTGATTGAATCGCTTGACGTGCTGAACCAAGAACGCCGCTCTGTAATTCGCTGCCACGAAACCCGGGTAGAATATTTAAAATGTCAGGTCGTTGAGGCCAAGGCCAGTGAAGGTAGAATGAGAGAGAGGTGTTCCCGTCTAGCCAAACAAGTAGATGCCCAAGAGGAAAAGCTCCTGGGAGCCAGGGCAGCATATAAGATGGCCATGGAGGATAGATCTGAGAACACCGACCACAGCACTTGCCGCCGGGAGCTAGAGGACCTGAGAAAGGCCCTAGCGAAGGCAAACGGGTTGGTGTGTCTCATAAATCCACCAGCGAGTCAGCTGTTGCTAGCCAAGGAATCCAAAAGACCGATTCCACAAGAGGCAGTTGGGGTACCAACCCCCGAACCTTCTGCGCCTCCTGCCTATGAGGAGTCTTGGACTCCGGGACAGGAGACGGAGACGGTAGAGGAAGAGAGCCCTGAGGTAGAGCAACCCCAGACAGTAGAGTCGGGGTCGGCGCCAATGTGTCCAACGAGACACCGGAGGATCGGTCCAAATGAAGAAAATGGCGATGACGGACCCCTTGAGAGTCAGATCATAATGCCTCATAGCGCACGACAGCTAAGAGAGATGATAAGTCACATCCCAAAACTCTCCGAGTCAGGAGATCCCTCCGTGCATTTCAGGGACGTGGAGCAGACCGCAGCAGTCAATGACTGCGACGGGGTTGAACAGTCTAAAATGCTGCTGTTCTCCCTGGACAGTTCGCTCCTCCAGTGTCTCCCTGACGAGAGCAAGAGAGGGCACAGGGACTATGAGTTGCTACGGGATGAGATTCTGGAGATCATGGGAGAGGGGGACGGAACTCCGTTCCTCCGTTTAGAAAAGACAGTGCAGCTAGAGGGAGAACCCCCACGGGCCGGGCTGGATGGCGAACAAAGGGCTCACTGGCTTCGGTGCCTGGTAGCAGGTTGCCTGCCAGTAGTGAAGGAACAGGCCAAAGCATGGTTTGACCCCACTAACGCCCGCTCCACGGAGGAAGTAGTACTAGATCAGCTCACGATCAGTTATAGAAACAACAAGGGCAAGAAAACGCCTGTTGTGAAAGGAAAGGTGCATGAGGTGAGACCCGCAGCCTCTGCTAAAAAGGAATGGCGTCAGGAGGGAAATCGCCATCCCCAAGCAAATAGCAGTTGTTACGGGTGTGGGAAGGAGGGTCATTGGCGCAAGGACTGTAGGAATCCTTGGAAGGATAAGAGGGAGAGAGCGTTCGCCGCAGCCCAAGATCAAGCCCAAGCCCGAGTCGCCAACGGCCCGAGAGTTTACCCAACACCAGCACAACCACAAGTGCAGGCCGCTGCCCCAACACCAGTCCAGAACCCAACCGTAGCCTCTGCCCCGAATAAAGGGGGTGGTGCGGTTGTGGACCCCGCTGCGATCGAGTCAGTCTTGGAGACTATGCGGTCTCTGATGACCTGGCAGGGGAAGGTAACGGTTGCTAACAGCCCTATCGCCCCCGAGACCCCAGCCGAAACACCTAAATGACTGACGCCCGCGCAGCCCATCTACTTGTGTCCGCTCCGCTATGACGCTTGGAGAAGACCTGTGGTGGAGATGGAGGTGGAGAAACAAAGGGGTAGTTACCTGTTGGATACGGGAGCTTCGTGTACCGTGATCCACACGGACAAACCTTTTGCCTCACCTCTGTCCGCCCAGGCTCCATATTTAGTAGCGGGTTTCACAGGTAGAGCACAGGCTGGCGCGCACTCCCTCCCGCTCTCCATTCAGTTGGGAGCGCTCCACACCACATGGACGTGCATCCTATTGAAGTGGAAAGAGGGGGGGGGGGAAAGGCATCCTCGGGGCTGATTTCTTGGTGGAACACGGGATCCTCGTGGACCTGAGAAATCACTGTCTCTGGGGAGCCGAGGGCGGTTTAGGTAAGGTAGTCGTAATCCCGGGGAAGGAAGAAAAGGGGGCCCTGTGCACTATGAAGCCGTCAGGAGGTTACGATCTCGAGCTCATGATAACAAACGTCCCAACGGACTTGCAGGCGCGTGTGTCAGAAAATCTGACCGCGTTCGCCACCCACAAGCACGACTGCAGGAGAGTCACTGGGTTCGAAGTCAGCGTAGACGGGGACCCCATGATCCGACCCCAAAAGCAGTATAATTTCCCCAAGGAGGCAGAACCCGACATGGAGACAGCAATATCTTCATTGGTACAGCAGGGCGTATTGAGGACGATAGCCACCCACGTGAACTCCCCATTATGGCCGGTAAAGAAACCGGACAATTCGTGGAGAGCCACGGTGGACTATAGAGTCCTCAATAGTAATATCCCAGCCTGCGCGCCCACGGTAGCAGCAGTTGCAGACTTAATAGGGAGTATTCCAGCATCGGCGACCACATTCACGGTGCTGGACATCTCGAACGGTTTTTGGTCCATTCCGCTGCGGCGGGAGGACCAGTACAAGTTTGCCTTTACTTTCAAAGGGCAACAGTACACCTGGAACTGCTTACCACAGGGTTTTCACAACAGCCCCAGCATTTTCCATCAGTGCATGGCGGGGAGTTTGAAAGAGTTCAGCCAGCCCAACCAGATAGTGCAGTATGTGGACGACTTACTCCTGTTCACAGATACAAGGGAGCAGCACGGCCCACTGTTAGCCGAATTGTTGGAACTGTTAGAAAGGAAGGGTTTCAAAGTAAACCCAAAGAAAGCCCAGATCGGCCAGCAGGAAGTTAAATTCCTGGGTCTGGCCATCCGCGCTGGGGAAAGAGCCATAGATAAGGCCAGACGGGAATCTATACAAGATCTGCCGATTCCCAACACAGTAAAGGGTGTAAGGTCCTTTTTGGGATTGACCGGGTACTGCAGAGATTTCATCGAGGACTATGCTGCCACAGCGGCCCCGCTACTTCGACTCTTACACAAGGGAGTCGAGTGGTCTTGGGACGAGGGGTGCCAGGCAGCATTCGAGAAGTTGAAAAGAGATCTGCAGACCGCGCCAGCCCTAGGGGCCATAGATGGGGGAGAGGAGTTCTTTCTGGAGGTAGCCGCTAGTGGGGACAGCCTGAGCGCAGTACTGCTCCAAGAGCGGCACGGCAAGCTAAGACCAGTAGTTTATTCCTCCAGGGTGCTCACGGATGTGGAGAGGAGTTTCTCCAATTGCGAACGGCATCTCCTGGCCACGCATTGGGCTGTGAACAGATCAGTGATCTTCACAGGGACCTCTCCCATTACGCTCCTCACCCATCACACCCCCACGAAGATGCTTCTGGACGGGAGGATTAAGGATGGGACCGTAAGCAGCGCTCGGATTGCGCGCTGGACCCTCCTCCTTTCCCAGATGGATCTCAAAGTTAAAGGCCTCTGCGCGCCAAGGCTCGCAGCCAATATGGCATATCCCGGGACAGCCCATCAATGTTCCGTAGAAGGGGTATGGGAAGTTAACATAGGTTTACGGGCCGGGATACATCCCACGGGCCGCGAGATCTACCTAGACGGTTCTAGCACTGTAGCTGACGGCAAGCGACTCACAGGGTGTGGAGTTTATGACCCTGCGGCAAACATTGCCCTGGCAATTAAGCTCCCCAGCACTATGAGCGCGCAGCAGGCTGAACTGTCCGCGGTGGCGTACGTGGTTACCCACCCCGAGATTTTCCCAACCCCATACACGATTTGCTCAGACAGCATGTTCACGTGCAATTCGTGTACAGAGTACCTCGCCATCTGGTCCCGACGCGGGTACACCTCCGCGGACGGGCGGCCTTTAACAGTTAAGCCCTTGCTGGAGAAGATCCTAGCAGCTGTGGGGGAGAAAGGAGAGGTGTTCATCCATAAGGTGAAGGCTCACTCCATTACAGAACCCCGCAGTCAGGGCAACCAGCAGGCGGATGCGCTAGCCAGGGAGGGTGCCCGCAACGGCATTCTCTGGGACCCATACGAACCCGGACCCGTGGCGGCGATCCAAGGCAGGGAGGGAATTCCCGGGAACACAGGGGTGACACCGCCCCCAGACCTAAAGACCGTCCAAACCCTGGATCCCGCCCTAAAAACAGTCCTAAAAGCCATCACAGAGGGCAAACAGGTAGAAGGTCCGTACAGTACGGCAGCCCTCACAGTCAAAGAAGGTATGCTGTTCCGAAAGGAGCAGTGGGTTGTGCCGCAGCAGCACCGAAGGGAATTCCTGCAATTGGCCCACGAGGGTCCAGGAGCGGGACACCCCGGACCTGAGGTCACCTGGCAACGGGTGGAGCAGGCGGGATGGTGGCCGGGACTTCGGGACGATGTCCGCGAGTTCTGCGCAAGCTGTCTTGTGTGTGCTGCTAACAACCCAGACCCCCACAAAAGGAAGGTGCCCATGGGGCACATCAGGAGGGTAGAGGGACCATGGCAGTCGATTCAGGTCGACTACATAGGGCCCCTGCCCGCCGCCCAGGGAGGCTATAAGTACTGCCTTGTCCTGGTAGATGTGTTCACCAAATGGGTAGAAGCCTTCCCGTGCAGAACAGCTACGGCACTGGGTACTGCTAAGATCTTGATTCGGGAAGTGTTCTCACGGTGGGGACTCCCCCGTTTTGTAGAGTCCGACCAAGGGAGTCAGTTCACCGGTCAAGTAATGCAGAACGCCCTCAGGCTCTTGGGCATTGAGGGAAAGTGGCACGTAGCATACAATCCCCAGTCATCCGGGATTGTTGAGCGTATGAATCGGACCCTCAAGGAAAAGCTGAGGAAAGAGACAATGGGCTCGCCCCAGAAATGGGCGGAGGTCCTGCCTTTAGTCCTCATGGGGATCCGAGCCAGCCAGTCCAAAAGCACGGGGTATTCCCCGCACGAGTTAATGACTGGAAGGATCATGCGAACACCCACCCATGTGCTAGCCCCGGTGCTCACTGAGGGCCAGCTCCGAGAGGTGAAACGGGACAAATTCGCCCAAACCCTCTTGGAGCGCCTGAGACAGATTTATGGGCAGGCGGCTGGGAACATGGGAAGACAGCACCAGGGAAATAAACTGTTGTTGGAACCTCGGAAACAACAAGAGTGGGTAGTCGGGGACCAGGTCATGGTCCGAAACTACGCCAGGGTAGGGAGTTTTGAACCACTGTACATGGGGCCATACAGCATTGTAGACAAAGCCAGCCCCATGGTTTATGCAGTGAAGACGCCCCGACGTACCAAATGGTTTCACATCAACCAGTGTAAACTGTTTAAACCGGGTACACAAGGGCCACCAAAGGGGACCAGGTCTGAGAACAAAGATCCTCAGCCTGTAACAGAGTCACAGACCACACAGGCTGGAGCAGTAGCCTGCGTGAAGGGAGAGGCCATCCCATTGGAGTGGGAGGTCTCATCTTTTGAATGGGATTTAGGCAGGGGAGAGCCCGAACAGCTCAACCTCGCTTTAGACCCAATCACGGAGGAGGAAGAGTCAGAGGACGGCAGTCCCGCCCTCGACTCAAGCTTGGGGGAGGTAGGGAGTGGGGGTGGAGACTCGTTACCTGTAGGGACAGGTGAGGTGGAGTCGGAAGCCACAGATCCCGACCCCGGGGGGGCGGAGCCTGAGGGAGGGGAGCTGGAGCCGGCAGCTGTGGAGGAACCACAGGCTGTAACGGTAACAGTCATGACCCCAGGTCCATCGGCCCCGGGAGCCCAACCCAAAGCAGCCCCTCGTAGGTCGGCTCGAGCGCCCCAGCCCAGAAAATTTTGGCCAGATTCTCCCCATCCTCCCCAACCACGGTTTAAAGCAGCCCCAGGAAGACATGATCCCCGTTCAGCAGCGACAGGCTGCGGGGGATCAAGGCCAAAGATCAATGCAGCCCCACCGCAGGGTGTGGCACACGACAGACCTCACAGGGATTCGGAAAGCCACCCCACGGAGGGCGGCGCTGTACATAAGTTAAGATAGGTAATTATGGTCATAGTTTAAGGAATGTAAAGTATATGGTGTTAAGAGTACAATTTTGAAGTCTGCCCGGTATGTGTGTTTGTTAGGGAGCGGGGTCCAGGAACCCGCGCGTCCAATTAATTTAGGCCAGCACCTATCGGGAGCCCGGCTACATCATTTTGTTGGTTACAGAAACCTGGGATACGATGGAAAGGATTGTCGTCGCGTTCATGGCGATCGGGTGCGGGTGGGCCTACCGAGGCCGCACCAAGGACGTCATCATTTTCGGGTGCTCCGGGGACACGGCCCCCATCGCAACGGATGGGACGGGGGAGCGAGAGGTAGAGGAAACCGCCACCTACTTCCACCAAGGGAGATGGCCAGGTTGGCTGGGAACGAATTCTACGGAATATTCCAGCAATTTCGGTTTTGCCTACCAAGGGACTTCATTAACGTGCCCTCGAGTGAGGATCCTAGCGCCCAGAGTCAGCGTCACCGTGGGAAAGAGGATTTGTCTGGTGTGCAATGGGAACGTACCACCAAGGCGATGGTGGTGGCTACGAAAGCTGGGAAAGGGCATGAGAAACTCTACGGTCGAGTGGCAGCGACTGGGTAATAATACCCATCGGACTATTACGGGAACTCACGGACAATTACGTGTGTGTTGGGACAAATGGTGGGAACCGGATGAGGGAATATATGTCTGTATGTGGGGTTCGAGATGCGTCTGCCCCAAGGGCGTGTCCATCTTCTTCCAGAGGCAGTGGCAGGATGAAGGGAAGGGGCTGAGATGGGATGTTAGCACTCGAGCGTGCGGAGCCCCATACTCCCCTATTCCGGTGAACGCCACTGAACTCATCACCCGCCCACGCAAGCCCCTGCCCACACCTCCGGTAGCACTAGCCCAGAAAGGAGGGTGCCCAACCACCACCAAGGGACCCGGGAACGGTTTAGTATTGGTACCCACCGGTCAGGTGCTGTACCAAGGGGTACACTACGCGGTGGCCTCAGTGATTTTAAATCTCACTGAGGTAAGATTGCCGGAGTGGTGTCCCAAAGAAATGGAACAATTATACCAGGTCCTGTTAACCAGTATGTTTAGACAATTTTACGAATTTGACTTTGCCGACATCGACAGAGACAAATTATACACCACACCGCCAGAAGTTTTGGATCGAGTCGGGAGGCAAAGAAGGGGTACTGTAAATGACATATTCACTGCTTTTAATACCGGGACATCTGTTGTCAACGCTCTAGATAACGTGGAGCTGCAGACACAGATCAACGGTTTAAAAGCCCAGTTAAGGAACATATTGACAGACGAAAACAAGGTCGTGGGTTCTGAGTTGCATGAGGACCAGGCCATGACACTACACTTTAAGGACATAATTGCTGAGCTGGAGAAACACGCGAGAACGGTAAATGCACTCATTAAGGAGGATCGGAATGCGTCCGATCAAGCTGCGCAAAACGAGGCCTGTGTGCTGTACGGGGCGTGGTTATTGGGCGAGGGCCGCAATAATCTTGAGGATTTAAAACAGGGTTTGGTCCCGTCCTGGATCAGCAACAAGCACTTGCAAGCGCTCCACCCTTTTGAGAATGCATTAAGCCCGTGCCAGCTCAGACTAGCCGCAGAAGCATACCCAGTTCCAGTGGACTGCGGACATTCGAATCACACTATTATGGGAATAGTAGTAAGAATGCCGGTGTTGGGTCCCGCAGCAAAGCCCGCCCCGGTATACAGAGTAGAGAACATTGGAGTCATTCAGGGGGGCACACACATTCGTTACGCAGTGGTCCCGCCTTACGTCATCAGATGGGAGCGTACGATGACAGGCACCGACCTCTCGGGATGTCGGAGCCGGGGAGCACACATCATCCTGTGTCCCCAGCACTTGAATGCCTTTTTGAAACCACAGTGCGGGTTCAGAACCGCTAGCGCGAAGCCGGTGAATTGCACTATGGAGGCAATGGCAGAGGACCATGTGCCCCCACAGGTAGCATATATCGGGGGTGGGACATACTGCGTCACCACTGCAGCGCCTCAGTACCGATATGGACAACACGAGTGGTGTTCGGTCGGTGATAGCAGTTTCTGTTTCAAACCCAGGGCCGAGGTTCAAGTGGCACAACAACGAATTGTTCCCATTCCTGCGCCCTCCACCGTACACATCACTATCAAAGAGAATTTCACAGACTTACAACGATTTGTCGCGCATTTTGGTTATGTCATTCCCCCTCTTCCCGAACACCTCACCAAGGTTTTAAAAGCCGTTATAGTTTCGCAGAAACATTTCTATACACTGGAGCAGAAGACTTTAGAGATAGGAAAAGACATATTGGACATAACCATCCCACCATGGTGGGACTTGTTCACCAACATAGAGGTCCCCGCCTGGATTAGAATAGCATCCCATATCCTAGTAGTATGTCAGGTTTTGATTGTGATATTTTTGCTCTTCGTGCATTGCAAAAGAGGCAAACGCCTCCAGAGGCACGAGAACACAGGAGAATGGAGAGAACGCTATGTGCGGATGGGGGAAGCAGATACCCCACTCTAAGCTGCTAGTATAAGATTAAGCGTCCCTCCATTTAAAAAAATTTTTGTTGTTGATTGTTTTGGGTTATAAGGAAATAAGTATTGCAATGTTATTAGTTGTTATTAAGTTTTTTGGATTAATAAAAGATGCGTGCAGATGGCGCAAAAGGGTATCAACCCCTGCCCATCTGACAGGTGAAGGTGTTATAGTTTAAGTTTTGCTGTCTATGATTCCAAATGTGCATGAGGTAATTTTCATTTTCTCCGGAAATGGGAACTGCATGTGTCGTGAGGGGCATAGATAGTTAAGTGCCAGGAATGTTTGGATGTGGAGAATCAGGGAAAATTTGCTCATCAAGGATTATTGATACTTTAAGCAAGCTATCAGTATCACAGGGGGGCCTGTAAGATTCGCAATTTTCAGCAAAAATCACGCAAGAAAACTGGATAAAATAAGACTGTTTATTGACCAAAGTAAGCTTGCACAGAAAAACCTTTGATAAAAGGGCATACAAAATGGCCGCCAGGCCCCGTGATCAGTTTATGAACCATTTTATTTCTGTTACTGCAAGCCAGACAGGCTTGTGGATTGAAGACAGTGAGCCCACGAAAGCCAGTCTCTGGGAACCAAAACTCAGAGCAACAGCATACATATTCAATGGATTATAAGTACAGGATGGGGCCCATCAAGATATGGGCGGACAATGTAAAAACACTTATACCCATTTATCGTACAAAGGAAAAACCGTTTAGCAGCCATCAAGGAAAATGTCCGGACCGATCAATATGCGAACCGAGCCACGGTGACAATGCAAAAGACATTGAAAGACATTATCGGCCAGGAAGGCCAGTTTAAGTTATCACCGGCTCCGTTACAAGACAAAGCGCCCCTGCAGAGATTTCTGCCCGCCAAAATTAATACAAAGACAGGACTATGATTTGGCGGGAGATAAGACTGTCCCAAAAGAGTATAACTATGGATTGAAAGTCCATCTAAGTGACTTCGGACTCCGGGTTACTTGAACAACTTTTTCTTCACTGCCACGGCTTCTTGTTGGGCGACTTCAGGCTTCCATTTCTTCAAGAACTTTCTTCTACGAGGAACGAACGAAGGGCGGACGGTGCCCGGATCGGCGCCTCTTCCACTTCGGCAGATCGATGAAAACGTTTTCGTCTTTTTAAAGACGGACGGTTTCGGTAAAAGGACAACGTGGTCGGTGTTCAGCCAAACAAGGCTCGGCCACGACGAGAAGACGACGAGGGTGGCCCGGGTACTGGGGTCGGGAGATCATCGACGACCCAGGCCGATGGAGAAGAAACCCTCTGGAGGACTGGCGATCTAGGCCACAAGATTCTCCCAAGTGCATAGCCTGCATCTGGGTCTGCTCCATGAACCCAAATCGACCTAGTGGATCTCAACCTTAACGAGCGCTCATCGAGGCTGGGTCTACCCCACCGCCTCGAGGGAGGAGAGAATATCGACTGCGCCAGAAGTTTCCAAATCCACGTGACGACGGAAAGCGGTGCCAAAAAGGCTGCGAACCCCCCCCTTTCTCGCGATTTCGAGAGTGGTGAGCATGATCCCAAGTTCCCCAGGTCGAAACTTAGTTTAGGTATAGGGGAGGGAGTTAAGGGAAATCGTAATGTGTTTCCCCTTTTACGATGTGCCGTGTGTTCCCCATTTCCATAGAGTCAAGTTCATAAATTTGTGCATGATTGTAGTAACTTTAATCTGTGCCTATGACATGTATTTTGTAATGCTTCAAACTGTTTAAAATAAAAGCATCCATTTCGTGCTATTCAACCTGGTCTATTGAGTTCTTTCTCTGCACTATTGTTCTCTGCACCTAAGTCCAAGGTCTAGAACCGTAGGGGAGAGTGGGTCGAACCACTCAAGGGTAATTATTGCACGAAGCCTGGCAGGAGACCAGAAAGAGCAAGAGAAACCCCCTACAATTTCATACAATAATCTCAGATGTAGAGCCTAGAATGGACAATGAACACAGAACAACCCCATCAATAATTTATTTTTCGTTAGACCCTTCTCTCTCAACATGGTCAGAAACTCAAGGTTTGGCGACAGACCGTTTCCTACTTCAGCCTCTTGGTGTCAGCATCGAACAATCAAAAGTCACGCGCATTAGAGGAAAATTAATGACAAAGTGACTCAAAGCACACCTCTGAAGAGTGCCCCCTACTGTACAGATCATAGTTTCTGAATTTAGCTCAACGACCATCCTGTGGTCTCTTTTAGTGAGATGCGGTTTGCTCCAGAATCGTTGCTGGCTTTATGCAACATTCCATTCGAAAGACAACGGAAAGATCCAGAATTTGACAGCAGTCACGTTACACAGATGTCGGGTATAATGCATGTACACGGGTATGTTTAATGTGAATGCCATATTGAGTGGTTTACTGTTGATAATAAATGATTGATTTCTACAATCTTCCTCCAAAACAATCTCACCCATCATGGAAATGAGTGTGAGAACAAAACTAATGATGTTACGGTGCAAAGTTCTTGCTCTCCTCCGTAGAAGAGAACTGGAATGGCCTCCGATGAAATGAACTGACAGATTTAGAGATGTGTTCGAAACCCATTAAGCTCATTTGAAACATTTGAATAAAAAGGCGGAAGATTATCTGTACAGCTCTGTTCCTTAACAGCTTTCCCCTCCACAGCCATGCAGAACCAAGTCAGTCTGTGACTGGGAGCTCACATTTCCCCAAAGAAGAGGGTGTCTTTAGACTAGTATAATTAAATAAATGCATTAATAACCTTCACTCAAAATCAAGGGCGATTTCCTCAAGAACCAATCATCCCCGAGTGAGAAACTTTATGAATATTCACAAAAACAGGGAGCTTTGGGAAAAAGGGACTGAGTTTAACATTCCTTCTTCCATTTTTATCAGTATAAGATCTACCAGGATCGTGACTGGCTGGTAAAAGGAAGTCTTATAATTACCTGAAGCAGTGAAACCCTGATACTCAGTGTGCCAGAACACACGTCCAACAATAACAGCAAAACAAGGATTTATAGCGTGCAGCAAAGTGTCCCAAGGTGCTTCACAGGAGAGGTTATCAAACAAAATTCGGCTGAGTTTTCGGGAAGAAGTTCTGGTCCATAGGTCCTGGGCAACTGAAGACATGGCCGTAGGAGGTGGCGCACAGAAAATTAGTCTTGTCTGTGAATTGGAATGTTGCAATAGATAGCATCATAATCTGTCAATATTAGACTGAATGACGGTTCTAGATTGGACTATGTACCCAGAACAACACCGTCAATCATTTGTGTTTAGTTAGAATATTAGCTCCCATCATGGTCAGCTACTCCAGTGCTGGGAAGTAACCGTCTCCCGCTCGAAACCAATGCGCAGGACATTAAAAAACAACAGAGTGATTCAACCCAAACCTCAGAAGAGCCCCATCTACTGTAACGATCCAGCATTTTCTGTTTTTATTTTGTATCGATCATTGTTCCTCTATTTCACAAAACAACCATCCTGCGGTCGATTTGAGTGGGATGACGTTAGCTCCGGATGTGTTGTCGATTTTACGTTGCAGTTGATTAAAAAGAAAACTGGAACATCCTGAAACTGACAGCAATTTTATTACATGGAATTCTGGTGAAATGAACATCCAAGAGGCAAGAATTTGAGGATTGTAGTGGACTCGGAGCGTTGTAGGGCTGGAGGAGGTTACATAAATAGGGAGGGGTGGCGTCATGGAGGAATTTGTATAACAGGATGAGAATTGTGTGGCTGGAGGAGGTTACAGAGGTAGGGAGGGGTGGGGCCTCGGAGGAATTTCTATACCAGGATGAGAATTGTGGGGCTGGTGGAGGTTACAGACGTAGGAAGGGGCGGGGCCATGGAGGGATTTGTATACCAGGATGAGAATTATGGGGCTGGAGGAGGTTACAGAGATAGAGAGGGGTGGGGCAATTGAAGGATTTGAACACAAGTATGAGAATTGTGGGGCTGGAGGATTTTACAGAGTTAGGGAGGGTCGGGGCCATGGAGGGAGTTAACACAAAATGAGAACTGTGGAACTGGAGGCGTTTACAGAGATAGGGAGGGAAGGGGCCATGGTGGGATTTGTATAGCAGGATGAGTATTGTAGGACAGGAGGAGGTTACACAGATAGACAGCGGCGGCCTTGAACACAAGGATGAAAATTCCAGGATGGAGATCAGTGGACTTATGAGCTAATAGTCACCCTTTACTGTTGCAGGCAGCAGCATCTTTGATCAGCTGATGGTTGTATGAGCTCATCACCTAATGCAGGAGACGCTTGTGAAGGTGCAGGCGGCAGCGTTCTTAATTAGGCTGTCCCTGTGTAGCCTGATTGGTCAGAGAAACCGGTGTTCCATTGTGGGGAAATTGTAGCTTCTCCAGATCGCAAGGAAATGTTGTTGAACAGATGTCCTTTGTTGAAGAAAATGGAAGCTAAATTGTGACTGAGTCGAGATAGTAGAGGAGCGTAGGAATGTTTCTCCGACATTCCTGAGAAGTGTAGAGTGATAGAGGGAACTTGGAGTACATTTCCACAGGTCACTGGAGGTAGCAGCTCAGGGAGATAAGGTGGCTAATTAGCCATTGCATAAGCTATCAGAGCTGCGTGGTTATGTTAGAAGTGTATAAACCACTAATTAGGCCACAGCTAGAGCACTGCGGATAGTTCTGATCAACAAACTACAGGAAGGATTTGATTGCTCGAGAGAGAGGGTACAGAAGAGATTTACGAGGATGATGCCAGGACTGGAGAAGGCTAGCTGTGAGGAAAGCTTGGATAGGCTGGAGTCGTTTTTTCTGAAAAGGAGCCTGAGGGGAGACTTATTTGTGGTGTACAAAATTATGAGGTGCCGAGATAGTGTGGATAGGAAGGACCTATTTCCCTTAGCAATGAGGTCAATAGCCAGGGGGCAGAGATTTAAAGTAATTGATAGAAGGATTAGAGGGGAGTTGAGGAGAACTATTGAAAACCAGAGGGCGGTGGGCGTCTGGAACTCACTGCCTGAAAGGATGGTCGAGGCAGAAACCTGCATTACATTTAAAAAGTACATGGATATGCACTTGAAGTGCTATAACCTACAGCGATACCGACCAAGAGTTGGAAAATGGGATTAGCCTGGGGAGGTCTTACCTATAGGGGTACCGACTGGCACCAACACGTTGTCCTCCTTCTGGGCTGTAGATTTCTATAGAATCATAGCATTATAGAAGTTCACGGCATAGAAGGAGGCCATTTGGCTCATCGTTTCAGTGCTGGCCCAGAAAGAGCTAGCCAGCCTAATACCACTTTCCAACACTTGGTCCGTAGCCTTGTAGCTTACTGCAATTCAAGTGCATATGCAAGGGCATTTTCAGTGTGATGAGTGTCTCTGCCTCTCCCACCCTTTCAGGCAGTGAGTTCCAGACACTCGCCACCGTCTGGGTGAATAAAGTTCTCCTCAACTCCCCTCTAATCCTTCCAGCAATTACTTTTGATCTCTGCCCCTTGATTATTGACCTATCTGCTAAGGGGAATTGATGCTTCCTATCGACTCTATCCAGGTCCCACATAATTTTATACATCTCAAGCAAGTCTCCCCTCGGTCTCCTCTGATCCAAAGAAACACCGGCAGTCTGTCAAATATTTCTCATTGCTAAAATTCTATAGTCCTGGCAGCATCCTCGTAAATCTCCTCTCTACTCTCTCAAGTGCAAGCACATCTTTCCTGTAATGTGGTGAACAGCACTGTAGGCAGTTCTCCAGCTGGGGCGCCTCTCCACTCTCTTTAGTGGAAACAGGTCTTTCCTGTAATGTGGTGCCATGGACTGTAGGCAGTGCTCCAGCTGGGGCTCCTCTCTACTCTCTCAAGTGCAAGCACGTCTTTCCTGTAATGTGGTGACCAGGACTGTAGGCAGTTCTCCAGCTGTGGCTTTTCTCTACTCTCTCAAGTGCAAGCACGTCTTTCCTGTAATGTGGTGAACAGCACTGTAGGCAGTTCTCCAGCTGTGGCTCCTCTCTACACTCTCAAGTGGAAACAGGTCTTTCCTGTAATGTGGTGCCATGGACTGTAGGCATTTCTCCAGCTGGGGCTCCCCTCTACCCTCTCTAGTGCAAGCACGCCTTTCCTGTAATGTGGTGACCAGGAGTGTAGGCAGTTCTCCAGCTGGGGTGCCTCTCTACTCTCTCAAGTGCAAGCACGTCTTTCCTGTAATGTGGTGATCAAGACTGTAGGCAGTTCTCCAGCTGGGGCTCCGCTCTACTCTCTTTAGTGGAAGCACGTCTTCCCTGTAATGTGGTGACCAGGACTGTAGGCAGTTCTCCAGCTGGGGCTCCTCTCTACTCTCTCAAGTGCAAGCACGTCTTTCCTGTAATGTGGTGAACAGCACTGTAGGCAGTTCTCCAGCTGGGGCGCCTCTCTACTCTCTCAAGTGCAAGCACGTCTTTCCTGTAATGTGGTGAACAGCACTGTAGGCAGTTCTCCAGCTGTGGCTCCTCTCCACTCTCTCCACTGCAAGCACGATTTCCTGTACTGTGGTGACCAGGACTGTAGGCAGTTCTCCAGCTGGGGCTCCTCTCTACTCTCTCTGGTGGAAGCTCATCTTTCCTGTAATGTGGTGACCAAAACTGTAGTCAATCCTCCAGCTGGGTCCTAACTAATGTTCTATACAGTTAGTTGGGAGATAACCAAACTTCTCCTTCAAATCGTTCCACTGAAAACTGATTGTATTAAAAATTCACCGATCACAGCTGGGGATAGATTGTTGACCATTTTACAATCGGTACCAGCAGGGTCCGAGCAGCTTCTTCTGACAGTTTTCGTTCATAACCGTGAAAAAACAGCCGAACAAGATGCCGAATATGATTCCCAGTTGAAGAGGTACCGTTATTCCCAATGCTGTAGTTTGAGTTAGTGTTTTCCTGCTCATCAGTTGCTCAAGCTGTTCGCCCATTGACTGGCAACCGCTGCTTCTCCTATTCTTTGATTTAATACAGAAGGGGACTCGCTCAGAAGAAACAAAATCCATTTTTTATTTCCATAACTACTGTGGGTATAGATTTCAGCAGACAACATGTCTGAAATAGCAATTTTTAAATTAAGATAATCTGGTGGTGATTAAATTAGTAGGGACAGCAAAGTGTCGTCTCTGCACTTTGGAAAAATAATGCATTTAGTCACTTGAAAATGCGGCACTGCCCGATTTAAAGCTCTTGGGTACATGTTTGTGGTTTGTACAACACTTGCATTTATGATGAGCCTTTCACGACCACCAGATGTCCCAACGCCCTTTACAGCCAATTAATTCGTTTTTGAAGTGGAGTTAGTGCAGTAATGCAGGAAACACGGCAACAGCTAGCTCCCACAAATAGCAATGTGATAATGACCAGATTATCTGTTGTTTAGTGATGTTGATAGCGGGACAAATATTGACCCAGGACACCGGGGTAACTCTCCTGTGCTTCCTCGAAACAGTGCCATAGGATCAGAGAGGGCAGATGCGGCCTCGGTTTAATGTTTCATCTGAAAGACGGCACCACCGACAGTGCAGCTCTCCATCAGCACCACACGTGAGTGTCAGCTTAGATTTTTGTGCTCAAGTCTCTGGAGTGGGACTTGAACTGAGAGGCGAGTGTGCTACCAGCTGAGCCATGGCTGACCCTTAAAACAAAGCTTTGAAATAGTTTTTATTAAGGCATATGGTTAAAATAATTATGGACAGATTAATAGAAAAGAGGCTTTTAACAATGGTCCGAAAATGATTAAAATAGATATTGTAGGAGTCTCTACACTCCTAGCAAAGAATCTATAAACTCACTGGAAGTTAACAAACTGAGTTTAATGTATTAAAACTTAACGAAACAAGAAAATACAGGAGAAGCTCTAAACAGGTCTTTTCTCCATCACTCCACAGGAGGACTGGCTGGCTATGCCCTCTACCTCTGACATCATGGCGTCATCACGTTTCCCGTCGTTGGGGACGTCACGTGACCCACGTGATGACGTCATCGCGTCAGATCGCGATTTTGTCGATCCAGCTCTGTTTAACCAGAGCCAGCATTGAAAGGTAATAACATTGATTAAAGACAATTATGCAAGTCACTGTGAGGGTCTCTTAGTGGTTTTGCCACATACGGCCCCCCAGAATTGTCTTTAACGAATAGAGTCAATAACTGAGGAGGTCGGACAAGTCTGTTGGACCGACTCCTAAATTCCTGGAAGCACCGATCGCCATCGTGGCCACGGGGGAAGTACGGGGACCGGCGTGCTTGACTTGTGGCGGTCTATTCGATGGTCTGGTATCGAAACTGCACGGTGGGCGGCAGCAGCGTGCCTTCGGGCCGAAATGAGCATGGCAGTAGCAGTAACCGGTCATCGGAGGCGCCGTGGTCAGAGCCGGGGCCGGGCTCCTCGTGGCGGGGCATTGCGCGAGGGTGCAGTACTGTTGCTGGACCACGTAAATCTTATCCGCCTCTTCGGTGAGCACGATGCAGTCTATGGTTTCTGCTCGGGCGAGGGCCGACTGGACTTGCTCGGGGAGTTGAGTAAGGAACAGCTCCCGAAACAGAAAGCACTGGGGCTCGGACCCCAGGAGAGTCAGCATATGACTCATCAGCTCCGAGGGTTTGGAGTCACCTAACCCTGGTAGCGTCAGTAAACGGCGATCGTGCTCCGCTTTGGTAAGACCAAATACCTGCAGCAATCGTGTTATCATGGCGACATACTTGTCAGCATTCGGGGGACTCTCCAGAAGGCTGATGATTCTCGACGCCGTCGAGATCTTGAGGGTGGAGACCATGTGGAGATATCTGGTCTGGTCCTGTACGACGTTGCGGAGCTCAAATTGCACCTCGACTTGCACAAACCAAGAGGCTGCCTGTTGTTCCCAGAACTGGGGGAGCTTCAAGGCCACTGCATTGGCCTCCATCACTGGCCCGTTCTCTGCGTTCACCGCGAAAAACGATCGCGAGGATTCGGGGTCACCAATGTAGGAGTCTCTGCACTCCTAGCAAAGAATCTATAAACTCACTGGAAGTTAACAAACTGACTTTAATGTATTAAAACTTGACAAAACAAGAAAATACAGGTCTTTTCCCAATCACTCCACACGAGGACTGGCTGGCCACGCCCTCTACCGCTGACGTCATGACGTCAGCACGTTTCCCGTCGTTGGGGACGTCACGTGACCCATGTGATGGCGTCATCGCGTCAGATCGCTATTTTGTTGATCTAGCTCTGTTTAACCAGAGCCAACATTGAAAGGTAATAACATTGATTAAAGACAATTATGAAAGTCACTGTGAGAGGCTCTTAGTGGTTTTGCCACATACGCCCTCCCAGAATTGTCTTTAATGAAAAGAGTCAATCGCTGAGGAGGTCAGACTAGTCTGTTGGACCGACTCCTAAATGCAGGGCATTGGCAAAGGGGTCGGTAATCAGTGTTCATAGATTTACAGAAATTGCCAAATTAATTAGAGGGGAAATAAGGATGATTTTACACAGTGGATGGGTAAAATCTGGAACGCATGAAACAAAAGCGTGGTGGAAGCAGATTCCATGGGAAATCTCAAACTGCTTTTGTGCATACACTAGAAGACTAATTTGCAGTGTTATGGAGAGGAAGCTGGTGTCTGGGACTAAATTGGACAGTTCATTCAAAGAGCCAGCACAGGCACGAAGGGCCGAATGACCTCCTACTCTGCTGTAATATTCTGTGATTCTGTGGTATTTAGGGAATTCTAGTGCATTAATTAAATTACGATGCATTGTATGGTGCTAATTTCTATTATAATTAAATACTTGTATTATAATGCTTCATATGGTATTATACTTCTAATAGCTCTCTAAATGTATTATGGTGTAACACATGTTATTAAACTGTGTTAGAGTACACTAATTACATTACAGTGCATTATTTGGTATTATAATATAATGTAATTGAATGAATTGTATTACAGTGCGTTGTGCAGTATTACACTGTATTATATGGAGAGGGTCAGCAGTGGCTCAGTTGGTAGGGCTCTCACCACTGAGTCAGAAATTAGTGTGTTCAAAGTCTCACCACAGAGACTGAGCACAAAAATCTAGGCTGACACTCCAGTGCAGTAGTGAGAGAGTGCAGTACTGAGGGAGAGCAGTACTGAGGGAGGGCAGTACTGAGGGAGTGCAGTACTGAGGGAGAGCAGTACTGAGGGAGAGCAGTACTGAGGGAGGGCAGTACTGAGGGAGTGCAGTACTGAGCGAGTGCTATACTGAGGGAGTGCACTACTGAGGGAGTGCAGTACTGAGGGAGTGCAGTACTGAGGGAGAGCAGTACTGAGGGAGAGCAGTACTGAGGGAGTGCAGTACTGAGGGAGTGCACTACTGAGGGAGTGCAGTACTGAGGGAGAGCAGTACTGAGGGAGTGCACTACTGAGGGAGTGCAGTACTGAGGGAGAGCAGTACTGAGGGAGTGCAGTACTGAGGGAGTGCAGTACTGAGGGAGTGCAGTACTGAGGGAGTGCAGTACTGAGGGAGTGCAGTACTGAGGGAGAGCAGTACTGAGGGAGAGCAGTACTGAGGGAGTGCAGTACTGAGGGAGTGCAGTACTGAGGGAGTGCAGTACTGAGGGAGAGCAGTACTGAGGGAGAGCAGTACTGAGGGAGGGCAGTACTGAGGGAGGGCAGTACTGAGGGAGTGCAGTACTGAGGGAGGGCAGTACTGAGGGAGGGCAGTACTGAGGGAGGGCAGTACTGAGGGAGAGCAGTACTGAGGGAGAGCAGTACTGAGGGAGTGCAGTACTGAGGGAGAGCAGTACTGAGGGAGTGCAGTACTGAGGGAGAGCAGTACTGAGGGAGAGCAGTACTGAGGGAGGGCAGTACTGAGGGAGGGCAGTACTGAGGGAGTGCAGTACTGAGGGAGGGCAGTACTGAGGGAGGGCAGTACTGAGCGAGTGCAGTACTGAGGGAGTGCAGTACTGAGGGAGTGCAGTACTGAGGGAGTGCAGTACTGAGGGAGTGCAGTACTGAGGGAGGGCAGTACTGAGGGAGTGCAGTACTGAGGGAGTGCAGTACTGAGGGAGGGCAGTACTGAGGGAGTGCATACTGAGGGAGAGCAGTACTGAGGGAGTGCAGTACTGAGGGAGTGCAGTACTGAGGGAGTGCAGTACTGAGGGAGTGCAGTACTGAGGGAGAGCAGTACTGAGGGAGAGCAGTACTGAGGGAGTGCAGTACTGAGGGAGTGCAGTACTGAGGGAGAGCAGTACTGAGGGAGTGCAGTACTGAGGGAGAGCAGTACTGAGGGAGAGCAGTACTGAGGGAGTGCAGTACTGAGGGAGAGCAGTACTGAGGGAGAGCAGTACTGAGGGAGAGCAGTACTGAGGGAGTGCAGTACTGAGGGAGAGCAGTACTGAGGGAGAGCAGTACTGAGGGAGAGCAGTACTGAGGGAGAGCAGTACTGAGGGAGTGCAGTACTGAGGGAGTGCAGTACTGAGGGAGTGCAGTACTGAGGGAGTGCAGTACTGAGGGAGAGCAGTACTGAGGGAGAGCAGTACTGAGGGAGAGCAGTACTGAGGGAGAGCAGTACTGAGGGAGAGCAGTACTGAGGGAGAGCAGTACTGAGGGAGAGCAGTACTGAGGGAGAGCAGTACTGAGGGAGAGCAGTACTGAGGGAGTGCAGTACTGAGGGAGAGCAGTACTGAGGGAGTGCAGTACTGAGGGAGTGCAGTACTGAGGGAGTGCAGTACTGAGGGAGTGCAGTACTGAGGGAGAGCAGTACTGAGGGAGTGCAGTACTGAGGGAGTGCAGTACTGAGCGAGTGCAGTACTGAGGGAGTGCATTACTGAGGGAGTGCAGTACTGAGGGAGGGCGGTACTGAGGGAGTGCGGTACTGAGGGAGTGCGGTACTGAGGGAGTGCGGTACTGAGGGAGCGCGGTACTGAGGGAGCGCGGTACTGAGGGAGCGCGGTACTGAGGGAGCGCGGTACTGAGGGAGCGCGGTACTGAGGGAGCGCGGTACTGAGGGAGCGCGGTACTGAGGGAGCGCGGTACTGAGGGAGCGCGGTACTGAGGGAGCGCGGTACTGAGGGAGCGCGGTACTGAGGGAGCGCGGTACTGAGGGAGGGCGGTACTGAGGGAGTGCGGTACTGAGGGAGTGCGGTACTGAGGGAGTGCGGTACTGAGGGAGTGCGGTACTGAGGGAGTGCAGTACTGAGGGAGGGCAGTACTGAGGGAGTGCAGTACTGAGGGAGTGCAGTACTGAGGGAGTGCAGTACTGAGGGAGTGCAGTACTGAGGGAGTGCAGTACTGAGGGAGTGCAGTACTGAGGGAGTGCAGTACTGAGGGAGTGCAGTACTGAGGGAGTGCAGTACTGAGGGAGTGCAGTACTGAGGGAGGGCAGTACTGAGGGAGTGCAGTACTGAGGGAGAGCAGTACTGAGGGAGTGCAGTACTGAGGGAGTGCAGTACTGAGGGAGCGCAGTACTGAGGGAGAGCAGTACTGAGCGAGTGCAGTACTGAGGGAGTGCAGTACTGAGGGAGTGCAGTACTGAGGGAGTGCAGTACTGAGCGAGTGATATACTGAGGGAGTGCACTACTGAGGGAGAGCAGTACTGAGGGAGAGCAGTACTGAGGGAGTGCAGTACTGAGGGAGTGCAGTACTGAGGGAGAGCAGTACTGAGCGAGTGCAGTACTGAGGGAGTGCAGTACTGAGGGAGTGCAGTACTGAGCGAGTGCTATACTGAGGGAGAGCAGTACTGAGGGAGAGCAGTACTGAGGGAGTGCAGTACTGAGGGAGTGCAGTACTGAGCGAGTGCAGTACTGAGGGAGTGCAGTACTGAGGGAGGGCAGTACTGAGGGAGTGCAGTACTGAGGGAGTGCAGTACTGAGGGAGGGCAGTACTGAGGGAGTGCAGTACTGAGGGAGCGCAGTACTGAGGGAGTGCAGTACTGAGGGAGTGCAGTACTGAGGGAGTGCAGTACTGAGGGAGTGCAGTACTGTGGGAGCGCAGTACTGAGGGAGCGCAGTACTGAGGGAGCGCAGTACTGAGGGAGTGCAGTACTGAGGGAGAGCAGTACTGAGGGAGGGCAGTACTGAGGGAGTGCAGCACTGAGGGAGTGCAGTACTGAGGGAGTGCAGTACTGAGGGAGTGCAGTACTGAGGGAGTGCACTACTGAGGGAGTGCAGTACTGAGGGAGTGCAGTACTGAGGGAGTGCAGTACTGAGGGAGTGCACTACTGAGGGAGTGCAGTACTGAGGGAGTGCAGTACTGAGGGAGTGCAGTACTGAGGGAGTGCAGTACTGAGGGAGTGCACTACTGAGGGAGTGCAGTACTGAGGGAGTGCAGTACTGAGGGAGTGCAGTACTGAGGGAGGGCAGTACTGAGGGAGTGCAGTACTGAGGGAGTGCAGTACTGAGGGAGTGCAGTACTGAGGGAGTGCACTACTGAGGGAGTGCAGTACTGAGGGAGTGCAGTACTGAGGGAGTGCAGTACTGAGGGAGTGCAGTACTGAGGGAGTGCAGTACTGAGGGAGGGCAGTACTGAGGCAGTGCATTACTGAGGGAGTGCAGTACTGAGGGAGTGCAGTACTGAGGGAGCACAGTACTGAGGGAGTGCAGTACTGAGGGAGAGCAGTACTGAGGGAGTGCAGTACTGAGGGAGGGCAGTACTGAGGGAGAGCAGTACTGAGGGAGTGCAGTACTGAGGGAGAGCAGTACTGAGGGAGTGCAGTACTGAGGGAGTGCAGTACTGAGGGAGTGCAGTACTGAGGGAGTGCAGTACTGAGCGAGTGCTATACTGAGGGAGTGCAGTACTGAGGGAGAGCAGTACTGAGGGAGTGCAGTACTGAGGGAGAGCAGTACTGAGGGAGTGCAGTACTGAGGGAGTGCAGTACTGAGCGAGTGCAGTACTGAGGGAGTGCGGTACTGAGGGAGCGCAGTACTGAGGGAGAGCAGTACTGAGGGAGTGCAGTACTGAGGGTGAGCAGTACTGAGGGAGTGCAGTACTGAGGGAGTGCAGTACTGAGGGAGTGCAGTACTGAGCGAGTGCTATACTGAGGGAGTGCAGTACTGAGGGAGAGCAGTACTGAGGGAGTGCAGTACTGAGGGAGAGCAGTACTGAGGGAGTGCAGTACTGAGGGAGTGCAGTACTGAGCGAGTGCAGTACTGAGGGAGTGCGGTACTGAGGGAGCGCAGTACTGAGGGAGAGCAGTACTGAGGGAGTGCAGTACTGAGGGTGAGCAGTACTGAGGGAGAGCAGTACTGAGGGAGTGCAGTACTGAGGGAGAGCAGTACTGAGGGAGTGTGGTACTGAGGGAGAGCAGTACTGAGGGAGTGCAGTACTGAGGGAGTGCAGTACTGAGGGAGTGCAGTACTGAGGGAGGGCAGTACTGAGGGAGTGCGGTACTGAGGGAGAGCAGTACTGAGGGAGTGCAGTACTGAGGGAGTGCAGTACTGAGGGAGTGCAGTACTGAGGGAGGGCAGTACTGAGGGAGTGCAGTACTGAGGGAGTGCAGTACTGAGGGAGGGCAGTACTGAGGGAGTGCAGTACTGAGGGAGTGCAGTACTGAGGGAGTGCAGTACTGAGGGAGTGCGGTACTGAGGGAGAGCAGTACTGAGGGAGTGCAGTACTGAGGGAGTGCAGTACTGAGGGAGTGCGGTACTGAGGGAGTGCAGTACTGAGGGAGTGCAGTACTGAGGGAGTGCAGTACTGAGGGAGTGCAGTACTGAGGGAGAGCAGTACTGAGGGAGGGCAGTACTGAGGGAGGGCAGTACTGAGGGAGTGCATTACTGAGGGAGTGCAGTACTGAGGGAGTGCAGTACTGAGGGAGTGCAGTACTGAGGGAGAGCAGTACTGAGGGAGTGCAGTACTGAGGGAGTGCAGTACTGAGGGAGTGCAGTACTGAGGGAGTGCAGTACTGAGGGAGAGCAGTACTGAGGGAGTGCACTACTGAGGGAGTGCAGTACTGAGGGAGTGCAGTACTGAGGGAGTGCACTACTGAGGGAGTGCAGTACAGAGGGAGAGCAGTACTGAGGGAGAGCAGTACTGAGGGAGGGCAGTACTGAGGGAGAGCAGTACTGAGGGAGTGCACTACTGAGGGAGTGCAGTACTGAGGGAGTGCAGTACTGAGGGAGTGCAGTACTGAGGGAGTGCAGTACTGAGGGAGCACAGTACTGAGGGAGTGCATACTGAGGGAGTGCAGTACTGAGGGAGTGCAGTACTGAGGGAGTGCAGTACTGAGGGAGTGCAGTACTGAGGGAGTGCAGTACTGAGGGAGCACAGTACTGAGGGAGTGCATACTGAGGGAGTGCAGTACTGAGGGAGTGCAGTACTGAGGGAGTGCAGTACTGAGGGAGGGCAGTACTGAGGGAGTGCAGTACTGAGGGAGGGCAGTACTGAGGGAGTGCAGTACTGAGGGAGGGCAGTACTGAGGGAGGGCAGTACTGAGGGAGGGCAGTACTGAGGGAGGGCAGTACTGAGGGAGTGCAGTACTGAGGGAGTGCAGTACTGAGGGAGTGCAGTACTGAGGGAGGGCAGTACTGAGGGAGTGCAGTACTGAGGGAGTGCAGTACTGAGGGAGTGCAGTACTGAGGGAGTGCAGTACTGAGGGAGTGCAGTACTGAGGGAGTGCAGTACTGAGGGAGGGCAGTACTGAGGGAGTGCAGTACTGAGGGAGTGCAGTACTGAGGGAGTGCAGTACTGAGGGAGGGCAGTACTGAGGGAGTGCAGTACTGATGGAGTGCAGTACTGAGGGAGTGCAGTACTGAGGGAGAGCAGTACTGAGGGAGTGCAGTACTGAGGGAGTGCAGTACTGAGGGAGTGCAGTACTGAGGGAGTGCAGTACTGAGGGAGTGCAGTACTGAGGGAGTGCAGTACTGAGGGAGTGCAGTACTGAGGGAGTGCAATACTGAGGGAGTGCAGTACTGAGGGAGTGCAGTACTGAGGGAGTGCAGTACTGAGGGAGTGCAGTACTGAGGGAGTGCAGTACTGAGGGAGTGCAGTACTGAGGGAGGGCAGTACTGAGGGAGTGCAGTACTGAGGGAGTGCAGTACTGAGGGAGGGCAGTACTGAGGGAGTGCAGTACTGAGGGAGTGCAGTACTGAGGGAGGGCAGTACTGAGGGAGGGCAGTACTGAGGGAGTGCAGTACTGAGGGAGTGCAGTACTGAGGGAGTGCAGTACTGAGGGAGGGCAGTACTGAGGGAGTGCAGTACTGAGGGAGTGCAGTACTGAGGGAGTGCAGTACTGAGGGAGTGCAGTACTGAGGGAGGGCAGTACTGAGGGAGGGCAGTACTGAGGGAGTGCAGTACTGAGGGAGTGCAGTACTGAGGGAGTGCAGTACTGAGGGAGGGCAGTACTGAGGGAGGGCAGTCCTGAGGGAGGGCAGTACTGAGGGAGGGCAGTACTGAGGGAGTGCAGTACTGAGGGAGTGCATTACTGAGGGAGTGCAGTACTGAGGGAGTGCAGTACTGAGGGAGGGCAGTACTGAGGGAATGGAGTGCAGTACTGAGGGAGTGCAGTACTGAGGGAGTGCAGTACTGAGGGAATGGAGTAATGAGGGAGTGCAGTACTGAGGGAGGGCAGTACTGAGGGAGTGCAGTACTGAGGGAGAGCAGTACTGAGGGAGTGCAGTACTGAGGGAGAGCAGTACTGAGGGAGGGCAGTACTGAGGGAGTGCAGTACTGAGGGAGGGCAGTACTGAGGGAGTGCAGTACTGAGGGAGTGCAGTACTGAGGGAGTGCAGTACTGAGGGAGAGCAGTACTGAGGGAGAGCAGTACTGAGGGAGTGCAGTACTGAGGGAGTGCAGTACTGAGGGAGAGCAGTACTGAGGGAGAGCAGTACTGAGGGAGTGCAGTACTGAGGGAGTGCAGTACTGAGGGAGTGCAGTACTGAGGGAGTGCAGTACTGAGGGAGAGCAGTACTGAGGGAGAGCAGTACTGAGGGAGAGCAGTACTGAGGGAGTGCAGTACTCAGGGAGTGCAGTACTGAGGGAGAGCAGTACTGAGGGAGAGCAGTACTGAGGGAGTGCAGTACTGAGGGAGTGCAGTACTGAGGGAGTGCAGTACTGAGGGAGAGCAGTACTGAGGGAGAGCAGTACTGAGGGAGTGCAGTACTGAGGGAGTGCTATACTGAGGGATTGCAGTACTGAGGGAGTGCAGTACTGAGGGAGTGCAGTACTGAGGGAGTGCAGTACTGAGGGAGTGCAGTACTGAGGGAGTGCAGTACTGAGGGAGTGCAGTACTGAGGGAGTGCAGTACTGAGGGAGTGCAGTACTGAGGGAGTGCAGTACTGAGGGAGTGCAGTACTGAGGGAGGGCAGTACTGAGGGAGCACAGTACTGAGGGAGCGCAGTACTGAGGGAGTGCAGTACTGAGGGAGTGCAGTACTGAGGAAGTGCAGTACTGAGGGAGGGCAGTACTGAGGGAGGGCAGTACTGAGGGAGTGCAGTACTGAGGGAGGGCAGTACTGAGGGAGTGCAGTACTGAGGGAGGGCAGTACTGAGGGAGGGCAGTACTGAGGGAGTGCAGTACTGAGGGAGTGCAGTACTGAGGGAGTGCAGTACTGAGGGAGTGCAGTACTGAGGGAGAGCAGTACTGAGGGAGGGCAGTACTGAGGAAGTGCAGTACTGAGGGAGGGCAGTACTGAGGGAGAGCAGTACTGAGGGAGAGCAGTACTGAGGGAGGGCAGTACTGAGGGAGGGCAGTACTGAGGGAGTGCAGTACTGAGGGAGTGCAGTACTGAGGGAGAGCAGTACTGAGGGAGAGCAGTACTGAGGGAGGGCAGTACTGAGGGAGTGCAGTACTGAGGGAGTGCAGTACTGAGGGAGTGCAGTACTGAGGGAGTGCAGTACTGAGGGAGTGCAGTACTGAGGGAGTGCAGTACTGAGGGAGTGCAGTACTGAGGGAGTGCAGTACTGAGGGAGGGCAGTACTGAGGGAGTGCTAGTACTGAGGGAGTGCAGTACTGAGAGAGTGCAGTACTGAGGGAGTGCAGTACTGAGGGAGTGCAGTACTGAGGGAGGGCAGTACTGAGGGAGTGCAGTACTGAGGGAGTGCAGTACTGAGGGAGGGCAGTACTGAGGGAGTGCTATACTGAGGGAGTGCAGTACTGAGAGAGTGCAGTACTGAGGGAGGGCAGTACTGAGGGAGGGCAGTACTGAGGGAGTGCAGTACTGAGGGAGTGCAGTACTGAGGGAGGGCAGTACTGAGGGAGTGCAGTACTGAGGGAGTGCAGTACTGAGCGAGTGCAGTACTGAGGGAGTGCAGTACTGAGGGAGTGCAGTACTGAGGGAGTGCAGTACTGAGGGAGTGCAGTACTGAGGGAGTGCAGTACTGAGGGAGTGCAGTACTGAGGGAGTGCAGTACTGAGGGAGTGCAGTACTGAGGGAGGGCAGTACTGAGGGAGTGCAGTACTGAGGGAGTGCATACTGAGGGAGGGCAGTACTGAGGGAGTGCAGTACTGAGGGAGGGCAGTACTGAGGGAGAGCAGTACTGAGGGAGGGCAGTACTGAGGGAGTGCAGTACTGAGGGAGAGCAGTACTGAGGGAGTGCAGTACTGAGGGAGAGCAGTACTGAGGGAGTGCAGTACTGAGGGAGGGCAGTACTGAGGGAGTGCAGTACTGAGGGAGTGCAGTACTGAGGGAGAGCAGTACTGAGGGAGGGCAGTACTGAGGGAGTGCAGTACTGAGGGAGTGCAGTACTGAGGGAGAGCAGTACTGAGGGAGTGCAGTACTGAGGGAGTGCAGTACTGAGGGAGAGCAGTACTGAGGGAGGGCAGTACTGAGGGAGTGCAGTACTGAGGGAGTGCAGTACTGAGGGAGTGCAGTACTGAGGGAGTGCAGTACTGAGGGAGAGCAGTACTGAGGGAGAGCAGTACTGAGGGAGGGCAGTACTGAGGGAGTGCAGTACTGAGGGAGAGCAGTACTGAGGGAGTGCAGTACTGAGGGAGAGCAGTACTGAGGGAGGGCAGTACTGAGGGAGTGCAGTACTGAGGGAGAGCAGTACTGAGGGAGTGCAGTACTGAGGGAGTGCAGTACTGAGGGAGAGCAGTACTGAGGGAGGGCAGTACTGAGGGAGTGCAGTACTGAGGGAGTGCAGTACTGAGGGAGAGCAGTACTGAGGGAGGGCAGTACTGAGGGAGTGCAGTACTGAGGGAGGGCAGTACTGAGGGAGAGCAGTACTGAGGGAGTGCAGTACTGAGGGAGTGCAGTACTGAGGGAGTGCAGTACTGAGGGAGGGCAGTACTGAGGGAGTGCAGTACTGAGGGAGTGCAGTACTGAGGGAGGGCAGTACTGAGGGAGGGCAGTACTGAGGGAGTGCAGTACTGAGGGAGTGCAGTACTGAGGGAGTGCAGTACTGAGGGAGTGCAGTACTGAGGGAGTGCAGTACTGAGGGAGTGCAGTACTGAGGGAGTGCAGTACTGAGGGAGTGCAGTACTGAGGGAGTGCAGTACTGAGGGAGTGCAGTACTGAGGGAGTGCAGTACTGAGGGAGAGCAGTACTGAGGGAGAGCAGTACTGAGGAGTGCAGTACTGAGGGAGTGCAGTACTGAGGGAGTGCAGTACTGAGGGAGTGCAGTACTGAGGGAGTGCAGTACTGAGGGAGTGCAGTACTGAGGGAGTGCAGTACTGAGGGAGTGCAGTACTGAGGGAGTGCAGTACTGAGGGAGTGCAGTACTGAGGGAGGGCAGTACTGAGGGAGTGCAGTACTGAGGGAGTGCAGTACTGAGGGAGTGCAGTACTGAGGGAGTGCAGTACTGAGGGAGTGCAGTACTGAGGGAGTGCAGTACTGAGGGAGTGCAGTACTGAGGGAGTGCAGTACTGAGGGAGTGCAGTACTGAGGGAGTGCAGTACTGAGGGAGTGCAGTACTGAGGGAGTGCAGTACTGAGGGAGTGCAGTACTGAGGGAGTGCAGTACTGAGGGAGGGCAGTACTGAGGGAGTGCAGTACTGAGGGAGTGCAGTACTGAGGGAGTGCAGTACTGAGGGAGTGCAGTACTGAGGGAGTGCAGTACTGAGGGAGTGCAGTACTGAGGGAGTGCAGTACTGAGGGAGTGCAGTACTGAGGGAGTGCAGTACTGAGGGAGTGCAGTACTGAGGGAGTGCAGTACTGAGGGAGTGCAGTACTGAGGGAGTGCAGTACTGAGGGAGTGCAGTACTGAGGGAGTGCAGTACTGAGGGAGTGCAGTACTGAGGGAGTGCAGTACTGAGGGAGTGCAGTACTGAGGGAGTGCAGTACTGAGGGAGTGCAGTACTGAGGGAGTGCAGTACTGAGGGAGTGCAGTACTGAGGGAGAGCAGTACTGAGGGAGTGCAGTACTGAGGGAGAGCAGTACTGAGGGAGTGCAGTACTGAGGGAGTGCAGTACTGAGGGAGTGCAGTACTGAGGGAGTGCAGTACTGAGGGAGTGCAGTACTGAGGGAGTGCAGTACTGAGGGAGTGCAGTACTGAGGGAGTGCAGTACTGAGGGAGGGCAGTACTGAGGGAGTGCAGTACTGAGGGAGTGCAGTACTGAGGGAGTGCATTACTGAGGGAGTGCAGTACTGAGGGAGTGCAGTACTGAGGGAGTGCAGTACTGAGGGAGTGCAGTACTGAGGGAGTGCAGTACTGAGGGAGAGCAGTACTGAGGGAGTGCAGTACTGAGGGAGTGCAGTACTGAGGGAGTGCAGTACTGAGGGAGTGCAGTACTGAGGGAGTGCAGTACTGAGGGAGTGCAGTACTGAGGGAGAGCAGTACTGAGGGAGTGCAGTACTGAGGGAGTGCAGTACTGAGGGAGTGCAGTACTGAGGGAGTGCAGTACTGAGGGAGTGCAGTACTGAGGGAGTGCAGTACTGAGGGAGTGCAGTACTGAGGGAGAGCAGTACTGAGGGAGTGCAGTACTGAGGGAGTGCAGTACTGAGGGAGTGCAGTACTGAGGGAGTGCAGTACTGAGGGAGTGCAGTACTGAGGGAGTGCAGTACTGAGGGAGTGCAGTACTGAGGGAGTGCAGTACTGAGGGAGTGCAGTACTGAGGGAGTGCAGTACTGAGGGAGTGCAGTACTGAGGGAGGCAGTACTGAGGGAGTGCAGTACTGAGGGAGTGCAGTACTGAGGGAGTGCAGTACTGAGGGAGTGCAGTACTGAGGGAGTGCAGTACTGAGGGAGTGCAGTACTGAGGGAGTGCAGTACTGAGGGAGTGCAGTACTGAGGGAGAGCAGTACTGAGGGAGAGCAGTACTGAGGGAGTGCAGTACTGAGGGAGAGCAGTACTGAGGGAGAGTGCAGTACTGAGGGAGTGCAGTACTGAGGGAGTGCAGTACTGAGGGAGTGCAGTACTGAGGGAGTGCAGTACTGAGGGAGAGCAGTACTGAGGGAGTGCAGTACTGAGGGAGTGCAGTACTGAGGGAGTGCAGTA
Source organism: Somniosus microcephalus (assembly GCF_052327205.1). Classification (NCBI taxonomy): domain Eukaryota; kingdom Metazoa; phylum Chordata; class Chondrichthyes; order Squaliformes; family Somniosidae; genus Somniosus; species Somniosus microcephalus. The sequence continues at coordinate 29,335,590 of NW_028225187.1, read as the reverse complement.
CTGAGGGAGTGCAGTACTGAGGGAGTGCAGTACTGAGGGAGTGCAGTACTGAGGGAGTGCAGTACTGAGGGAGTGCAGTACTGAGGGAGTGCAGTACTGAGGGAGTGCAGTACTGAGGGAGTGCAGTACTGAGGGAGGGCAGTACTGAGGGAGTGCAGTACTGAGGGAGTGCAGTACTGAGGGAGTGCAGTACTGAGGGAGTGCAGTACTGAGGGAGTGCAGTACTGAGGGAGTGCAGTACTGAGGGAGTGCAGTACTGAGGGAGTGCAGTACTGAGGGAGTGCAGTACTGAGGGAGTGCAGTACTGAGGGAGTGCAGTACTGAGGGAGTGCAGTACTGAGGGAGTGCAGTACTGAGGGAGTGCAGTACTGAGGGAGTGCAGTACTGAGGGAGTGCAGTACTGAGGGAGTGCAGTACTGAGGGAGTGCAGTACTGAGGGAGTGCAGTACTGAGGGAGTGCAGTACTGAGGGAGTGCAGTACTGAGGGAGTGCAGTACTGAGGGAGTGCAGTACTGAGGGAGTGCAGTACTGAGGGAGTGCAGTACTGAGGGAGTGCAGTACTGAGGGAGTGCAGTACTGAGGGAGGGCAGTACTGAGGGAGTGCAGTACTGAGGGAGTGCAGTACTGAGGGAGTGCAGTACTGAGGGAGTGCAGTACTGAGGGAGTGCAGTACTGAGGGAGTGCAGTACTGAGGGAGTGCAGTACTGAGGGAGGCAGTACTGAGGGAGTGCAGTACTGAGGGAGTGCAGTACTGAGGGAGTGCAGTACTGAGGGAGTGCAGTACTGAGGGAGTGCAGTACTGAGGGAGTGCATTACTGAGGGAGTGCAGTACTGAGGGAGTGCAGTACTGAGGGAGTGCAGTACTGAGGGAGTGCAGTACTGAGGGAGTGCAGTACTGAGGGAGTGCAGTACTGAGGGAGTGCAGTACTGAGGGAGCGCAGTACTGAGGGAGTGCAGTACTGAGGGAGTGCAGTACTGAGGGAGTGCAGTACTGAGGGAGTGCAGTACTGAGGGAGTGCAGTACTGAGGGAGAGCAGTACTG